>NC_135327.1:228814742-229116922 GCF_023851605.1 Tamandua tetradactyla | reverse complement strand
TTTCTTGTTTGTTGGCTGGAGAGAGAGGCCACATCTGAGCAACAAAAGAGGCTCTCTTGGGGGTGACTCTTAGGCCTAATTTTAAGTAGGCTTGACTTATCCTTTGTGGGGTTAAGTTTCATATGAGCAAGCCCCAAGATTGGAGTTTCAGCCTATAGTTTTGGTTGTCCACAGTGCTTGTGAGAATATCAAGAATTCAACTTGGGGAAGTTGAATTTTCCCCCTTTCTCACCATTCCCAAAAGGGGACTTTGCAAATACTTTTTTATTCACTGTTCAAATCACTCTGGGATTTAATGGGGCATCACTCTGGACAAACCAACAAAATCTCATGTCCTATTCAAGGTTCCACGTGCTTATGGTGTTCAATTAAGCTGTCTACAGAGGTTATATTATATATAAAGTTTTCAGTTTTTCCCCATGGAGGATGATATCAGCTGTGGGTTTTTCATATATTCCCTTTATCATTTTGAGGATGTTCCCTTCTATTCCTGTCCTTTGAAGTGTTTTCAACAGGAAAGGATGTTGAATTTTGTCAAATGCCTTTTCTGCATCAATCGAGATGATCATGCGTTTTTTTGTTTTGATTTGTTGATATGGTGTATTACATTAATTGATTTTCTTATGCTGAACCATCCTTACATACCTGGGGTGAATCCTACTTGGTCATCATGTATGATTCTTTTTATGTGTTGCTGAATTTGATTTGCTAGAATTTTGTTGAAGATTTTTGCATCTGTGTTCATTAAAGAGATTGGTCTGTGGTTTTCTTGTTTTGTAATATCTTTGTCTGGCTTTGGTATGAGGGTGATGTTGGCTTTGTAGAATGAATTAGGTGGCTTTCCCTCCTCTTCAATTTTTTGGAAGAGTTTGAGCAGGATTGGAAGTAACTCTTTCTGGAATGTTTGGTAGAATTCACGTGTGAAGCCATCTGGTCCTGGACTTTTCTTTTGGGGGAGCTTCTTAATGACTGATTCAATTTCTTTACTTGTGATTGTTCTGTTGAGGTCATCTATTTCTTCTCGAGTCAAAGTTGGTTGTTCATGCCTTTGTAGGAAGTTGTCCATTTCATCTACATTGTTGTATCCATTAGCATAAAGTTGTTCATAGTATCCTCTCATTACTTCCTTTATTTGTGTGGGGTCAGTGGTTATGTCTCCTATTCCATTTTTTATCTTATTTATTTGCATCCTTTTTCTTCTTTTTTTTGTCTGTCTTGCTAAAGGTCCATCATTCGTACTGATTTTTCTCATAGAACCAGATTCTTGTTTTATTGATATTCTCAATTGTTTTCCTGTCTTCAATTTCATTTATTTCTTCTCTAATCTTCATTATTTCTCTCCTTTTGCTTGCTTTGGGGTTAGTTTGCTTTTCTTTCTCTAGTTCTTCCAAGTGGACTGGTAATTCCTAGATTTTTGTCCTTTTTTTCTTTTTTTGATATAGGCATTTAGCGCAATAAATTTCCCTCTTATCCCTGCATTTGCTGTATCCCATAAATTTTGCTGTATTGTGTCTTCATTTTCATTTGCCTTGGGATATGTACTGATTTCTCTTGTAATTTGCACCTTGACCCACTGTTTGTTTAAGGGTGTGTTCTTTAGCCTCCATGTTATTTGTGAGTTTTCTGGTGCTCTTCCTGTTATTAATTTGCCACTTCATTCCTTTATGATCTGTGAAGGTGTTTTGTATGATATCAGTCTTGTAAATGTTATTGAGACTTGCCTTGTGTCCCAGCATATGGTTTATCCTTAAGAATGATCCATCAGCACTTGAGAAAAAGGTATATCCTGCTGACGTCTTATAAATGTCTGTTAAGTCTATCTCTTTCATTGTATTATTCAAATTTTCTGTTTCTTTCTTGATCCTCTGTCTTGATGTTCTGTCCATCGATGAGAGTGGGGAATTGACATCTCCAGCTATTATGGTAGATGTGTTTATTTATCATTTAAGTGTTTCCTTCACGTATCTTGGAGCATTCTGGTTCAGTGCATAAATATTTATGATTGTTATGTCTTATTGCTGAGTTGTTCCTTTTATTAATACATAGTGTCCTTCTTTGTTTCCTTTAACTGTTTTACGTTTGAAGTCTAATTTGTTGGATCTTTGCATAGCTACTCCTGCTCTTTTCTGATTTTTATTTGCATGAAATTTCTTCCCCAACCTTTCAGTTTCAACCTATGTTTATCCTTGGGTCTAAGATCTATTTTCTGTAGATAACATATAGATGGGTCCTGTTTTGTAATCCATTCTGCCAGTCTGTGTCTTTTGATTGGGGAGTTTAACCCATTAACATTTAGTGTTACTACTGTACGAGTAGTACTTTCTTCTGTCATTTTGCCTTTTGTATTTTACATGCCATATCTGATTTTCCTTCTTTTTACCATTACTGATAGTCTTCATTTCTCCACTCTTCTCCACACCTCTCTCTCCTGTCTTTCCGTTTCTGTCTGTGGTGCCTCCTTTAGTATTTGTTGCAAAGCTGGTATCCTGGTCACAAATTCTCCCAGTGATTTTTTTTGCCTGAAAATGTTTTAATTTCTTGCTCATTTTTGAAAGACAATTTTGCTGGATATAGAATTCTTGGTTGGCAGTTTTTCTCTTTTAGTAATTTTAATGTATCATCCCACTGTCTTCTCGCATCTATGGTTTCTGCCAAGAAATCTATGTGTAGTCTTATTGGGCTTCTGTTTTATGTAATTAATTGCTTTTCTTTTGCTGCTTTCAAGATTCTCTCTTTTTCTTTGACATTTGACAGTCTGATTAGTGTCATGGAGTATGTCAATTTGGATCAGTTTTGTTTGGGGTACTCTGCACTTCTTCGATCTGTAATTTTAAGTCTAACATAAGCGTTGGGAAATTTTCAGTGATCATTTCCTCCATTAGTTTTTCTCCTCCTTTTCCCTTCTCTTCTCCTTTTGGGACACCCACAGTGTGTATATTAATGCGCTTCATATTGTCATTCAATTCCCGGAGTCCCTGCTCATATTTTTTCTTTTTTTTCCGGATAGTTTATGTTTCTTGTCAGATTTCAGATGTTCCATCCTCCAGTTCACTAAGCCTATCTTCTGCCTCTCGAAATCTAGCATTATAGGTTTCCATTGGTTTTTTCATCTAGTCTAGTGTGCCTTTCATTCCCATGAGTTCTGTGATTTGTTTTTTCAGAGTTTCTATTTCTTTTTTTTTTGTTCATTCCTTGCCTTCTTTATATTCTCCCTCAGTTCATTGTTTGGTTTTTGTTGAGGTTTTCCATGTGTGTTCAGACATTCTGGATTAATAGTTTCAACTCCCGCATCTTATTTGAATTATTGGTTTGTTCCTTTGAGAGGGCCATTTATTCAATTTTTCTAGTGTGAGTCATTATTTTTTGCTGGTGTCTAGGCATTTAATCTCCTGAATTAGTTTATTCTGAAGATTGTTTTCACTTTTTTTACGTAGGATTTTCTTGTTGGATGACTTTGTTGTCTGTTTTTCTTTGACATTCAGTTCAGCTTATTCTGGACCTCTAGCTTAGGTTTTATTTAACAGATCAGAATTTTCCAGTTCTTGTTTCCTGTTTCTTGCCCTGCCTTTATGGTACTATTTTTTTTTTTTTTTTAACACCCATAGGAGGGACTCCTTAGGTATTATAGATCCCAGTCAGTTTTCCCTGAAGGTGAGAACCAGCTGATTGAAAGGCTTTCCTTTGAAGCCTCTGGCGTCTCCATGTTTCCTATCCTGCCCACTATATGGCGCTTGTCTGCCTGCAGGTCCCACCAAACATAAGGTGATGTGGTGCCTTAAACTTCAGCTGACTCTCCCTGCTGGGGACATTTTGGAGACAGAGGAGAGGTTGTAGGCTGGTATTAGTTGCTTGATTTTTCTAAATCCTGGGGTCTGAAGTCCTTGAGGGAGGGATTCCACCTGGGCCGGGCCCCACCCTTCTCCTGGGGAAGGCACAGGCTCCAGAGTAACACTTTGAATTAAGATTTCAAAGAAACTTCATGTGAGTTCCGGAGAAGATGGCGGCTTAGTAAGACGCGCGGGTCTTAGCTCCTCCTCCAGAAAAGCAACTAAAGAAACAGAAACAATACGAAACAGCTCCCGGAGCCACGACAGAGACCAAAAAGACAGCGTACCCCATTCTGGAACGGCTGAACGGGCAGGGAGAATCCGCTGCGGTGAGATATCCAAGGGGCGCGCGTTTTCCTGGCCGGGGCGGCTGGCGACTGGGGTCCCCTCCACGCACGTGGCTCCCCGGTCTGAGTGGGAACGTTGGATAGTGGGGCCCTCCCGCCACGCTTGGCGTCTCGGGCCAGCTGGGCAATTTGGACCGGCAGTCCCCCAAGCCACGGCGGCCGGCGACCCACCCCCTCCACACGCGGTTTCCCGGGCTGACTGCAAGATTCGGACTGGCCAGTTAAAGGAGCCACAGCATCTTTTACTGGTGAGCCCCGCAGACAGACGAGCGCCACGAGTGCCACCTACTGGGCAGGAAAAGAAAAACAACCCAGAGATTTCACAGAAAAACCTTTCAACCAGCCGGGTCCCACACCCAGGGAAATCTGATCAAATGCCCAGACACCAGCAGAAAATAATGGATGACGCTCGGAAAATTAAAGATATGGCCCAGTCAAAGGAACAAACCAATAGTTCAAATGACATACAGGAGCTGAGACAACTAATGCTGAATATACGAACAGAAATGGAAAACTTCTTCAAAAACCAAATCAATAAATTGAGGGAGGACATGAAGAAGACATGGGCTGAACAAAAAGAAGAAATAGAAAATCTGAAAAGTCAAATCACAGAACTTATGGGAGTGAAGGACAAAGAAGAAAAAATGGAAAAAACAATGGATACCTACAATGGTAGATCTAAAGAGACAGAAGCTACAATTAGTGAACTGGAGGATGGAACATCTGACTTCCAAAAAGAAACAGAAACTATAGGGAAAAGAATGGAAAACCTTGAGCAGGGGATCAGGGAACTGAATGACAATATGAAGCGCACAAATATACGTGTTGTGGGTGTCCCAGAAGGAGAAGAGAAGGGAAAAGGAGGAGAAAAACTAATGGAAGAAATTATCACTGAAAATTTCCCAACTCTTATGAAAGACCTAAAATTACAGATCCAAGAAGTACAGCGCACCCAAAAGAGCATAGACCCAAATAGGCGTTCTCCAAGACACTTACTAGTTAGAATGTCAGAGGTCAAAGAGAAAGAGAGGATTTGAAAGCAGCAAGAGAAAAACAATCTGTCACATACAAGGGAAACCCAATAAGACTATGTGTAGATTTCTCAGCAGAAACCATGGAAGCTAGAAGACAGTGGGATGATATATTTAAATTACTAAAAGAGGAAAACTGCCAACCAAGACTTCTATATCCAGCAAAATTGTCCTTCAAAAATGAAGGAGAAATTAAAACATTTATAGACAAAAAGTCACTGAGAGAATTTGTGACCAAGAGACCAGCTCTGCAAGAAATACTAAAGGGAGCACTAGAGTCAGATACGAAAAGACAGAAGAGAGAGGTATGGAGTAAAGTGTAGAAAGAAGGAAAATCAGATATGATATATATAATACAAAAGCCAAAATGGTAGAGGAAAATATTATCCAAACAGTAATAACACTAAAAGTTAATGGACTGAATTTCCCAATCAAAAGACATAGAATGGCAGAATGGATTACGACCCAGCAATACCACTGCTAGGTATCTACTCAAAGGACTTAAGGGCAAAGACACAGATGGACATTTGCACACCAGTGTTTATAGCAGCATTATCTACAATTGCAAAGAGATGGAAACAGCCAAAATGTCCATCAACAGACGAGTGGCTAAACAAACTGTGGCGTATACCTACGATGGAATATTATGCAGCTTTAAGACAGACTAAACTTATGAAGCATGTAATAACATGGATGGACCTAGAGAACATTATGCTGAGTGAGTCTAGCCAAAAACTAAAGGACAAATACTGTATGGTCCCACTGATGTGAACCGACATTCGAGAATCAGCTTGGAATATATCATTGGTAACAGAGACCAGCAGGAGTTAGAAACAGGGTAAGATAATGGGTAATTGGAGCTGAAGGGATACAGACTGTGCAACAGGACTAGATACAAAAACTCAAAAATGGACAGCACAATAATACCTAAGTGTAATGTAACTATGTTGGAACACTGAATGAAGCTGCACCTGAAATATGGTTTTTTGTTTGTTTGTTTGTTTGTTTGTATCTTCTGTTTTTGTTTTTTCTTTTTCCTTTTTATATATATATGTATTTTATTAGTATTATTATTTTAATTCTCTTCTCTATATTAACATTCTATATCTTTTTCTGCTGTTTTGCTAGTTCTTTTCCTAAATCGATGCAAATGTACTAAGAAATGATGATCGTACATCTATGTGATGATACTAAGAATTACTGAGTGCATGTGTAGAATGGAATGATTTCTAAATGTTGTGTTAATTTCTTTTCTTTTTTTGATTAATTAAAAAAAATTTTAAAAACTGGATAAAAAAATAAAAGCACATAGTAGATTCAGGAAAAAAAATAAATAAATAATAGAGGAAAAAATGTTAAAATAAATTCAGTTTGAAATACTGTGATCAATGAAAGGGAGGGATAAGGAATATGGTATGTAAAAATTTTTTTTCTTTTTATGTTTTTGTTTTATTTTTCTGTTGCCTTTTTATTTCTTTTTCTGAATTGATGCAAATGTTCTCAGAAATTATCATGATGATGAATATGCAACTATGTGATGATATTGTGAATTACTGATTATATATGTAGAATGGAATGAGCATATATTACGGATGTTTGTGTTTCTTTCTTGTAATTTCTTTTTAATTAATAAAAGATTATTAAAAACAAACAAACAAACAAACAAACAAACAAAAAAGAAACTTAATGTGCCTATTCCTGGGGCAGTGGAGCCTGAGAAGCCTTGCAGCTGTGTCCAAAGAGCAGTCATGCAGTAGAAACACAAGAACCAAAACTAAAGTGAAAAATCCTTTTCAGAGCCGGAACCCCATTCTTGGGTTTGCCAATCAAGAGCTTAAATTGGTACATTGTTATATGTATCTCCATATCCTCTGTGCCCCCTCCTTTCCTTCAGGACCCAGACCTTTTCAAATCCAAAAAAAGCCTCTGTTTTTTTTTTGAGTGTGTTTTCCTTTTTCTATCAACCCTGACCCCTCTGTGCCTGGGCAAAAACCAGCGACCTCCGCTTTTCCTCAGTGTTCAGCTGAGCTCGGGGCCTATTTTTAGTGGTCAGAATTTGTTAATTAATTCCACAATTGGAGTTTGGTTGTGCTTAGCCCCTGTGTGGTTAAGTCCCTTTCCTTTCCCCTCTGTGAAGCACCCTGAGGGGGAGTGGTGCCAGCTGCTGCTGCTTGGGGAACTCACGGTTCTGAGTGGGCTCACAGCTGGTCTGTCTGGTCCAGACTGGTGTATGGTGTATGTCTGATCACTGACCTGGCCCCAGCAGTTGTTCCATAACTGTTTCTGGCTATTTATTAGCTGCTCTGGAGAACAAATTAAATCCCACACTTTGCTAAGCCACCATATTTGCCAAGACCATCCCATTTTAACCGCTTCAAAGTAAGTTTCTTGTTTTTAATAAAATCTTGTTTTTAAAAAATATTTTATTAAAAATCTTTACATAATACATTCACTCCATACATAGTATGCACTCCGTGGTTCACAATATTCATCACCATGATCATTTTTAGAACATTTGTATCACTCCAGAACAAGAAAAAAAGAAAAATCTCATACCCTTCTCATTGACCATCCATATTTCAGTTTACCCCAATTATTTTTATCCCTTATCCCCTCCTATCATTTATTTATTTATTTATTCCCCCCCTTTTTTAAAATTGAGAAATCTTCACACATATACATGCTGTACATGGTGTACAATCAATGGCTCACAGTATCACCACATACTTATGTATTCAACGCCAAGAATACATGGTTTTAGAACATTTGCATCAGTCCAGAAAAAGAAATAACAAGAATAAAAAAGAAAACTCATACATACTATACACCTTACCCTTCCCTCTCATTGACCTGTGGTATTTTCATCTGCCAATTTATATTACCGTTTGTCCCCTTACTATTTTTTTTTATTTCATCCATATTTTTTACTCATGTGTCCATACCTTGGATATAAGGAGCATGAGACACAAGGTTTTTAGAATCACACAGTCACATTATAAAAGCTATATAGTTATACATTCGTCTTCAAGATTCAAGGCTACTGGAGTGGTGTTTGACAGTTTCATGTACTTGCCTCCAGATACTCCAGTATACCACCACCTAAAAAGTGATATATATATATATATAATGCATAACAGTAACTTCCAGGATAACCTCTCAACTGCTTGAAATCTCTCAGCCCGTGAAATGTTATTTTTCCTCATTTCTGTCTTCTCCCTTTTGATGAAGAAGACTCTCTATCTCATGATGGTGAGCCCTAACTCATCCTGGGAGTTCTGTCATACTTTGCCAAGGAAATTTACAGAATTACGTCTCTGAGAGTTATGTCCCATTTAGGCGGTATGGTCCAGTGAGTTCACCTGCTGAGTTGGTCAAGCCCTTTTAACTGAGGTGTATAAATCCAGTTAAAGTTTAATATAATTAAAGGCATGGTAGGATTGAGGTATGTTATTTTAGAATGTGTTCTCTTATAAATTAAAGCAGCTTTGTTGAGGTCTATAATGATCGATATACAATGAACAGCACATATTTTAAGTTTACAATTTGATAACTTTTAACAAGTGGATATAGCCAGGAAATCATATCCACAATCAAGATAGTGAACATATCCCCCAGTCTTGGGGTTTGTTCATATGAAACTTAACCCCGCAAAGGATAGGTCAAGTCTACTTAAAATTTAGGCCTAAGAGTCACCCCTAAGAGAGCCTCTTTTGTTGCTCAGATGTGGCCCCTCTCTCCAGCCTACTCGACAAGCAGTCTCACCACCCTACCCCTCTCTATGTGGGACATGACTCCCAGGGGTGTAAACCTTCCTGGCAATGTGAGACAGAAATCCTATAATGAGCTGGGACTCAGCATCAAGGCATTGAGAAAACGTTCTTGACTTAAAGGGGGAAGAGAGAAATGAGACAAAATAAAGTGTCAGTGTCTGAGAAATTTCATACAGAGTCGAGAGGTTATCCTGGAGGTTATTCTTTTATTTATTTATTTATTTTTATTAATTAACGGAAAAAAAGAAATTAACCCAACATTTAGAAATCATACCATTCTACATATGCAATCAGTAATTCTTAACATCATCACATAGATGCATGAGCATCGTTTCTTAGTACATTTTCATCTGTTTAGAAGAACTAGCAACACAACAGAAAAAGATATAGAATGTTAATATAGAGAAAAGAAATAAAAGTAATAGTAAAAAACAAACAAACAGAAAAAACCTATAGCTCAGATGCAGGTTCATTCAGTGTTTTAACATGATTACTTTCCAATTAGGTATTATTGTGCTGTCCATTTTTGAGTTTTTGTATCTAGTCCTGTTGCACAGTCTGTATCCCTTCACCTCCAATTTTGCATTATCTTACCCTGTTTCTAACTCCTGCTGGACTCTGTTACCAATGACATATTCCAAGTTTATTCTCGAATGTCCGTTCACATCAGTGGGACCATACAGTATTTGTCCTTTAGTTTTTGGCTGGACTCACTCAGCATAATGTTCTCTAGGTCCATCCATGTTATTACATGCTTCATAAGTTTATCCTGTCTTAAAGCTGCATAATATTCCATCATATGTATATACCACAGTTTGTTTAGCCATTCCTCTGTTGATGGACATTTTGGCTGTCTCCATCTCTTTGCAATTGTAAACAACGCTGCTATAAACATTGGTGTGCAAATGTCCGTTTGTGTCTTTGCCCTTAAGTCCTTTGAGTAGATTCCCAGCAATGGTATTGCTGGGTCGTATGGCAATTCTATATTCAGCTTTTTGAGAAACCGCCAAACTGCCTTCCACAGTGGTTGCACCATTTGACATTCCCACCAACAGTAGATAAGTGTGCCTCTTTCTCCGCATCCTCTCCAGCACTTGTCATTTTCTGTATTGTTGATAATGGCCATTCTGGTGGGTGTGAGATGATATCTCATTGTGGTTTTGATTTGCATTTTTCTAATGGCCAGGGACATTGAGGATCTCTTCATGTGCCTTTTGGGTATTTGCATTTCCTCTTCTGAGAGGTGTCTGTTCAAGTCTTTTTCCCATTTTGTAATTGGGTTGGCTGTCTTTTTGTTGTTGAGTTGAACAATCTCTTTATAAATTCTGGATACTAGACCTTTATCTGATATGTCATTTCCAACTATTATCTCCCATTGTGTAGGCTGTCTTTTTACTTTCTTGATGAAGTTCTTTGATGCACAAAAGTGTTTAATTTTGAGGAGCTCCCATTTATTTATTTCCTTCTTCAGTGTTCTTGCTTTAGGTTTAAGATCCATAAAACCGCCTCCAATTGTAAGTTTCATAAGATATCTCCCTACATTTTCCTCTAACTGTTTTATGGTCTTAGACCTAATGTTTAGATCTTTGATCCATTTTGAGTTAACTTTTGTATAAGGTGTGAGATATGGGTCTTCTTTCATACTTTTGCGTGTGGATATCCAGTTCTCTAGGCTCCATTAATTAAGAGACAGTTCTGTCCCAGGTGAGTTGGCTTGACTGCTTTATCAAAGATCAAATGTCCATAGATGAGAGGGTCTATATCTGAGCACTCTATTCTATTCCAGTGGTCGATATATCTATCTTTATGCCAATACCATGCTGTTTTGACGACTGTGGCTTCATAGTATGCCTTAATGTCCGGCAGCGCGAGACCTCCAGCTTCGTTTTTTTTCCTCAAGATGTTTTTAGCATTCGGGGCACCCTGCCCTTCGTGATAAATTTGTTTATTGGTTTTTCTATTTCTGAAAAATAAGTTGTTGGGATTTTGATTGGTATTGCATTGAATCTGTAGATCAATTTAGGTAGGATTGACATCTTAACTATATTTAGTCTTCCAATCCATGAACACGGTATGCCCTTCCATCTATTTAGGTCTTCTGTGATTTCTTTTAGCAGTTTTTTGTAGTTTTCTTTATATAGGTTTTTTGTCTCTTTAGTTAAATTTATTCCTAGGTATTTTATTCTTTTAGATGCAATTGTAAATGGGACTCGTTTCTTGATTTCCCCCTCAGCTTGTTCATTACTAGTGTATAGAAATGCTACAGATTTTTGAATGTTGATCTTGTAACCTGCTACTTTGCTGTACTCATTTATTAGCTCTAGTAGTTTTCTTGTGGATATTTCCGGGTTTTCGACGTATAGTATCATATCGTCTGCAAACAGTGATAGTTTTACTTCTTCCTTTCCAAATTTGATGCCTTGTATTTCTTTTTCTTGTTTAATTACTCTGGCTAGAACCTCCAACACAATGTTGAATAATAGTGGTAATAGTGGACATCCTTGTCTTGTTCCTGATCTTAGGGGGAAAGTTTTCAATTTTTCCCCATTGAGGATGATATTAGCTCTGGGTTTTTCATATATTCCCTCTATCATTTTAAGGAAGTTCCCTTGTATTCCTATCTTTTGAAGTGTTTTCAACAGGTAAGGATGTTGAATCTTGTCAAATGCCTTCTCTGCATCAATTGAGATGATCATGTGATTTTTCTCCTTTGAATTGTTGATGTGGTGTATTACATTAATTGATTTTCTTATGTTGAACCATCCTTGCATACCTGGGATGAATCCTACTTGGTCATGATGTATAATTCTTTTAATGTGTTGTTGAATATGATTTCCTAGAATTTTATTGAGGATTTTTGCATCTATATTCATTAGAGAGATTGGTCTGTAGTTTTCTTTTTTTGTAATATCTTTGCCTGGTTTTGGTATGATGGTGATGTTGGCTTAGTAGAATCAATTAGGTAGTTTTACCTCCGCTTCTATTTTTTTGAAAAGTTTGAGGAGAGGTGGTACTAATTCTTTCTGGAAGGTTTGATAGAATTCACATGTGAAGCCATCTGGTACTGGACTTTTCTTTTTAGGAAGCTTTTGAATGAGTAATTCAATTTCTTTACTTGTGATTGGTTTGTTGAGGTCATCTATTTCTTCTTGAGTCAAAGTTGGTTGTTCATGTCTTTCCAGGAACCCGTCCATTTCATCTAAATTGTTGTATTTATTAGCGTAAAGTTGTTCATAGTATCCTGTTATTACCTCCTTTATTTCTGTGAGGTCAGTAGTTATGTCTCCTCTTCCATTTCTGATCTTATTTATTTGCATCCTCTCTCTTCTTCTTTTTGTCAATCTTGCTTAGGGCCCATCAATCTTATTGATTTTCGCATAGAACCAACTTCTGGTCTTATTGGTTTTCTCTATTGTTTTCATGTTTTCAATTTCATTTATTTCTGCTCTAATCTTTGTTATTTCTTTCCTTTTGCTTGCTTTGGGATTAGTTTGCTGTTCTTTCTCCAGTTCTTCCAGGTGGACAGTTAATTCCTGCATTTTTGCCTTTTCTTCTTTTCTGATATAGGCATTTAGGGCAATAAATTTCCCTCTTAGCACTGCCTTTGCTGCGTCCCATAAGTTTTGATATGTTGTGTTTTCATTTTCATTTGCCTCGAGGTTTTTACTAATTTCTCTTGCAATTTCTGCTTTGACCCACTTGTTGTTTAAGAGTGTGTTGTTGAGCCTCCACGTATTTGTGAATTTTCTGGCATTCTGCCTATTATTGATTTCCAACTTCATTCCTTTGTGATCCGAGAAAGTGTTGTGTATGATTTCAATCTTTTTAAATTTGTTAAGACTTGCTTTGTGACCCAGCATATGGTCTATCTTTGAGAATGATCCATGAGCACTTGAGAAAAAGGTGTATCCTCTGTTGTGGGATGTAATGTCCTATAAATGTCTGTTAAGTCTAGCTCATTTATAGTAATATTCAGATTCTCTATTTCTTTATTGATCCTCTGTCTAGATGTTCTGTCTATTGATGAGAGTGGTGAATTGAAGTCTCCAACTATTATGGTAGATGTGTTTATTTCCATTTTCAGTGTTTGCAGTGTATTCCTCACGTATTTTGGGGCATTCTGGTTCGGTGCGTAAATATTTAGGATTGTTATGTCTTCTTGTTTAATTATTCCTTTTATTAGTAGATAGTGTCCTTCTTTGTCTCTTTTAACTGTTTTACATTTGAAGTCTAATTTGTTGGATATTAGTATAGCCACTCCTGTTCTTTTCTGGTTGTTATTTGCATGAAATATCTTTTCCCAACCTTTCACTTTCAGCCTATGTTTAGCTTTGGGTCTAAGATGTGTTTCCTGTAGATAGCATATAGAAGGATTCTGTTTTTTAATCCATTCTGCCAGTCTATGTCTTTTGATTTGGGTATTCAGTCCATTAACATTTAGTGTTATTACTTTTTGGATAATATTTTCCTCTAACATTTTGCCTTTTGTATTATATATATCATATCTGACTTTCCTCCTTTCTGCACTCTTCTCCATACCTCTCTCTTCTGTCTTTTTGTATCTGACTCTAGTGCTCCCTTTAGTATTTCTTGCAGAGCTGGTCTCTTGGTCACAAATTCTCTCAGTGACTTTTTGTCTGAGAATGTTTTAATTTTCCCTCATTTTTGAAGGACAATTTTGCTGGATATAGCAGTGTTGGTGGGCAGTTTTTCTCTTTTAGTAATTTAAATATATCATCCCACTGTCTTCTAGCTTCCATGGTTTCTGCTGAGAAATCTACACATAGTCTTATTGGGTTTCCCTTGTATTTGATGGATTGTTTTTCTCTTGCTGCTTTCAAGATCCTCTCTTTCTCTTTGACCTCTGACATTCTAACTTGTAAGTGTGTTGGGGAACACCTATTTGGGTCTAATCTCTGTGGGGTGCGCTCCACTTCTTGGGTCTGTAATTTTAGGTCTTTCACAAGAGTTGGAAAATTTTCAGTGATAATTTCTTCTATTAGGTTTTCTCCCCCTTTTCCCTTCTCTTCTCCTTCTGGGACACCCACAACACGTATATTTGTGCGCTTCATATTGTCCTTGAGTTCCCTGATACCCTGTTCAAATTTTTCCATTCTTTTCCCGATAGTTTCTGTTTCTTTTTGGAATTCAGATGTTCCATCCTCCAAATCACTAATTCTATCTTCTGTCTCTTTAAATCTATCATTGTAGGTATCCATTGTTTTTTACATCTTTTCTACTTTATCCTTCACTTCCATAAGCTGTGTGATTTGTTTTTTCAGTTTTTCTATTTCTTCTTTTTGTTCAGCCCATGTCTTCTTCATGTACTCCCTCAATTTATCGATTTAGTTTTTGAAGAGGTTTTCCATTTCTGTTCGTATATTCAGCATTAGTTGTTTCAGCTCCTGTATCTCATTTGAACTATTGGTTTGTTCCTTTGACTGGGCCATATTTTCAATTTTCTGAGCGTGATCCGTTATCTTCTGCTGGCGTCTGGGCATTTAGTCAGATTTCCCTGGGTGTTGGACCCTACAGGTTGAAAGATTTTTCTGTGAAATCTCTGGGTTCTGTTTTTCTTATTCTGCCCAGTAGGTGGCGCCCGTGGCACACTTCTGTCTGCGGGTTCCACCAGTAAAAGGTGCTGGTGGTCCTTTAACTCTGGAAAACTCTCGCCGTGGGGGAGGTTCGCTAGCCGAAGCGACTTGGAAGATTGTCAGCCGGCCCGTGGATCCGAACGCGGGGAGGGTCGTCGGCCGCCGCAGCCCGGTAGAACGTCCGACCGACTTTCCTAGTCGGCCCGGGGCGCCGAGTGTGGCGGGAGGGCGCCAGCCACCGCAGCCCGGGAGAGTTCACCGTTCCCAGCCGGACCGGGGAGTCATGTGTTTGGAAGGGACAGCCCCGGTCACCGTTCTCCACGGTCTGGGGATTTCCGACCCAACTCTCTTCGTTGGTCCGGGGGGCCTCGCATGGTTGTGGCACCGACCGCCGCGGCCCGAATGAACCACCTTTCCAATTCTGCCAGCTGGCCTGGGAAAGAGGAGGGGAGGGACTCCGGCCGCTTACGTCCCGCCTGGGAAAGCCCGCGCCCCTCAGTGATCTCACCGTAGCTGGTTCTCCCGGACAGTCTACCCTTCCAGGATGGTGTACGCCGTCCCTTTGATCTCCGTCGTGGCTCTGGGAACTGCTCTGTATCGTCTCCACTCCCCCCGTATCTGTTCTGGAGGAGGAAAGGTGAGAGTTGTAAGGCTGTCGAGACCAGTGGCGGAGGAGCCGGTGAAGGCGGAAGAGGGCACTGTGGTTGTTGGAGAGCCGCCGGAGCAGGAGGAGAAAGGGGAGGATAAGATGGCCGATGGAGCACCACCTGAGCAGAAGGGGAAAGAGGAGGGCAGGATGGCGGCGGAAGCGCCACCGGCGGAGATGGGGGAAGAGGAGGGCTGGATGGCGGTGGGAGCGCCGCCGGTGGAGAAAGAGGGAGAGGAGGGCTGGATGACGGTGGGAGTGCCGCCGGCGGAGGAAGAGGGAGAGGAGGGCTGCCTGGCGGCGGGAGCGCCGCCGGCGGAGAAAGAGGGAGAGGAGGGCTCTGGAGGTTATTCTTATGCGTTACATACTGTATTACCTTTTTAGTTAAGGTATATTGGAGAGGCTGCAGGGAAGTGCCTGAAAATGTAGAGCTTTGTTCCAGTAGCCGTGTTTCTTAAAGATGAGTGTATGATGTTATAGCTTACGCAGTGTGACTGGGTGATTGAGAAAACCTTATGTCTGGTGCTCCTTTTGTCTATGGTAACGACAGATGAGTAAAACTTATGAATTAAAAATAAATAATGGGGGAACAAATATTAAAATAAATTTAGTATATTGAAATGCTAGTGATCAATGAAAGGGAGTGGTAAGGGATATAGATTAAAAATAAGGGAAAGAAAGGCTAGAACATACTGGGTAACTGGAAATACTAGCAGTCAGTGAGAGGAAGGGGCTAGGGTATAGTATATATGAGTTTTTTCTTTTTATTTCTTTTTCTGAATTGATGCATATGTTCTAAGAAATGATCATGGTGATGAATGTACAATTATGTGATGATATTGTGAGCTATTGATTATGTAAAAAGTGGAATGATCATATGGGAAGAATGTTCAGGTTTGTATGTTATGTTTTAAAAAAATTAAAAAAAATAAAAAGGGGTTTAAAAGTAATAATAATGGTTAACATTTAAATTTTAGGTGAAAAATGAAAGTAGTAAAATAAAAACACTAATGATAATCAAAACACTAGTGATAAAATAGAAATCAAAATTTTTAATGACATTTGAAATATTAAAATAGTTATGTTAAGTATTAAGCTGTTTACTAATTGTATAGTGATTTTCAGAAGTACTGTTGGGCCACATTGTTTAGTCTACTGCTGCACATGTTGTGAGTCCCAGCATTCAGACTTAAAAATGTTTCCCTTTATTTATGCTACTGTACACAAAAATGGAGAAGTGACTGGAGAGTGCTTTCTCAGTATTGCTTTGACTCTTCTGAAGCAGTAGACGTCAACCAGAGATGAGCATTTGTTGATTTCTTTGTTGTTTAAGGAATTGCCACCCTCTCTACTTTTTTCCTTTGAAAAAACCTTATTGAAAATCAAATGACATTATATTTATGTATTTATTTTTAGGTTGGGCTCATGTGGTTTGTGCCCTATATATTCCAGAGGTACAGTTTGCCAATGTTTCTACAATGGAACCAATTGTTTTACAGTCTGTTCCACATGATCGTTACAATAAGGTACAGTGGATATTATTTTATTGCTAGTTGAATATATATTTTTTAGTTTAAAAACTGGGAAGTTTAAAGGACTTTTTCCTTGTATGCCTTTTTATTATATTCCTTCATTAAAATGAATTTAGAAATATAAAAACAATATAATTACTAAATCAAACTACATTTATTACATATTATGTTACCGAGCTCACAGATAAATACAAGCCTCAATTACCTTTTATATTCATCTAAGCATTTAGTATTCTGACATTTTAATCCTTATAGATTTGTCCGTTAAGAACTGCTGACCTTTGTTTCTCTTTCATGTTACAAGGTTTTCTTAAATTTGAGTTAATGAGTATTTTGTATAATATTTATGAAGGTATATAAAAATTTTCTTAAAGTTTAGTACTATTTTCTGTCACAAGATATGATTTTTGTTTTTGGCTTTAAATTTTTTTTAGTTAATATGTATATTTTTTCACTCTATCTTTGTTGTTATTTAGCAAATAGATATTATAGTTTCATACTTTTTGGCATGTGGAAATTTTTCCATTATCCAATGTGTCTTTGAAACATAGTTTGACCATTTAACTTAATAGTTACTGTTGATTTATTCCATCTGGCAAAATTATCACTGCCACCAATTTTAAGGTTTCAAATAGTTTTGCATTTAAAAACTTTTTAATTATGTATATTAATAAATTGAAAATACAGAAAAGGAAATAGGAAAACATAAGAAAAAAATAATTTTAAACTTTACCATTGTAATCCTTCTGATTTTTTTCCTATACAGTTTCATTATAAATATATACATTAAATATTTTTTAGATCATATTGCTTGTTCTGTTTTATTTGTATTTAAAACTTATTTACCTGGAATTTGTTTCTGCGTCAGTAAATTATGTTGTTGCCATAATTTCTAGTGGATAAGTAGTTTTATTGGTGTCAGTAAATTGTAGTTTAATTACGTAACCCGTTATTACTGAAGGGCCTAGGTTGGTGTCTGGTATGTAGCACATACATTATTATAGACTTGTCTATTTCCATAGGCCCAACTGACAGTAGAATTTCTGTGTAAAGGATAGGAATATTTTGAAAGCTTCAACAAATATGTAGTGTGAAGTTATCCTCTAGAATGCAGTTTCCAAATTATATTAATAACTATCTTTTTTTTTTTACTCTTAGCCACACTGTGTATTTCTGTTAAAAGAATCCTTGTTCTTCTTTTTAGTGATAAATTTTATAGTGTCTAAATTATTTTTTTGGAAAGTTGTTAAGGTGAAAGTAAGTTTTTTTGAAGGTTGTTTAGGTTTGTTACTTAACTTTGTGTTTCCCTCTGTTCGTTTACATATTATAACCTTATTTTTTCATAAGTGTTTTTTATAGTAGGAGTACTACTCTATTGTTTTGTATACTTCTGTATACATTTTTGGCCTACAGTTTAAAATGTGCTTTTTAAAAATTAAAAAAAAATTTTATTTATGTATTTATTTGACATGGGCAGGTTCCGGGAAACAAACCTGGGTCTTCCTCATAGCAAGTCAAAATTCTGCCACTGAGCCACCAGTGCACTGCCCTAAAATGTGCTTTTAAACTTTCATCATATCTCCTTGATTTTTTTTTAATTAATTAATTAATTTATTTATTTTTACATGGGCAGGCACCGGGAATTGAACCTGGGTCCTCTCGTAAGACAGGCAAGTGTTCTTGCCACTGAGCCACCATGGCCTGCCCTCCTTGATTTTTCTTGTTGGTATTCTGGCAGGTTAATGTTCTCTAGTATATAAGTTTGAATTATTATGTAATTTATGCTACTGCTCTTTATCTTTACTGTTTCTGCCTTTGATGCGGTGCATAGAAAATCTCTATCCTAGTACATAAACTTTGTTTAGTACTTTCAGAGTTCATTTTTTGAAAATACTTGTTTTTCCTTCTTATTTTGAAATAATTTCTAACTTCGAAAAGTTACGGAAACAGTACAAAGAACTCTTCCTGCTTTAAACTGTTTCAGAGTAATTTGCTAATATAATGCTTGTCACCCCATGAATACTTCAGTGTGCATTTCCTGTGAAGAAGGACATTCTTCTACATAACTGGAATACATACAGCGAGCAGAATCAAGAATAAACTTTGACACATTATTGCCATCTCCGCAGAACTCATTCCTGTTTCCAATTTTCCCAGTAATGGCCTTCATAGCAAAAGGACGAGAACTTTGTATTGTATGTCTTTAGTCTCCTTTAATCCTAAATAGTTGCTTTACTCAGTCTTCTTTGACTTTCAAAAATTTGATACTTGTGCAACTGCAGGCCAATTATTTCATAGAATATTTCTCAATTTGGACTTATCTGATGCTTCCTCATGATTAAATTTCAAATTATGTGTTTTGGGCAGGATTATCACAGAAGTAATGCTGTATCCTGAGCACTAGACCCTAATGTCGTGCCTGAGTTCTCCTCACTGTATGCTAACAGGGTGCCTGAGTTCTCCTCACTGGATCCTAGCGGGGTGTCTTGAGTTATCCTCCCTGGATCCTAGGGGGTGCCTGAGGTCTTCTCACTGGACCCTAACGGGGGGCCTGAGTTCTGCTTGCTGGACTGTAATGGGGTGCCTGAGCTCTTCTCACTGGATCCAAACAGGAGTGCTTGAGTTCTTTCTGTTTTTCTCTCTTTTGGTGATGCTGCCTTTATCACTTGGTTAAGGTGGTGTCTATCAAGTTTCTCTGTTATGAGGTTAATCATTTTTCTCTTGAAAATTATAAAAACATTTGTAGGAAAGTATTTCCTATCTATGCATTGGTTATAACATTCATTGATGTTTCTTGGCTGAATTATTTACTATGGTTAATGGCAAACGGTGTTTTTTAAATTCCTTCATTTCTTTTAATTAAGCAACTGGCATTCTACTTGAAGGGAAAACTGTCTCCACTCCCCAGTTATTATATTGGCATAATTTTATGGATTACTCTTTCATTTTTTTTAAACTTTTTTTATTAATTAAAAAAATTAACAAACAAAACGTTAAGATATCATTCCATTCTACATATACAATCAGCAATTCTTAATATCATCACATAGTTGCATATTCATAATTTCTTAGAACATTTGCATCGATTTAGAAAGAGAAATAAAAAGACAACAGAAAAAGAAATAAAATGATAACATTGAAAAGAAAAGATTATACATACGATACCCCTTACCCCTCGCTTTCATTTACCACTAGCATTTGAAACTAAATTTATTTTAACATTTGTTCCCCTATTATTTATTTTTATTCCATATGTTCTACTCTTCTGTTGATATAGTAGCTAAAAGGAGCATGAGACACAAGGTTTTCACATTCACAGAGTCTCATCGTGAAAGCTATATTTAAAGGTTCAATCATCATCAAGAAACATGGCTACTGGAACACAGCTCTACATTTTCAGGCAGTTCCCTCCAGCCTCTCCGCTACATCTTGAACAACAAGGTGATATCTACTTAATGCATAAGAATAACCTCCAGGATAACCTCTCGACTCTGTTTGGAATCTCTCAGCCATTGACACTTAGTCTCATTTCACTCTTCTCCCTTTGGTTGAGAAGGTTTTCTCAATCCCTTGATGTTAATTCTCAGCTCATTCCAGGATCTCTGTCCCCCGTTGCCAGGAAGGTCCACACCCCTGGGAGTCATGTCCCATGCAGACGGGGAGTGTGGTGAGACTGCTCTTCATGTTGGCTGGAGAGAGGGGCCACATCTGAGCAACAAAAGAGTCTCTCTTGGGGGTGCCTCTTAGGCCTAAATTTTAAGTAGACTTGACCTATCCTTTGTGGGGTTAAGTTTCATATGAACAAACCCCAAGACTGGGGGCTCAGCCTATAGCTTTGGTTATCCGCACTGCTTGTGAGAGTATCAAGAATTCAACTTGGGGAAGTTGAATTTCTCCCCACTCTCACCATTCCCTGAAGGGGGCTTGCAAATACTTTTCCAGTCACTGATCAAATCACTCTGGGATTCATCGGGGCATCACTCTGGACAAACCAACAAAATCTCATATCCTACCTGAGATTCCAAGTACTTATGGACATTCAATCAAACTATCTACATGAGTTATATTAGGAAATGCTCTAGTCAAAATATAAATTTTGTAACAAATAAACATTTTTTGCTTTAGTCTCACACAGAAGGAGACATTTTCAAGTATTAATTATCATCTGTTTTCAGCACCCTGCAATAATGACATTCCTTAGTTCTTCCTCATGCAAAAACATTTTTAAAATTTGTACATTGTACATTTCACTATTATTATACACTCTAGGCATTCGTAGATTATACCATCTCGATCTTTAACATCTGTCTATCTTTCTGATTTCATTTATGTCCCCAGCCCTCCTCCCCCTATCATTCTCACATGCAGCTTCATTCAGTGTTTTAACATAATTACATTACAGTTAGGTAGTATTGTGTTGTCCATTTTTGAGTTTTTATATTCAGTCCTGTTGTACAATCTGTATCCCTTCAGCTCCAATTACCCAATATCTCACCCTATTTCTATCCCCTGATGGTCTCTGTTACCAAGGAAATATTCCAAGTTTATTCACTAATGTCAGTTCATATCAGTGAAACCATACAGTATTTGTCCTTTTGTTTCTGGCTAATCACACTCAACATAATGTCCTTAGCGTCCATTCATGTTGTTACATACCTCATAACTTTATTCTGTCTTACAGCTGCATAATATTCCATCTTATGTAAATGCTTCAGTTTGTTTAGTTAACTGTCTGTTAATGAACATTTTGGCTTTTTCCAGGTCTTTGTAATTGTTAATAATGCTGCTATAAACATTGGTGTGTAAATGTCCATTTGTGTCCTTGGCCTCGTGTCCTTTGAGTAGAGACAGGATATAGATGGGACCTGTTTTTTAATCCATTTTCCCAGACTATGTCTTTTGATTGGAGAGTTTAATCCATTAACATTCAGTGTTATTACTGCATGGGTAGTACTTTTTCTACTATTTTGCCTTCTGGATTTTATGTCATATCTAATTTTCCTTCTTTTTACCTTTACTCATAGTCTTCCTTTCTACACTCTTCTCCATACCTGTCTCTTCTGTCTTCGTATCTGTCTCTAGTGTTCCCTTTAGTATTTCTTGCAGAGCTGGTCTCTTGGTCACAAAGTCTCTCAGTGATTTTTTGTCTGACAATGTTTTAATTTCTCCCTCATTTTTGAAGGACAGTTTTGCTGGATATAGAATTCTTGGTTGGCAGTTTTTCTCTTGTAATAATTTAAATATATTATCCCACTGTCTTCTCGCCTCCATGGTTTCTGCTGAGAGATCTGTGCATAGTCTTATTGGGCTTCCCTTGTATGTGATGGATTGCTTTTCTCTTGCTGCTTTCAAGATCCTCTCTTTCTTTTCGACCTCTGACATTCTGATTAGTAAATGTCTTGGAGTATGTCTATTTGGATCTATTCTCTTTGGGGTACGCTGCACTTCTTGGATCTGTAATTTTAAGTCTTTCATAAGAGTTGGGAAATTTTCAGTGATAATTTCCTCCATTAGTTTTTCTCCTCCTTTTCCCTTCTCTTCTCCTTCTGGGACACCCATAGCACGTATATTCATGCGCCTCATATTGCCATTCAATTCCCTGAGTCCCTGCTCATATTTTTCCATTTTTTTCCCTGTAGTTTCTGTTTCTTTTTGGATTTCAGATGTTCCGTCCTCCAGTTTTGAAATCCTATGTTCTGTCTCTTGAAATCTACTCTTGTAGGTTTCCATTGTTTTTTTCATCTCTTCTACTGTGTCTTTCATTCCCATAAGTTCTGTGATTTGTTTTTTCAGACTTTCAGTTTCTTCTTTTTGTTCTTTACTTGCATTCTTTATAGCCTCCCTCAATTCACTGATTTGGTTTTTGATGAGATTTTCCATGTCTGTTCGTACATTCTGAATTAATTGTTTCAGCTCCTGTATGTCATTTGAATTGTTGGTTTGTTCCTTTGACTGGGCCATATCTTTAGCTAGTGTGATTTGTTATTTTTTGCTGGCGTCTAGGCATTTAATTACCTTAATTAGTTTATTCTGGAGATTGCTTTCACTTCTTTTATGTAGGGTTTTCTTGCTGGATGAATTTGTTGTCTATCTGTTCTTTGACATTCCGTTCAGCTTTATCTGGACCTTTAGCTTAAGTTTTGTTTAACGGAGGAGAATTTTTCAGTTCTTGTTTTCTTGTTTCTTCCCCTGCTTGTGTGGTGCCTTTCCCCCCACACACACTTAGGAGGGTCTACTTAGATATTATAGACCCCAGCCAGATTTTCCCTGACCAAACTGGCCTCCTATCAGGAGGAAAGAGTCACTTACATTAGTTTTTCCTGAGGGTGAGACCCAGCAGGTTGAAAGACTTTCCTGTGAAGTCTCTGAACTCTGTTTTTCTTATCCTGCCCTGTGTGTCGCACTTGTTTGTCTGCAGGTCCCACCAGCATAAGATGATGCGATATCTTTAACTTTGGCAGACTCTCCCTGCTGGGGACATGGTAGAGATAGAGGAGAGTTTGTAGGCTGGTTTTAGTGGCTTCAAATTACCAAGCCCTGGGGTCTGAATTCCTTGATGGAGGTATTACACCTACGTTGGGCTTCACCCCTCCCCTGGGGAAGGCACAGGCTCTAGACAAGCCCCCAAAAGAGCTCACTTCTGCCTATGCCTGGGGCAGTTGCTGCCTGAAAAGTCATGCTGCTATATCCAGAGGCAGTCAAGCCTTTGTAGATACACAGCCACCAAAACCTCTGTTTCCTTCTTTTTTTTCCCCCCTTTTTCTGTCAGTCCTGCCCCCTTGGCACTGGGGCAAAAATGAGCAACCTCTGCTTTGATCAGGTTCACCTAAGCGGGGGGCCTATTTTTAGTAGTCAGAATTTGTTAATTAGTTCTACAATTGGCGTTTGATTTTGCCCAGTCCCTGTTGCTGGTAAAGTCCTTCCCTTTCCCTTCTGGGAAGCGGCCTGGGGGGAGGGGCGCTGGCTGCTGCAGCTTTGGGAGCTCACAATTCTGGGGGTACTCACAGCCAGTCCAGCTGGTCCAGACTGGGGTACACTGTGTGTCTGGTCACTGATGTGGCCCCAGGAGCTGTTCTGTACTGTTTCTGGTTATTTAGTAGTTGTTCTGGAGAACGAACTGAAACGCGCACGTTGTTAAGCCACCATCTTGATCCGGAAACCCCTACTGTTTCATTTTGATGGGCCACATTCCATTGCTGTCCTTTGTATTGATGCTCAGATTATCTCAGGTTTGGTTGGTGAGACCCTTTTAAGCTTGTTTTCTGACATGTGGACATCATTCTGGGAGCAGTTGTTTCCTTTGGGCACAACAGTATGTTCTAGGCTCATCCTTACCTTTCCCACCTGTACCCTGGAGCCACCATTTTTTCCAAGAAGCCTTGTTTCCTTTTATTGGAGAATGATATTTAGAAAGTAAGCTGGGTGCTAGGCATGCTCATTTATATATGTGTGTATGTAGATTCAGACAGAGGCATACATTTACTTCCTATTTTCTATATCTATATTTCATGCATGTGTGCACACACACACACAGCCTTGTATCTATCTGTACATCCACGTTGAATACCATAAGCACATAGTGATTGCTCTCAATCTAATCTAACAACCCAGGGTTCATTTTAATTTTACCCTGTCCTTATACTCTCATGTCAGACAGTAAGAAATCCTGACTCCCAGTATCTTCAGTTTGATTACTCATTTTATCTGTTCCTCCCTTATGTAACGGAGCTCCTGTTGTAGCCACTCTCCAGTGCAGATGGCATTCCTGCCTCCGTTAAGCTCCACACCCCATTCAAGGTTGCTGCTACTTTCTATCTAGACGTTTGTTTCACCCTTCTTGGAATTTGACCCTCAGTTCGAGGATATCAGGGATATCCTTGTTCTTCGTAAATCTACATGGCAGTATAATGTGTTCAAGGAACATGATGTATACAGCCTTCTCTCACAGGATTAGAAAATAAATTGATAGATGGAGTAACAGACAGTTATATGACAACAGAATGACATTGCAAATGGGCCTCTGGTGGATCTGTGTATCTGGGGTGTGGACTATGTTTCCTGTAGGGGGTTTATATTAATTTTCCAATTGTCTCATGAGCTTGAAATTATTTAAAAAAAAAAAATCAGCAGACAAAAACCAAGGTAAGTCAAATTTGACAAATGTAGTTTTTCTATAGAAACAGTAGTATAACATGGATTTAAGCTCAAAGACTGTTCTAGTTAGAAATTAAATTTAGTAAAACTAGCCAGAATATAGATGGAGATGGCTAAAAGATTGAGATGGGCTTCTTACAACTGTCTGGGAGTGGACTTAGAACCAGAGAGAGACTTTCTATCTTTGATGAAGTTTCTCTAGTCTCTTTTCTCTTCACTCTGTAGTCTGTTTCTGCTTATTCATTTACTTGCCTGTAAATTCTTGTTTTGCTCATCATTATAGCCAAATTCCCTACAAGTAAACTGACTCCATGTCTCAGTTCTAAATTTCCAACAGAGCCACCCTGGTCTGGTCTTCTGGGTTCAGGATTTGTGCTCAATTAGAAAACATAGGTGCCCAGGCACCTTTCTTTCTAGCTTTAGAATTGAGCCTAGAGGGCAGATTCTCAGGAGGTTGGGTTGTCCAGCTTCTCTAAAGTGTGTTTTCTTTAGCTTTGGGTCTCATAACTGTCATATTTGAACAACTGTTAAAAGGCCTGCTTTCTGATATGCATATGTGCAGTAACATACACTGATTCTTTAATGATAGAATCATTGTGTTCTTTATAAACTTCTCAGTAATTTCTGCCTTAGTTATTTGCAATAAGTTAAAACTGTATTTAGTAATTCACAAGACGTTTTGTCAACTTCTTTTCAGAGAAGACCTAAGATTACTTGATTTTGTGAGAAACAGATCTAGGGATAAATATGTTAGGACTTTTTTTTCTCATTATACAACCCTTGCAAGTTTAAATAAGAGCATAGATTGATTATTCATCTACTCTTTCAGCTTGAAATAAATATGTGCAAAATTATATAAACTGTACTTTGTGTAAGTTGCTTCATTTTAAAGAATAAGTAGCAAAATGTATCACATTCCCAATGTGATGTACTTTGAGGGTATGTCTGATTTTTCTTATCTAGTGATTTAAACTTTCTGGATTCAAGAGTTTGCTTAAACACAATGATTGTCCCCCAGAATAATATAATATTAGTATCATATAGCGTACAACATTTTGTATGAACTTTCTGGAAATATCCTCCTTATATACCTTCAAACCGGGTTTCACAGCTGTGGCAAGGATTTTCAAAGTTTGGTTTGCATCATGTAATTAATCGATTTAATTATACATGTTATCAAAATATAATGTAAAACATTTAAAATATTTTGACATATTTTCTTTAAACTTCTTTAGAGTTTTAAATGAGAAAAGAGTTATAGTTATGCTGAATCCTAGCAGCTTAGGTTTTATCCCTGGCTGTTTGTTTAATTTTGAAGGACTAAAATTCACTGAATATTGTATTATAATTTCCTTCGCCATTCCGTGTTACTGGAAGTTGAGGTTTCATCTGGGTATCTTACTATTATAAATAAAAGCATGACACGTCTTGCTTTAAGTTGTTTTTCTGTGTTTCAGATATTTCCTTTGGATAGAAACCTAGAATTTAGATAGCTGCCTAATGAAATCCCATTTTTTTAAAACTTTTTTTATTGTACAGTACAATGGATATACAAATCAAAGAAATAAAAACCATAGTTTACAAAGTACTCTTCAACAAGTGGTTCCAGGACAGATCCAAGTTTCTGATGGGCTACCGTATGGTCCGCTCATGTTTTTCCTTCTAACTGCTCCAGAATATAGGAGGCTAGAGGGCTTAAATATTTTTTATAACCACAATCGACCTTTCTTCCTTTTATTTTTGTGAAAAGATAACGTATATACAAAAAAAGCTATAAATTTCAAAGCACAACACCACAATTAGTTGTAGAATATATTTCAGAGTTTGGAATGGGTAAAAATTTCACAATTTTAGGTGTTTTACCTCTAGCTGCTCTAAAATACTGCACCTAAAAAAGATATTCATGTAATGATTCAGCGTTCATATTCGTTTGTTAAATCATATCTTTTGTGTATAACTCCTACATCAACGTTGATCTTTTCATACCTCTCTTTAAAGGTGTTTGGGCTATGGCACTTCTAAATTTTTCATATTGGAAGGGTCTGTCATTAACATTGGGTTGGAAGATGGAACTAGCTGATGTTCTGGAGAGGCTGGGCGGAGTATCAGGACTTATCTGGACCAGGACCCATCTGAAGATTGTAGGTTTCTAGAAAGTTACTTTAGTGCATGAAACCCTTGTGGAATCTTATATATTGCCCTAGGTATTCTTTAGGATTGTCTGGAATGGTCCTGGTTGGGGGTTGGCAGGTTATGATAGGTAGCAAGATCTAACTGAGCTTGCATAAGACCAAACCCCCAGAGTAGCCTCTCAACTCTATTTGAACTCTCTCTATCACTGATACGTTATTAATTCTACTTCTTTTCCCCCTTTTGGTCAGGAGGGAATTGTTGATCCTATGGTGCCAGATCTAGATTCATCCCTGGGAGTTTTCTCCCACCTCATCAGGGAGCCTTCTTCCCTGGATGTCTTGTCCCATGTAGGAGGGAGGGCAATGATTTCACTTGCAGAGTTGGGCTTAGAGAGAGGGATGCCACATCTGAGCAACAAAAGAGGTCCTCCATAACTAACTGTCAGGCATGCCTATAGGTAGTCTAAGCTTCTCTGCTACTACATAAGCTTCACAAGAGTAAATCTCCTGATCGAAGGCATGGCCTATTGATTTGGGTGTCCCTAAAGTTTGATGCAGTATCAGGAGATTCCCTGATGGTAAGGTTTAATGGTTCCATATTCTTTCTCCCCTCTCTCAGGGGACTTTGCCAACACTTTCTGATTATCTGCTTAATATACTCTAGGATGTATCCAGGTATTACTATAATCTATACAGGATTAAAGGACCTCTTTCTTAGTTTGTGCTCCCTGTGTTTCAGTCGTTCAAATGAGTATACAGATAGGTTGAATTAGATTATGCACTACAGAAAATTTCAGTTCTAGACCAAATAAACCTTTCTTCCATTGGTCTCAAAGAGTATGTGTGGTTCTACAATATAGGCACTGTCTTCCTTACCCATGTGTCTGAATTACTTTAACCCTAACCTGCTCAGCTTCATTTTTATCTCTCAAAATCAGGTTATATATGTAAAACAGCCTCTCAAAATCCAGAAATAATAATCAGCACTCCAGACATGTGTCTGTTCTAAAAGCTTACATTCTAGGCACCTGTTTCCTTATAAAACATTTTCTAAAGGTGACCATAACATTGTTGTTCTTTTGTATCTGGCTTATTTTGTCTCACCAAATGCCCACATGTTCATTCACATCGTTGCATGCCTCACAACTTTGTTCCTTTTCGTAGCAACACAACCTTCGTTCCTAAGTATACACCATTGTTGGCCAATTTACTTCTCTGTCAGTGAAGTAAATCTCTTCAGCCACCTGCATTCATCCGGCATCATGTAGAGGGCCCAAAGTCCATAGTCCATCAACATTCTCAATTTTAGAATCTCATTGTCCCCAAGAGAAAGAAAACTAGTAAACACCCCCTCACCAAATAGGAAATCTAAACCTCCTCTTAACTCTTGTCCTTCCCCGCATAATTACCTCTGCTGTTGCTGTGGTAGTGCTGATGGTTTCCTTTTGAACATAGCTCATAGCATGCGATAGCAGTTTTCCCCCTCTCCCCTGAACTTATACATTCTTTATATACTATCACATCTTTGAAGTAATTCTTGAGAAAATTAATTTGTATTTCTGCTGTGAATCAGTGGGAAACATAGGTCTATACAACCCCTTTCAATCTTGTTCATCTTCAATATGTGGTAATATTACTTATTTACCCAGTAGAGAATTACCTTCGCTCTTATCTATTCCCTTACATTGGAGCTCAACCTCATAACTGACGGTTCACCCATTTCTCCTTCTTTGTATCTCTAAGTCCCCTATATTCTGAATTGTATGCCTCTGATTATACCTTTATACTGGTCATAAAAGTGGAATGATACAGTATCTAACCTTTTGTGTCTGGCTAATTTTGCTCAGCATTATGTCCTCAAGTCTTATCCACCTCGTCATGTACTTCAGGACATCATTTTGTCTTACTGCTGCATAATAATTTCATCATATGTATGTACCACATTTTCGTGATCCACTTGTCTGTTAATGGGCATTTGGTTTGTTTCCGTCTTTTGGCAATTGTGCGTAATGCTGCTATGAACATCGGTGTGCAAATGTCTGTCTGTGTTGTTGCTTTCAGCTCTTTTAAATATGTACCAAGTAGTGCTGTTGCTTGGTCATAGGGCAACTTGATATTTAGTTTCCTAAGGAACCACCAAGCAGTCTTTCATACTGGCTGCACTATTATACATTCCCAGCAGCAGTGCATAAGTGTCCCAGTTTTTCCACATCCTCTCCAACATTTATAGTTTCCTGTTTGTTTAATAGCAGCCATTCTTATGGGTGTGAGATGGTATCTCGTTGTAGTCTTGGTCTCCATTTCCTTTAGAACCAGTGAAAATGATCATCTCTTCACGTGCTTTTCAGTCATCTATTTGCTCTTCAGTAAAATGCTTATTCATATCTTTAGCCCATTTTATAATTGGGTTGTTTGTTGTTTTGTTGTTGAGTTGTATGATTTCTATGTATATACAGGAAACCAAACCTTGTCTGATATGTGATTTCCAAATGTTGTCTCCCATTAAGTTGACTGCTTCACCTTTTTTTTTTGGCATGGGGGGGCACCGAGAATCGAGCCTGAGTCTCCGGCATGGCAGGCAAGAACTCTGCCTGCTGATCCACCATTGCCTGCCTCCCTTCAGAAGCGTTTGATTTTGAGGAATTTCCATTTATCTATTCTTTCTTTTGTTGCTTGTGCTTTGGGTGTAAAGTTTAGGAAGCTACCCCCTATTACTAGGTCTTGATGTTTTCCTTTTCTTCTAGAAGGTTTATGGCTCTAGTTTTTATATTTAGGTGTTTGACCCACTTTGAGTTAATTTTTGTTTAGGGTGTAAGATGGAGGTCTACTTTCATTCTCTTGGCTATTGATATCCAGTTCTTCCATGCCCAGTTATTGAAAAGACTATTTTGTCTCAGATCAGATATTTGAGGGCCTTGTCAAAAATCAGTTGACCATAGATTTGGTTGTCTATTTGTGCACTCTTTATTCAGTGCCATTGGTCAGTGCTTCTATCTTTGTGCCAGTACCATGCTGTTTTGACCAATGGGGCTTTAATAATAGGTTTAAAGTCAGGGAGGGTTAATCCTCCCACTTTGTTCATCTTTTTTAGGATGTTTTTAACTATGTAGGGTCTCTTTCCCTTCCAGATGATTTTGTTGATTAGCTTTTCCAAATCTTCAAAGTAGGTTATTGGAATTTTGATTTTTACTGTGTTGAATCTGTTTGGGGAGAATTGACATCTTAACTATATTTAGCCTTCCTATCCATGAGCAGGGAATGTCTTTCCACTTACTTATTCTCCTTTGATTACTTTTAGCAATGTTATGTAGTTTTCTGTGTACCAGTCCTTTACATCCCTCATTAAGTTCATTCCTACGTATTTGATTCTTTTAATTGCTATTTTGAATGGATTTTTTCCCTTAACTGTCTCATTAGCTAAGTCATTGCTTATGTATGCAAATGTTACTGATTTTTACACATTAATTTTATATCCTGCCACTTAGCTGCATTTGTTTATTAGCTCAGGTAACTTTGCTGTAGATTTCTCAGAATCTTCCAAAGGTAGTATCATAACATCTGCAAATAAATGAGAGTTTTACTTCTTCCTTTCCAATTTCGATGCCTTTTATTTCTTTGTCCTGCCTAATTGCTCTAGCTAGAACTTCTAGCACAATGTTGAATAATAGTGGTGGCAATAGGCATGCTTGTCTTGTACCTGATGTCAGGGTGAAAGCTTTCAGTATCTCAATTGAGTACAATGCTGGCTATTGATTTTTCATATATTCCCTTCATCATATTGAGGTAGTTACCTTTGATTCCTATGTTTTGGATTGTTTTTATCAGAGAAGGATGTTTACTTTTGTCGAATGTTTTTTTTAGCATCAATCGAGATGATCGTGTGATTTTTCCCTTTTGATTTGTTAATGTGCTGTATTACATTAATTGATTTTCTTGTATTGAACCGTCCTTGCATTCCTGGTATAAACCCCACTTGGTCATTGTGTATAATTCTTTTAATGTACTGTTGGATTTGATTTGCTCATGTTTTATTGAGAATGTTTGCATCTGTGTTTGTTAGGGAGATTGGCCTGTAGTTTTCCTTTTTTATAGCATCTTTCCCTGGTTTTGTTATTAAAATAATATTAGCTTCATAAAATGAATTAGATAGAGTTCCTTTTTCCTCAGTTGTTTAGGAAAAGTTTGAACAGGATTGGTGTTAGTTCTTAATGGAATGTTTGATAAAATTCCCCTGTGAAGGCATCAGACCCTGGCCTTTTCTTTGTAGAAAGATATTTGATGACTGATTGAATGTCTTGTTATTGGTTTGTTGAGATCTTCTATTTCTTTGTAAGTCAGTGTAGCTTGTTTGTATATCTCTAGGAATTTGTCCATTTTATTTAAGTTGTCTAGGTTTTTGGCATACAGTTGTTCATAGAAATTGTGATTTCTCTTATTTATTCAGGGTCTATGGTGACGCACCCCTTCTCATTTCTGATTTTGTTTATTTGCATCCTCTTTTTTTCTTTGTCAGTCTTGCTAGTGGCCTATCAATTTTTAGAACCAACTTTTGGTTTATTGATTGTTTCTACTGTTTTTTTTTTCTCCCATTCATTTTGTCTGCTTTCATCTTTGTTATTTCTCTTTCCTATTTGCTTTGGGGTTAGTTTCCTGTTCTTTCTCAAGTTCCTCTGGATGTGTTGTTAAGTCCTCGATTTTTGTTCTTTCTTGTTTTTTAATATAGGCATTTAGGGCAACAAATTTCCTTCTCATCAGAGCCTTTGCTGCATCCCATAAGTTCTGATAAGTTGCATTCTCATTTTCATTCATATCCAGATAGCTATTGATTTCTCTAGCAATTTCTTCTTTGACCCACTGGTTGTTTCAGAGTGTGTTATTTAGTCTCCATATATTCGTGAATGTTCTTGTTCTTCGGTAGTTATTTGATCTAGCTTCATCCCATTGTGATCAGAGAAAGTGCTTTGAGTAATTTCAGTGTTTTTAAATTTATAAACACTGCCCTAGCACATGATCTATCCTGGAGAATGTTCCATGAGCACCAGAGAAGAAAGTATAACCTTGTGCTTTGGGGTGCAATGACCTATATATGTTTGTTAGGTCTAATTCATTTATCAAGTTATTTAACTTCTCTGTTTCCTTGTTGATCTTCTGTCTTCTTGTTCTATCTATAGAGGAGAGTGGTGTATTGAAGTCTCCTACTATTATTGTTGAAACATCCATCGCTCCCTTCAGTTTTTCCAGTGTCTGTCTCATGTACTTTGGAGCTCCTTGATCGGGAGCATAAACATTTTTAATTAGTATATAGTGTCCTTCTTTGCCTCTTATGATGTTTTTACATTTAAAGTCTATTTTTTCCGATATTAGTATAGCTATTCCTGCTTTCTTTTGGTTACAGTTTGTGTGGAAAATCTTTTTCCATCCGTTCACTTTCAGTCTGTTTGTGTCCTTGTGTCAAAGATGAGTCTCTTGTAAGCAGCATAGAGCTGGATTATGTTTCTTATTCCATTCTGCCAATCTGTTTTTTTTTAAAAACTTTCTTCACTATAGCATAATGTATACCCATTTGTATCTTTTAATTGGTAAGTTTAGTCTGTTAACATTCAAAGTTATTACTGAAAATGCGTTTCTTGATTCCACCATCTTATGTTTTTATTTTATTTGTCAGATCTCTATATTCTTTTACCTGTTTCTCTTTGTATTTTTTAAATTACCCTAAGTAGTAATCTTCAATTCTGTGCTCTCCTACAAACCACCGTCTCCTGTCTTTTTTTTTTTCCCCAACTAGTAGTACTCCCTTTAGTATTGTAGAGCTGGTCTCTTGTTGACAAATTCTTTCAGGATTTGTTTGTCTATGAAAATTTTAATTTCTCACTCAGTTTTGAAGGACAGTTTGGCTTGATACAGAATTCTTTGCTGGAAGTCTTTCTCTTTCAGGATCTTGAATATATCATAGCTGCCTTCTTGCCTCCAGGGTGCTAGTTGAGCAGTTGGAGCTCAGTCTTACTTGGTTTCCTTTGTTTGTAGCAGATTGTTTTTCTCTTGCCACTTTCAGGATTTTCTGCTTCTCTTCAGCATTTGACAGAGTGGTTAGTATTTGCCTTGGGGAAGGCCTATTTGGATTTATTCTGTTTGGAGTTCTTTGGGTTTCTTTGACTTGTATATTTATGTCCTTTATGAGGGTTGGGAAATTTCCCTCCATTATATCCTCAACTACTCTTCCTCGCCCTTTACTCCTCTCTTCTCCTTCTGGGACACCAGTGATTCTTACATTTGTACACTTGGTTTTGTCTATCACTTCCCTGACTTCCCATTCAGTTTTTTCCGTCTTTTTCTGCCATTTGGTGTTTTGAGTCTTTGAAGTCAATTATCCCATCCATCCTCTATATCACTTATTCTTTCTTCCGTCTCTTCAAATCTGGTGTTGTGTGTCTCTATTATGTTTTTTATTTGGTCAACAGAGTCTTTAATCTCTGTGATTTCTGCTATTTTTCTAATGATTCTTTCAAATTCTTCTTGGTGCTTTTCTACTGTCTTCTTGATCTCCTTTATGTCTTTTGCTGTCCCACTTACTTTATTAAGTAGAAAAATACGAATATCTTTGATTAGTTTTTCCTATGTCTGTGTCTCCTCTGGTGTTTTAATTTGGTCCTTAGGCAGGGGTATATCTGTCTTCATCATGATATGCTAGGGTGGGGCATTCAGTGCCGTGGTTTGTTTTGGGGGCAGGTATAGGTGCAGTTTGGGGATGTTACACTGATGGTTGTGAACGTGTGTGCCCAGTGGCCAGGGAGGATGAAGCTGTGTGGGTTCACAGGTCGGGGGGCATAACCCTGGTGTATACTGGTCTAAGGCAGGGGGCCCTGCACATACATAGACCTGTGACAGTAGGTTGGTGTCATACCTTTGTGGATTAGGGGCAGCTGTGACCTGGCTGCGCAGGTCGGCATTTTCTCAGAGCTGGGAAGTGAGGCTGAGGGCTGTGCACATGCATGGTTTCAGAACTGTTGTAAAGGGCAGTTCCCAGAGCGGAATGATGTGATTGGGAGCCCATGTGCATGCATTGGCCTGGGATGTAAAGGAATGCGCAGAGCTCAGGCCGGGCAGAGTGAGACTGTTGGACAATGTGGGCGGGGTGGGTGCACGGGTAGCCTGGGTATGAAGGTAAGTCCCGGCAGCCTTTTTGCGCTGGCAACAGGCTGCAGGGAATAGGAAGGTGGAGGTCTGCTCAGGAGGGCTACAGAAGTGGTGGGTTGGGGCTGCACTTGGGGTGGGGGTGTGGGGCGAGTACGTGTGCACCCGGGGCTGGTGCGGTGCGGGCACCTGGAGCACGGGGAATGGGAGCGGGTGACAGTGTTTGGGTGCATGGGGAGTGGGGTGAGTTGCTGGTCACGGGTTTGTGCTGGTGAGGGTAGCATGCCGAAGGAACATGGCCTGGTTTCCTGGTCCTGAGCTCCCAATCGTGCACTCCTCTGGGCTCCGTGCCTTGGCACCAGGCTCCAGCTTTCTGCTTCTCAGTTCCTCGGCCTCTGCAATCAGGGCTGCCCCATGTGGTGCAGAAGGCTCTCCCAGATCAGCTGCACTCACGAATCCCCACTGTCCGTTCTCTAACTTTTCCGTGGAGCAGGGTTAATCTCAATGCAGCCATCTTCCCAGAAGTGAAATGACATTTTTATCACTCATCTACATTGAGTTTAAAAATCATTTGGTAATCAAAATGAGATACCCACTTGTTTTGCTTTTTATTTGATTACTTGTATGTCAGTAGAGTAGTATTTCTGTGTATTTTGCTCATTTGTTTCTTAAATTTGAGTGTGTGCGTTTGCATATGCTTGTGTGAGTGTGTGTTTGCATGGGTTTGTAAACTCTTGATTGATCTCTCGTACTTTATATAAAGAATATCTCAGAGCTTATTTCTAATTTTATTATTCAAATATTTTTTAACTTGTTTACTTCTGTTTTTATGAAGTTAAAAATTTTATCCTATTTATTGTAGCATTATTGCTTTTCTCTTGGTAAATTCAAGTGTATATATTAAAAAAACAGTAATATAGTGAACTTAATATATGCATCACTCAGCTCTAAAATATTTTAAACTCATAGCTAGCCTTCTTCCCCACCTCTTCTTTCTTCTCCTTTGCATTATTTTGAAACAAATCCCAGACATCATATAATTTAATTTGTACATATTTTAATATGTATGTCTAAAAGAGGAGGATATTTTTCTTTAACATAAACCAATACTATTATCCCACATGAAGCCACACACGCGTGCACACTCAGTCTCACATACATGTATGCACAAACTTTCATGCATTTTAATTCTTTGATTAACATCTAATCACTGTTCAAAATTGGTTCATAGATGCTTTTTTGCTTGTTGTGTGGGTCCAATTAGGTCCTCACATTATTTTTTTTATCTTGCAACTCTCTTTTAGCTGATAAGTTCTTGTCTTCCTGTCTCTCTCACAATTGCTCTTTCTTTTTGTCTTGCAGTTTTGTTTTCTTGAAATAAACAAAATTTTGTTCATGGGGGTCCTGTAAATGATCTTGCACTCATGATTTTGCTGCATGCATTTCTCTGTTGTAGTTTAATATGTTTTTCTATCCTTTGTAATTTTTATTGGTAATGAAATTTAAGGCAGTGGTTGGCTAACTTTTTCATAAAGGGCCAGGTTGTAAATATTTTAGGCTTTTGGGCCAGGTGGTCTCTATCCATACTATCCAGCCCTGCTGTTATAATGTGAAAGCAGTCTAGACAATAAATAGATCAGTGGATGTGGCTGTGTTCAAGAACTCTTTATATACAGAAACAAATATTGGGCCTGTTTGTTGATCTCTGGTCTATAGGATCTCACATTTAGCTTTTTTGTTTGTTTGTTTGTTTGTTTTTAAGAAAAAGAGTATTTTGTAGATGGGGGTGTATTTGTCCTTAAGTAGGCATATAATGCCTGCTCCGTGGCTGATCCATTACTTCATTAGGGATTGCAAAATGCTCCTCTTCTATCATTCGTTTTTCATTGATTAATCAGATACTTTTATACAGAGTAATTTTTTTCTTTTGTTCTATTAATTTACTGTGTGGTGCTGTTGTTCTTAGAGGAAAGGCAGTATAAAACACTTTACTCTTTCCCCTTATTATTAAATTTTCAAATGAATTAGTTCACTAGGATCCTCCTGTGCAGACTGATTAGTTTTTTTTAATGCAATTGTATTGATGTATTCACATACTGTACAGTCCAGCCAAAGAATATAATCCATCCAAAACACCTGATACCCCTTATCTCCACTCCCTTCACCCCCAGTTATTGACCCCTGGCTTTGGTGTAGTACATTTCTTGCTGTTGATGAAAGAATACTGATGCAGTCCCTTTACTTGTGATTGGTTTATTGAGCTCTTCTGTTTCTTCTGGAATCAGGGTAGGTTGAGTGTTTCTAGAAAATTGTCCATTTCATCTAAGTTGTCTAGTTTGTTGGCATAGTATATCCTCTTATGATCTTTTTTTATTTTCCTATGAGGTCAGTAGTAATATTCCCTCTCTCATGTCTGATTTTATTTGTATCTTTTCTCTTTTTGTCTTTGTCAGTCGAGCTATGGGTCTGTCAATTTTATTGATCTTCAAAAGAACCACTTTTTAGTTTTTTTTTTTTTTTTTAAAGGAAAGACAGAGAGAAGGAAGGAAGGATAGAAGGAAGGAAGGAAGGAAGAAAGGGAAACATCTTTAAACATTTTCTTGTTTTATTGTATTCTGTTTCTCCGTATTTGTTACATGGGCTGGGGCCGGGAATCGAACCGAGGTCCTCCGGCATAGCAGGCAAGCACTTTGCCCGCTGAGCCACCGCGGCCCGCCCCCCACTTTTTAGTTTTATTGGTTTCATTTTTTTTTTTTTGTTCTTAATTTCATTACATCCACTCTAATCTTTGTTATTTCTTTTCTCCTGTTTGCTTTGGCATTAGTTTCCTGCTCATTCTTTAGTTTTTCCAGTTGTTCAGTTAGGTCTTTGATTTTAACTCCTTCCATTTTAGGCTTTTAGGACTGTAAAATTCTTTTCTCAATACTGCCTTTGTTGCATAACAAAAGTTTTGATATGTTGTATATTTGTTTTCATATATCTGTATATTTTTACTGATTTCTCTTGAAATTTTTTCTTTGACCCATTGATTGTTTAAGAGTGCCTATCCCCTCCTTCACCTCTGTACCACTAAGGGAGGTTCTTTCTAGTTTGTCTCACTGTAGTCAGTCTTTCCATGAGCTCCTTGTGAAAGTCTGTGGCAAGAAGCCTGCAAGCAGGTGTGACTCTTCTATTGTAGTTCTTAGTAATTTTATGCTGTCACACTAGCCCACAGTTAGCATTTATAGACTTGTTAAAAATTTTGACTTTCTTCTTAGCTGCTCACATGAGGGCTTTGTTTTTCTTTCCTCCTTTGTTGTGCCATTGTGGATATATCTGTATGTCTTGCTGCTCCTTGTGGGGGTATAGAGGTGAGTGTGTCTCTTTCAGGATTTCAGGTTACTTGGTTGCTCTGCAATGCCAGATCTTTGATAGTTTGAAGAAAGAACTGTGATTTTGTACTTGAAATAGCTTTTTCTTGTTAATTTTGGAGCAGTGCTCTTTCTGGCTTTCTATTATTTAGACCAGAGTGATGTTCAAGCCCAACAAGCCTTTTGTTTTTTTTAAAGATGCCATTATTGTTCATTTTTTATTGATGTGACAGGTGAGGCACGGAGAGGCTAAGTAATTTGTTCAAGCTCATATAACAAGTGTGCCCAGATTCAAACTCAGCCTGATCCTTGAATTCTTGCTTTTAACCTTTAGAATTTTTAATTCTTTTTAAAGTCCTCAGTTACACCTCCTCCCTCTTATTTGATCTTTCTCTCAATCTTCAGGGATAGCTGGATAATGACCTTTTTTTAAAGCATGCTTTTATTGAGAAATCGTTACATGCATACAGTCCATACATGGTGTACAATCAGTGACTCACAAGATCATCACATAGTTATGTAGTCACCACCATGATCATTTTTAGAACATTTGCATCATTCCAGAAAAAGAAATAAAAGAAAAAAGACAAAACTCATACGTCCCATGCCCCCTACCTTTCATTGACCACTAGTATTTCAGTCTACCCAATTTCTTTTACCCCTTATTCCACCTATTTTTATTTATTTTTTGTCCATGTTTTTTTTTTTTAACTCATCTATCCATACCTTGGGTAAAAGGAGCATTAGACACAGGTTTTCACAATCACACAGTCACATTGCAAAAGTTATATTGTTATTCTATTGGCAGTGACCATTTTTAACTTCTTCATGCTGGAAAGGAATGTTGACCTTCTGGGCTAGAGGAATGAAACTGGTTGATGTTCTTGGAGACACTGGTACTTCTGGAGCAGTCTGTTGTCGGCCTTTGGATTCTGAAAAAATAAACTTACTAAGAAAAGCTTTTACAGAGACTTAGATACTCTGCAGGGTTTTCAGGAAAATTGTTGGTTGGGGCTTGGCATACTGTGGTAGTTTGCATTATCTGGCTAAAGCTCGCATCAGAGTAACCTCCAACATGATCTCTCAATTCTATTTGAAATCTCTTAGCCACTGAAACTTGATTTTGTCCCATTTCTTTCCCCCTTTTTTGGTCAAGAAGAGATTCTTAATCTCACGATGCCAGGCTCATCTCTTGAGTCATGTCCCATGTTGCCAAGGATACTAATATCCCTAGGAGTCGTGACCCTATAGGGGTAGCCAGAGTTGGTTTAGAGGCTCTCTGGGAGTGACTCTTGGGCATAATTACAAGCAGGCTTAGCTTCACCATAAGAATGCCATTTATTTTGATCCAGAATTACTTGATATATTTTGGATAAAAGTTACTGCACACAGGAACATTTTGATGTTTATTATGCCATCAAATCCCCTTACTTTAGAAACATCTCCATATAAATGGTGTGCTGGGCAAAGTATTTTATTCTGTATTCACTCTCTGAACTAGTCATTCATAGTTCATATGATGACTCTAGGGTTCAAGTTCTCATATCATTTCAGGAACCAGAAGTCCAAGCTAGGTGCTGGCTATGTTGGTCCTCCTGCCCCTGCCCGAGGTTGATAGCATTCTGGTTGGCTGGCAAGCCTTGGGATTCCTATGCTGATATCCCTGCTTCTCTAGAAGTTACTGATTTAGAAGTTGAACACATTTATCCTGGACTTAGGGTAGTGGCTTTGTGGACATTGACAGAATTATTTTATAAGCCAAGATAAAAGGTGCTTTAAGAAATGCTATTACTAGTATCTAGAAAATTTTTCCATAGGTCTTTCAAGGTCACCAGAAAAACCAGAGAGATGTTGTGGAATAATTTGGTTTGAGGTTTGATTTTTTTTCCTTTTAACAGTTTTTATTCATACACCATGCAGTCCATCCTGAGTGTACTTCAGTGGCTCCTGGTATAATCACTTAGTTATGAATTCACCACCACAATCAATATGAGAATATTCCCGTTTCTCCCAGAATGTTTTTTTTTTTATTAATTAAATAAAAAAAAAAAGAAATTGACACAACATTTAGAAATCATTCCATTCTACATATGCAATCAGTAATTCTTAATATCATCACATAGATGTATGATCATCATTTCTTAGTACATTTGCATCAATTTAGGAAAAGAACTAGCAAAACAACAGAAAAAGATATAGAATGTTAATATAGAGAAAAAAATAAAAAGATAATAATAATATCCCAGAATGTTTTTGATACGACTAATTCATCTTTTTTCTTTTTTCTTTGTTCAAAGTATTAGTCTTTTTTCCCCTTCATTAAAAAGCAAAAACTTTTCAGGATTACAATTTGCCTCTGAGTATAGATTTATTCATACACTTGACATATTACATAGATGTTTTCGTTGTTTTTGGCATTTTCTCAATAGTCCTCACTTAGTTTATACTTTCTCTTCTTGATCCATTCTCTATTTAGTGAGAGTTTAAAAATTACCCAGTCACTTTTTATTTCCTTCTTTTTGGCTTCATGTATTTCTTTTTTTTGTCTCTCTTGTTAGGTACATATATGTTTATAATTGTAACATGTTCTTGATGGATTGATCATTTTATCGTTATAAAATGCCCTTTATTTCTAGTAACATTTATTTATTTAATTTTATTGTGAAAAGGGCATATATACAAAACAAGAAATTTCAAAGTACATTGAAACAAGAAATTACAGAACAAATTTCATTTGGTAGGTGTTAAAGTTCCTCAGTTTTAGCTTTTTACTTCTAACTGCTCCAATACACTGGAGACTAAAAGAAATATCCATATAATGATTCAACAATCATGCTGATTTGTTAAACCTATCTTCTCTGTTACATCTCCTCCTTCTCCCCTGCTCATTCTCCAGTCTTTAGGAGTATTTGGGCTATGCCTAGTCTACCCTTTTCATGTTGGAAAACACTATTAATAATATGAGATAGAGGGATGGAACCAGTTGATGTTCTGAAGAGGTTGGCATCTATGGGTTTTAGGACTTATCTGGCCTAGGAACCCATCTGGAGGTTGAAGGTTTCTGGAAAGTAATCCTTTCCAGAACCTTTGTAGAATCTCAGATAAAGCCCTGGGTGTTCTTTAGGGTTGTCAGGAATGGTTTGGCAAGCCATGAACCAGTACAATGGCTTACTGAAGCTTGCCTAAGAGTAACTTCCCACAGTAGCCTCTCAACTTTATTTGAGCTCTCTCAGCCACTGATAACTTGTTTATTATACTTCTTTTCCCCTTTTGGTCAGGAAGACATTGTCAGTCCCCCTGTGTCAGGGCCAGACTCAGCCCTTGGAGCCATGCCCTACACTGCCAGGGAGACATCCACCCTTCTATGTCATGTCCCATGTAGGGGGTGGGGGATGTAATGGTTTCATTTGCAGCATTGGGCTTAGAGAGGCAGAGAGGCCACATGTGAGCAACAGGTAGGTCCTCTGGAAGTAACTCTTAGGCATAACTGTAGGCAGGTTAAGCTTCTCTGCTATATAAATAAGCTTCACAAGAGCAAGCCTCAAGATCAAGGGCTTGGCCTATTGACTTGGGGATGCTTAATTTTGAGACAGTATCAAGGGTTTCCTTAGTGGCAAAGTTTAATAATTCCACATTTTTTCTCCCATCCCTCATGGGACATTGCCAGTACTTTAAAATTATCTGTTCAACATGCTGTGGGATGTATCTGGGTATTGCATTAAACTATACAGAATCATAAACCCTCAGTCCCATTCTGGGCTCCCTGTATTTGGATTGTTTAAGTGATCTATCTGAACAGGTTGAGTTAGATTACGTGCTACAGAAAATTTAGGTTTGGACAAAATGAACATCTGTTTCTTTGGTCTCACAGAGTAGGTGAAGTTCTAAAATACAGTGTCTTCCTTTACCTCTGTATTCTTATTTACCTTAGTCCCTACCTGGTTGGGTTTTTTTGTTTGTGTGGGCAGGCACTGGGTCTCTGGCATGGCAGGAGAAAACTCTACCATGGAGCCACTGTAGCCAACCCTTCCTGATGGCTTTTGATGTTTTGTTTTTTTTTGTCTTGAAAGTATTTTACTTCAGATTGAAAAATGAACAGCTTCCACACTGTTCATTGTAAGATACATATTTGTTTTAAAATCTGTTTTTTTTTTTTTTTTGGATATAATGATATATGTTCCAACTCTCTTATTCTTGCTGTTTGTGTGATATATCTCTTTTTATCCATTTCCTTTCAGCCTATTTCTATGTTTATAATCCTAAGTGTCCCTCCTGTAGACAGCAGAAACTTGGACCTTTTCTTTTAGTCCAATTTGACAACATCTGCCCTTTGACTGGATTACTTAATCCATTCACATTTAATGTTATCATTGATATGGTTGCATTTTATGCCTGCCATTTTGCTTTTTGTTTTCCTTAAATCTCATTACTACTTTGTTCCTCTGTTCCCCTTTTATACTACCTCTTTTATGTTAAGTGAATATTTTCTAGTATACTATTTTTATTCCTGTAATGAATCTTAAACTATATTTTCTTGGATTATTCTTTTTGGCTCCTCTAGTCCTTACAACATGCATCTCAGCTTTTCAGAATCAACTTAATTCCAATAAAATATAGACAATTTGCTAATATATACATCCGTGCTGTGCCCCCTGCTTGTGTTATGGTTATAAATATCTATATATGTTATAATCCCAATAATACATTGTTAAAATGATTGCTTTATACAATCATGTCTTTTAAAGAAGCTAAGAGGAGATCACAGATAAATTTATAGAGTTTGTATTTGTGCATGTGGATGCATTCATATTTACTATTTTCATTCCTCTTCATTTCTTTCTGTGGATTTGTGTTACTTCCTTTCTCCAAGGTAGTTTTAGTTCCACCCCTTTCTATTGTATTGTTATTATAAAATACATTGCACATTATAGTCCCGACTATATAATTTTTTTTCATTTTTAAAGCTTTTTTATGGTATAATATAATATATATACAAAGCAAAGAAAGAAAAAGCAATTGTTTCCAAAGCACTCTTCAACAAGTAGTTATAGGACAGATCCCAGAGTTTGTCATGGACTAGCATACCATCCTCTCAGATTTTTCCTTCTAGCTTCTTCAGAACCTAGTACATGAGAAGGAATAAATATGTTTTTAATCATTACTATCGATTTTTTCTCTTTTGTGAAAAACAACATATACAAAAAGACAATAAATTTTAAAGCACAATACAACAATTAGTTGTAGAACAGATTTCAAAGTTTGACATGGATTACAGTTCCACAATTTTAGGTTTTTCCTTCTAGTTGTTCTAAGATACTGGAGACTAAAAGAAATATCAGTTTAATGACTCAGCAATCGTATTTGTTTGTTGAATCCTACCTTTTCCATATAACCCCACCATCGCCTTTGATCTTTCTGTTCCACTCTTTATGGGTATTTGGGCTTGGCCATTCTAGCCTTTTCATGTTGGATGGGGCTGTCAGTAATATGGAGTAGGGAGATGGAACTAGCTGATGTTCTGGAGAGGTTGGGCCTCTAGGTTTCAGGACTTATCTGGTCCATGGACCCATCTAGAGGTTGTAGGTTTCTAGAATGTTACTCTAGTACATGGAACCTTTGTAGAATCCTATATATTGCCCTAGGTTTTCTTTAGGATTGGATTGAATGGTTTTGGTTGGGGTTTGGCAGGTTATGATAGCAGCAGTGTCTAAGTGAAGCTTGTGTACGAATGACCTCCAGAGTAGCCTCTCAACTCGATTAGAACTCTCCTAGCCACTGATGCTTTATTAGTTAATTTATTTTCCCCCTGTTGGTCAGGGTGGCATTGTTGATCCACAGTGCCAGGGCCAGACTCATCCCTGGGAATCATCTCCATGCCTCCAGGAAGGGTTTCACCCCTGGATGTCAAGTCCCATGTAGCAGGGGAGGGCAATGACTTCACTTACAGAGTTGGGTTTAGAGAGAGTGAGGCCACATAACAAAAGAGGTCCTCCAGAAGTAAGGACCTCTATGAGTAGGCTAAGCTTCTCCACTACCTTCATAAGCTTCACAAACCCTCAAAATCAAGGGCTTGGAATACTGATTTGGGTGTTCCTAATGTTTGACACAGTATCAAGGGTTTACCCAGTGGTAAAGTTTAATGGTGCCATATTTTTTCTCCCATCCCTTAAGGGACTTTGCCAGTACTTTTTGATTATCTGCTTAATATGTTCTAGCATGTATCCAGGCATTATATTAGGGTATACAGGATTAAAGGCCCTCATTCCTATTCTGGACTCTCTGTATTTCGATTGTTCAAATGAGCTATCCAGACAGGTTGAGTTAGATTGTGTGCTACAGAAAATTTAGATTCCGGACCAAATAAACCTTTCTTTGGTCTCAAACAGTAAGTGTGGTTCTAAAATATAGACAATGTCTTCCTCACCCATGTGTTCTGAATTTCCTTAATCTGGATCTGATCAACTTCGTTCTTATCTCTAAATACCAGTTTCAGATACATAAGACAGCCTCTCAAAATCCGGAGATAGTAATTACCACTCTGCACTAAATGTGTCTTCTGTAAGCATTTACAACCCTAGCCGCTGTTTTCTTATAAACATTTTCTAAAGGGAATCATGCAATAAAGTTGTTTCATTTCTAGCTTATTTTGCCTCACCACATGTCCCACAGGTTCATTCACATCTTTGCATTCCTCATGACTTTGTTCCTTTTTGTAGCCACACAATATTTGATCATACCAAATATATAATTCCCCCCCCGCCCTATAATTTTTAAATGCTGTTTTATACAACTACTTTTACAACTAGTCTGAGGTACTCTTGGCCTTACCTGCCTGGAATGGTGTTTTTGCAGCACAGGGCTGAGGATAATGAGAGACACTGATAGGGATAGAACTGTGGTTCTAGACTAAGATCCAGGCCATGGATGGTGGGACTGGGAGGAAGGGAAAGAGTGCCCCCATCCTCTTGGCCACACCCACCCAGAATTTAAGTGCCATCGCTGAGGGGGAGGAGAGATGGGAGCAAGTCGTGGCTCATATGCCACATGCTATGAGATTAAGTTGATTTTCTTGTAAATTTATCTCCATTTGCTGTATGATTTTGGGATGGTTTTTTAACCTGTTAAATGGCTTAATATCCTATAGACTTTGTGTACTTTCCTGAGTTTTGCCTTATACAGAAAGGGTTGTTTATCAGTTTATACTTCCTGGGTGTTTCTGACCTACTTGCTCCCATTCCCGGCATACCGGGGTGGTGGAGCCTAATGGCAGCCCCGAGCAGTTTCCTGTCACTCTTGATGTGCTCTCACAGGGCTGTGCTGGGTGTGTTGACTGCTGTACTTAGCCCCTTGTTAGAGGAGAGAGGTATGTTAGGGGATACCACGGCCCTGGCCCGTACCTAGGAAGATTCTAACTTACAGGGTTTTTGAGTCTGAGGACAGTGCTTTCAGGAATTGATACTTAGGACTAAAACCTGTGTGTTTCTTGTTTGTGTTTTCATGTTTGTATTGTTTTCAAAAATAAGATTACTGTCAGAAAAAGAATAATTCATTTTTTGAACCAAAGTAGATTTGATCATAAGCCTAATCAGCTTCTAAAGGTGATTTTAAATTGAGATTGATGTTAAGCCCTTGTATGGCTTTTGTTTTATTTATCTACCCTAAGACTTGCTACATTTGTGATGAACAAGGAAGAGAAAGCAAAGCAGCCACCGGTGCATGTATGACATGTAACAAACATGGATGTCGACAGGCTTTCCATGTGACATGGTAAGTGCGTGTCCATCAGTGTTCAGAAGTGCTACTGGCAGATACCTGAGTAACAGTATAAGTTGAAGACTTAGGTACTCAAATATTATTTACGGTAAATTTTACTGGGGTAATGTTGATGTTCAGATTTACTTTTTTTGGTAATAAAAATGACTGCATTAGATCACCAAAGTGAATTTGCAATCTGTGGTCCATGGTTCTAATCTCTTTTCTCTGTAAGCTTTAGTCTCATCTGTGTGAACTATTGATCTTGATCTCCTATCTTTTGATGTGTTTTGACCATTCAGCCAGCAGAGGCAGGTGAATATAGAATGTAGTGCAACCTCAGGCCTCATATTCAGTGCAGTATCAGCCTGAGACTGGTGATAGTAGTTCTTTACCTTCTCTGCCCACAGGGGAAGGCACTCACCCTCACTCCCCGCGTCAGAGTGGTTACTTCTCAAACACTTAGATACTTTATCAGCATATACTTTTAAGGGCAAAAAAATATTAAACACCAAATTGTTTGTGTAACAGACAACAATTGAAAAATAAAAATGTGGGCACAATCTGTGTGTATACTAACTTTAAGAATCAGGCCATCCCTCACACAGCCAAGGCAGGCAAGTGCTCATTGCCTGAGCTTTTACCGTTTGGCTTTATGAAGTACATTTAGACTGTTTTGAGGAAAGAAAAAATTTTTTATTTTTATAAGGAATTTCTCTTTAAGGAATGTAATGTCTGTTTGGTGACATAAAATATGCATAATTACTCCGCATTGAGAGAGATGGAGAGAGTTCATTTTAAACCGTAAATATAAGGTAACATTAAGGTATCTGTTGCAGGTTGGGGTGAAATGCTCTTAGTCACAACTAGAATAAAACTTTAAATTTCCTTTTTGACTTAGGAATAGATTTCCTACAAATCTTATGTTGGAATTGAATTTTACTTGTTGATGTAGAGTTTATGGTTTGGGTTTTTATTGGTGCTCTTGGCTTTCATTTTCAGCGCTCAGTTTGCTGGACTCCTTTGTGAAGAGGAAGGGAATGGTGCGGATAACGTCCAATACTGTGGCTACTGTAAATACCATTTTAGTAAGCTGGTAAGGCCTTGTCTTGAATTTAATATGAAAATGATAATAATTAGTTTTGATAGTTCGGTGACCCGAATTTGTAAAAAAGGGAAAATAGCAGTTACTTTCCTGTAGATTTTTCCTTGAAATTGTTTACTTAGTGTGGTCTCTATTAGACATTATTAGAATCTATAATTTGAAGAGGTATTACTTTGCTTGAATTCATTTATGAAGGTGACTATTCTAAAATACTTTAATTTATAATACATATTATTAGTAGTAAATAGTGTGTGCTGGTATACTTTAGTGAAAATAAAATGGATTTGAAAGAACTCTTTATACTTTAACATTTATTAACTTGACTTTTGACATGTGATTATACATTTTGTGATTCTCCTGTCACTTGTTTCTCATCTTAACTTTCTACTTCATTGCCAGTATCTATTTTGTTTTTTGATTCTTTATTTGCTAGGAAAGAGCAAAATTGAATAGGGTTGTTTAGTAACTTCTTGCTTAAAGAACTCAAGAAAAATAATTTAAGAAATCAACTTTGAGAATTTTTTTCAGTTTGGTCAATCTTTTCTATTGTACACTAGCATGGATGATTGAGGTGGTAGCATTTGATTGACTGTCATACATCTGTCTCCATGTTCCTTGGAACAGTCAATACTTTATTATCTTAGTTGTAAATGATATGGATTTCTTTAAAAAGGTTTAAGGCTTTTACTTCTTTGTTTTTCTTGAGAGTTCAGTGTTTTAATTGTTACCTATGTCTTGTGTATGTGATTCTTTCTTTCATTTTTTATCTTCTTACGTAAAGATTATCTTTAGGGGCTTCTGACACTGGTTTCATGCATATGAAATACTTCATAGTGGTATATAATATTTGAACCTTGATGCTGAAAGCTTTGATATATTTTAATGACTGTAATGAAGTACTTTAAGAGAAGTTTTGAGATTTTAAAATTGAGATTTTCCTTTCTGGATGTTAAGCATACTGGAATCTTCATTTTCCTAATGAGAGGTGAGAGATAAAATATAGAAACAATGAAATGGAGTTTGTGCAGAATGCTAGATATTGACATGCTGTTTTCCAATTTGGTGAATCGGGGGACAAAGGTTTGTTTTAATAACTTAATATGATTGTATAAGTAATATATTTGCATGGTAATTTGAACACCTTTTATAGCCATTTTTGTCTAGTTTAAACCAGTTAGTTATAGTGCCACCAACTTTTACCCACTCCAAATAACTCTCATCTTCATACTTTGTCATGCAACAATGTAATGGTTTAAATACAAATATGTAATGCTTTTATTAATGCTTTGTGAGTGCACGGATCTAATACTGACATTTCCTATAACTTTTTTCTTAAAGAAGTACAGGGAAGACCAGTTTTCGAAAATTGTATCGCTTAACATGAAATGTTTGAGATTAAAAGGCTTCTTGCAGGCCAGCCATGGTGGCTCAGCAGGTGGAGTTCTTGCCTGCCATGCTGGAGACCTGGGTTCAATTCCCAGTGCCTGCCCATGCAAAAAAAAAAGACTTCCTACTTTTCCTAATGGCATGAAGTTAAATTCAAATATTTACTTTTCAATACTTCTAGTCTTAGCATCCTTCTTTAAGATGGTATTCTCTCTTTTGGTTGAAACTTGTTTTTAAAGCAGACATTGAAACTATGCTGTATTTTATTTAAAAATAGAAAACCCATTTTCACACATTTTAATAAACTACAAAAATATGGCATTAATGTTAATTGCAGGGTTAGATTTTCCTTTAAAATGCATTAGATAATATATAAATGGTGTTTGAATTAGATGATATGGATTGAAATAGAGACTTTTTTCCTCAGTAGACATTCAAAATACCTCACATTTAATTGGTTTAAACCTAACAAAGATTCTTTTAAAAAAATTTATATACATATACATATATGTATATATTTTCTTTTTTAGAAAAAGAGCAAACGGGGATCTAATAGGTCATATGATCAAAGTTTAAGTGATTCTTCCTCTCACTCTCAGGATAAACATCATGAGAAAGAGAAAAAAGTAAGTGGATTTGTTGTTGCTAAATATGTAGCACATCTACTTAATAGATTTTTCTTTTTCATTTTTAGTTAAAATTTGGTTCTTGATAGCTGAATGGAGACATTGAAATATAGAAAAGTTTTTATTATAAACGGTATTAAGATAAGGAGTAGCTTAAAAATAATGCCATATTTGTGAATATGGTTCTCCTCATTTCATCTGGAAATCTGATATGCAGCTGGATTGAAAGCATGGGAGAGGCCTCTTGCATGTTATTACTGTGCTCTTCTTGGGAGATATTTAGCAAGAAGTTTATTGATATATGTTGCTAAGTGATTAACACTTCACGTGTAAGTAAATATCTCATCAGATTTTCTCTTTTATAGGACACTTTTTGAAGTTCTGTCTATTCTAGGCTTTTTTCCCCCAGGGGTGCTAATAGTTTATTACTTTTTCTCATGGCCAAATGTTACACCCTTTGTTTGAGAATGTTGTGTTTTTTAATTAAAATACTAAAAGCTTGCCTCAATATTAATCTGTCTTCTTCTGACTAACCTGTTTTCTGCTTACATTTTTATTTACTTTCAGGGATATCATTAATTTTTAATAAACTAAAAATAAGTACTGTAGAATCTCTCATAAGTAGTATATAATTCTTTCAGAATATATTGTCTGTATCGGAAAAGGATGCTGCTAGGAGTTGCTTTTAAAGAAGTGAGGTTACAAAGGATATCTTTGAATAGAAAAGAATGTTGTAAAACAGTTGGTATAAACTAGTTTCAAAAATATTTCTGTAGATTGTATTTGAAAACTAGATCTTGTTAATATTTTCGATTCTGTGAATACTCGGGATTTGGGGAGGTGATTGAAATGCTATTCTATAGTTATTTAACATTTTCAGTTTGAATTCATGTTTGTGCCTTTTTTCAGGTAACCATTTTAAAAACTTAAAAATTTAGTTTTGAGGTTAAATATTCTGATTTTTGGTGAAATGATTATAACTTTATATTCAACTTTAGAGCATCATTTTAGGTGTATGTAGTTTTATTTTAGATCTTAGCATGTATGCATACTCATTTTGATTTCTTTACAAGGTGACTTTGTGATTAAGTGATAATGGCAGGATTCTGTCTTGCAGTCTGTTGCTGTTTGTTTTGCTAATGGAAAAATGACAAAGGTTTTTCTCCCCACCCCAGCTCTTAACTTCTGAAATAATTTCAAACTTAGAGGACAGTTGCAAAATCCCTACCTGGAATTCCAGTATACTCTCCCATCCCCCAGATCCACCAGTTTTAACATTTTGCCACCTTTACCATATCATTCTAAGTATCTTTCTATCTTCTGAACATTTGAGAACAGGTTTCACACATCGTACTCATTGAACACAATAGTACTTCCATGAACATTTCCTATGAACAAGGATATTCACTTGTGTAATGATCTTAAATGCAGTTATCAAATTCAAGGAATTTAATATGTATCTAAAGCTCATTTATTTTTATTAACATTTTTAACAAGAAGTATGATATTTTATTGTAGCTTTTTAAACCAAGAACTTGGGAAGTTTAGGTAGAGATCACTGTAGATTGTGAAGAGAGACAGTCTCACCATTGATAGTCTTGTTTTCTTTTCTGCCATTTCTTGAAATTTATCTTGTTTAAAGAGGTGTTTACTAGATGATCATATTTTTAATATATTTCCTGTAATATTTGAAGAGCAGTTATTAAATGTAGTACAATGTTGGCCAGTTATAGTGCTGATGGCTACATTTAGGTGTTAATAATGTGTGTTTTTTGCTTTAGGAATGAATTAGATTTTGCATTTTATGATTTTTTATGGTGATTGTTGGATTCTAGATTTAAAAACATAGGATTTAGTCAAAATTATAGCTGTAAATTTTAGTGTTTGGTATTTTCAATAGTATGTAATTGCTATTTGGATTTTCCTTTAGCATATATTGATAAGTAAAATTTACTGATAATCTATAAAAGATATGAGGTAAAGATAGCAAATTTATCATATTTTTGTTGGACTTGTTTACTTGCCTTGGGAATATTTAGGAAAGCACTTTAATTATGGTATAATATTAAGTGATTTGACAGAGATGTTAAGGTAGGGTGTTACAGACCCTCCTTCCCCCACCTCAAGATTTTCACATTCAATAGGATTGTCTTGAAGTAAATATGTTTAGTGTGTTTATAAAATGTTTCTTTGAAGACTCACAGTTATCTATTCAGGCTTCAGTATTTTAAAATGCTTTATATATTGTGAACTAAATATTGGTGATTTTGTTCATAAGAGAGAGTTTGACACTTTTCTTCCAAATTCTTTTATTTACCTTCATTCTGGCACACATTTGTTCTTTATATATTTTAAAATATTTTTTGAATTATAAATAATGATCAATAAAGAATATGTAGTACTATATACTGTGCTGTCCAAACTATTTTAAAAATAAGTAAACAATTTATATTTTTAATGTAATTTTTAAAAATAAAAAATACAAAATCTTCACTTATCAGAATTTCTGCATGGCTCAATATATATTTCATACTGCTTAGGTAGTGAAATGTAAGCAGGAGAAAAGAAAAGTTAATGCTGTGATATGACTTTGAATCTGGAAATATTTCGCAGAAATTGAAGATTTGGGGCATATTTTAAAAGGAACCAAGTACATAGTTGAAATGAATCAAAGCTGTGTATGTGTTGCAACCCAGCTTAGCCCCAAGACCAAAGAACACACCTGGTATGGAGTTACTTATGAGTTTAATTAGGGACTTATGAACAGGAGAAGATTCTTCCCATGATGACCAGTTAGGAAATGAAAGTCAGTGTTCCCCGCAAAAGAGAGAGAGGAGTGCCATGGTAGTGACTTATAAAGGTTCAGGTCCACGGGGCGGGATGGGAGTTTCAGCAGGGTCTCCTGAGATTTGATTAGGGGAGGGGAGTTTTAATAACATTCTCCCCACCCCCCCAGGGGGTCTGTTTACAGTTAATGTCCCTGTTATGTAGTCAGGCAACTGCCTGCTGTTGAGTTGTTCTCATAATGGAGGAGGGGCTGGGGCCTGGGCCCTGGATCCTCACAGTAGGTGAGCGATCAACTTATTATTAAGGGCTTAATTCAGTCACTGAACAGTTTAGATTTGTGAGTTCTTGTGTAAGAAGGATATCTTTTAAGAGTATTAATGTTAATCTTCATTCTAAAATAGAATTGTATTTTCCTTAAATAACATACTGATATAAAGAATTAACAGTTGATTTGATTGTAGTTGAAACCACTGGGAATGTGTTTTAGTGTGATCTCTAATTAGAAAGTCATCTCTGTTTTCAAAGGTCCCTGTTCATTTTTTGTCTAATTCTTTTCATAAATATTAGAAAGTTTAGAGAGGACCAACCTCCTTTTCTACCTTATTCCAATTAGAAGATTTTGGGAAAATCCTCTTAAGAATTGTGAAGTTGTTATTTCATAGCAAGCTGAAGTAACTTATCCAAGGTCCGTAGCTCTCTGTAACTGTTAGTGGTCAGGTGGAAAGGCAATTATATAGACTTTTTAGTCTAGTGTCAGTTTGTGGACAGAAATACTGTCCCACAGTAAGATGAGAAAGGAAGGTAAGGCTTTACAGGGTAACGTGCGGTTGTGTTGAGAGGCTTCCATCTTCCTTCAGGAAGGCTACAATTTTGTAGGTCATTATTTGGAAATCAATGGGTAATTATTCCTTTGAGATAATCTTATACCAGTTCATTTACTCCTCTGACCCATCTATTTCCCACTTGTACATACTAATTAATTCATAATGTACCACACAAAAAAATAGCTACTGTACTTGCAAATAGCTTCCATCCAAGTCATCATTATATATACTGTATGGGCTTATCATCATATCATGTGTTGTATGAAAATGAACTCAGTTCTACTTTTGAATGCCAGCAACCCATCTGTCCTATTACAGTGAGTGGGGTTTCCTCTCTCCTTACCTGCCCCTTAATTCCAGACTGTAATTAATAACTGGCAGCAGATGCAGGAACTATTGCCAGTATATCAGCATTGTTAGGGTGGGCTGGGAACTGTGGAAGGCAGGCTTTTCAGTTATTGTTTTATGAGCCCCAGGTTGCCTGGACTTCCTTTTCTACCCATTTCTTTGAACAGAATTGTGCCCATTCTTCAGTACCTCAAAAAGAAGTAAACTCTTAAACTGTCATTATTTCTCCATATCTTTTAAAAAGTTTTAGTTTACTTTCCTCTTGGAAATCTTGCACTCAGGTTGAAGCGTAAAAACAAAGATTTTAAGAGGACAGTTTTTCAGGAATAGCAGCTTAGAACAGCAGGGTGTGTGCTGTGGCTGAAGAGTGGCATGCATTGCAGCTGTGCAGGCAAGGCCAGTTTGGGAGCTGTTTTCATAAGAAATATTGTCTTTTTTTTTTTTTTTTAATTTTTTCTTAATTAGAAAAAAAATTACAAGAAGTACAAACATTCCCAACACATATACTCAGCAATTCACAATATCATCACATAGTTGCATATTCATCATCATGATCATTTCCCACACATTTGCATCAATTCAGAAAAAGACATAAAAAGACAACAGAAAAATAAAACAAAAACAGGAAAAAAAAATTTTACATACCATATCCCTTACCCCTTGCTTTCATTGATCACTAGCATTTCAAACTAAATTTATTTTAATATTTGTTCCCCCTATTATTTATTTTTATTCCATATGTTTTACTCATCGGTTGACAAGGTAGATAAAAGGAGCATCAGGCACAAAGTTTTCACAATCACACAGTCACATTGTGAAAACTGTATCATTATATAATCATCATCAAGAAACATAGCTACTGGAATACAGCTCTACATTTTCAGGCAGTTCCCTCCAGCCTCTCCATTACATCTTGAATAACAAGATGATATCTACTTGATGCATAAGAATAACCTCCAGGATAACCTCTCGACTCTGTTTGGAATTTCTCAGTCATCGACACTTTGTCTTATTTCCCTCTTCCCCCTTTTGGTCGAGAAGGTTTTCTCAATCCGTTGATGCTAAGTCTCAGCTCATTCTAGGGTTTTTCTGAATCCCTTGATGCTGAGTCTCCGCTCATTCCAAGATCTCTGTCCCACATGGCCAGGAGGTTCACAACCCTGGGAATCATGTCCCACATAGAGAGGGGTAGGGTGGTGAGACTGCTCGTTGTGTTGGCTGGAGAGAGAGGCCACATCTGAGCAACAAAAGAGGCTCTCTTGGGGGTGACTCTTAGGCCTAAATTTTAAGTAGACTTCACCTATCTTTTGCAGGGTTAAGTTGCATATGAACAAACCCCAAGACTGGGGGCTCAGCCTATAGCTTTGGTTGTCCACACTGCTTGTGAGACTATCAAGAGTTCAACTTGGGGAGGTTGAATTTCTCCCTGTTCTCACCACTCCCGGAAGGGGGCTTTGCAGATACTTTTCCACTCACTGATCGAATCACTCTGGGATTCATCGGGGCATCACTCTGGACAAACCAGCAAAATCTCACGTCCTACCTGAGATTCCAAGTACTTATGGCATTCAATCAAGCTATCTACATAAGTTATATTAGGAAATGCGCTAGTCAAAATATAAATTTTGTAACAGATAAACATTTTTTACTTTAGTCTCACACAGAAGGTGACGTTTTAAAATATTAATTACCATCTATTTTCAGCACCCTGCAATAATGACATTCCTTTGTTCTTCTTCATGCAAAAACATTTTTAAAATTGTACCTTGTACATTTCACTGTTATTATACACTCGAGGCATTCCTAGATTATACCATCTCAATCTTTAACATCTATCATTCTGATTTCAATATGTCCCCAGCCCTCCTTCCTCTGTCATTCTCACATGCAGCTTCATTCAGTGTTTTAACATAATTATATTACAGTTAGGTAGTATTGTGCTGTCCATTTCTGAGTTTTTTTATCCAGTCCTGTTGCACAGTCTGTATCTTTTCACCTCCAATTACCCAATATCTTACCCTCTTTCTATCTCCTGATGGTCTCTGTTATGAACGAAATATTCCAAGTTTATTCACTAATGTCAGTTCATATCAATGAGACCATACAGTATTGGTCCTTTAGTTTTTGGCTAGTCTCACTTAGCATAATGTTCTCAAAGTCCATCCATGTTGTTGCATACTTCATAAGTTTATTCTGTCTTAAAGCTGCATAATATTCCATAGTGTGTATATACCACAGTTTGTTTAGCCACTCGTCTGTTGATGGACATTTTGGCTGTTTCCATCTCTTTGCAATTGTAAATAGTGCTGCTATAAACATTACTGTGCAAATGTCTGTTTGTGTCTTTGCCCTTATGTCCTCAGAGTAGATACCTAGCAATGGTATTGCTGGGTCATATGGCAATTCTATATTAAGCTTCTTGAGGAACTGCCAAACTGCCTTCCACAGTTGTTGCACCATTTGACATTTCTACCAACAGTGAATAAGTGTGCCTCTTTCTCCACATCCTCTCCAGCACTTGTCATTTTCTGTTTTGTTGATAATGGCCATTCTGGTGGGTGTGAGATGATATCTCATTGTGGTTTTGACTTGCATTTCTCTAATGGCCAGGGACGTTGAGCATCTCTTCATGTGCCTTTTGGCCATTTGTATTTCCTCTTCTGAGAAGTGTCTGTTCAAGTGTTTTTCCCATTTTGTAATTGGATTGGCTGTCTTTTTGTTGTCGAGTTGAACAATCTCTTTATAAATTATGGATACTAGACCTTTATCTGATATGTCGTTTCTAAATACTGTCTCCCATTGTGTAGGCTGTCTTTCTACTTTCTTGATGAAGTTCTTTGATGCACAAAAGTGTTTAATTTTGATGAGTTCCCGTCTCTTTCTTTCTTCAGTGTTCTTGCTTTAGGTGTAAGGTCTATAAAACCGCCTCCAATTATAAGATTTATAAGATATTTCCCTACATTTTCCTCTAACTGTTTTATGGTCATAGACCTGATGTTTAGATCTTTGTTCCATTTTGAGTTAACTTTTGTATAGGGTGTGAGATACGGGTCCTCTTTCATTCTTTTGCATATGGATATCCAGTTCTCTAGGCACCATTTATTGAAGAGACTGTTCTGTCCCAGGTGAGTTGGGTTGACTGCCTTATCAAAGATCAAATGTCCATAGATGAGAGGGTCTATATCTAAACACTCTATTTGATTCCCTTGGTCATTATATCTATCTTTATGCCAGTACCATGCTGTTTTGACCACTGTGGCTTCATAATATGCCTTAGGTCAGGCAGCGTGAGACCTCCAGCTTCGTTTTTTTCCCTCAAGATACTTTTAGCAATTCAGGGCACTCTGCCCTTCCAGATAAATTTGCTTATTGGTTTTTCTATTTCTGAAAAGTAAGTTGTTGGGTTTTTGACTGGTATTGCGTTGAATCTGTAAATCAATTTAGGTAGAATTGACATCTTAACTATATTTAGTCTTCCAATCCATGAACACGGTATGCCCTTCTATCTATTTAGGTCTTCTGTAATTTCTTTTTTTTTTTTTTTTTTTTTTATTAATTAAAAAAAGAATTAACAAAACAATTAGAAATCATTCCAATCTACATGTACAATCAGTAATTCTTAATAACATCACATAGTTGCATATTCATCAGTTCTTAGTACATTTGCATCGATTTAGAAAAAGAAATAAAAAGACAACAGAATAAGAATTAAAACAATAATAGAAAGAAAAAAAAACAAAAAAAACAAAAGCAAAAAACCTATACCTCACATGCAGCTTCATTCAGTGTTTTAACATAATTGCATTACAATTGGGTAGTATTGTGCTGTCCATTTCTGAGTTTTTATATCCAGTCCCATTGTACAGTCTGTATCCCTTCATCTCCAATTATCCCTTCTCTTTTTTTTTTTTTTTTTTAATTGACGGAAAAAAAGAAATTAACCCAACATTTAGAGATCATACCATTCTACACATGCAATCATTAATTCTTAACATCATCACATAGATGCATGATCATCATTTCTTAGTACATTTGCATTGGTTTAGAAGAACTAGCAACATAACCGAAAAAAGATATAGAATGTTAATATAGAGAAAAAAATAAAAGTAATAATAGTAAAATCAAAACAAAACAAAACAAAACAAAACAAAAACCTATAGCTCAGATGCAGCTTCATTCAGTGTTTTAACATGATTACTTTACAATTAGGTATTATTGTGCTGTCCATTTTTGAGTTTTTGTATCTAGTCCTGTTGCACAGTCTGTATCCCTTCAGCTTCAATTACCCATTGTCTTACCCTGTTTCTAACTCCTGCTGAACTCTGTTACCAATGACATATTTCAAGTTTATTCTCGAATGTCCGTTCACATCAGTGGGACCATACAGTATTTGTCCTTTAGTTTTTGGCTGGATTCACTCAGCATAATATTCTCTAGGTCCATCCATGTTATTACATGGTTCATAAGTTTATCTTGTCTTAAAGCTGAATCCATTCTGCCATTCTATGTCTTTTGATTGGGAAATTCAGTCCATTAACTTTTAGTGTTATTACTGTTTGGATAATATTTTCCTCTACCCTTTTGGCTTTTGTATTATATATATCATATCTGATTTTCCTTCTTTCTACACTTTACTCCATACCTCTCTCTTCTGTCTTTTCGTATCTGACTCTAGTGCTCCCTTTAGTATTTCTTGCAGAGCTGGTCTCTTGGTCACAAATTCTCTCAGTGACTTTTTGTCTATAAATGTTTTAATTTCTCCTTCATTTTTGAAGGACAATTTTGCTGGATATAGGAGTCTTGGTTGGCAGTTTTTCTCTTTTAGTGATTTAAATATATCATCCCACTGTCTTCTAGCTTCCATGGTTTCTGCTGAGAAATCTACACATAGTCTTATTGGGTTTCCCTTGTATGTGACAGATTGTTTTTCTCTTGCTGCTTTCAAGATCCTCTCTTTCTCTTTGACCTCTGACATTCTAACTAGTAAATGTCTTGGAGAACGCCTATTTGGGTCTATTCTCTTTGGGGTGTGCTGCACTTCTTGGATCTGTATATTTAGGTCTTTCATAAGAGTTGGGAAATTTTCAGTGAAAATTTCTTCCATTAGTTTTTCTCCTCCTTTTCCCTTCTCTTCTCCTTCTGGGACACCCACAACACGTATATTTGTGCGCTTCATATTGTCATTCAGTTCCCTGATTCCCTGCTCAAGTTTTTCCATTCTTTTCCCTATAGTTTCTGTTTCTTTTTGGAATTCAGTTGTTCCATCCTCCAGTTCACTAATTGTAGCTTCTGTCTCTTTAGATCTACCATTGTAGGTATCCATTGTTTTTTCCATTTTTTCTTCTTTGTCCTTCACTCCCACAAGTTCTGTGATTTGTGTTTTCAGATTTTCTATTTCTTCTTTTTGTTCAGCCCATAGCTTCTTCATGTCCTCCCTCAATTTATTGATTTGGTTTTTGAAGAGTTTTTCCATTTCTGTTCGTATATTCAGCATTAGTTGTCTCAACTCCTGTATCTCATTTGAACTATTGGTTTGTTCCTTTGATTGGGCCATATCTTCAATTTTCCGAGCGTCATCCATTATTTTCTGCTGGTGTCTGGGCATTTGATCAGATCTCCCTGGGTGTGGGACCCAGCTGGTTGAAAGGTTTTTCTGTGGAATCTCTGGGCTCTGTTTTTCTTTTCCTGCCCAGTAGGTGGCGCTCGTGGCGGTCGTTTGTCTGCGGGGCAGTCGGCCCGGGAAACCGCGCGTGGAGGCGGGGGTCGCTGGCCGTGGCTTGGGGGAGTGCCGGTCCAAATTGCCCAGCTGGCCCGAGACGCCAAGCGTGACGGGAGGGCCCCGCTATCCAATGTTCCCAGTCAGACCGGGGATCCACGTGCGTGGAGGGGACCCCAGACGCCAGCCACCCCAGCCGGGAAAACGTGCACCCCTCGGGTATCTCACAGCAGTGGATTCTCCCTACCCGTTCAGCCGTTCCAGAATGGGGTACGCTGTCTTTTTTGGTCTCTGTCGTGACTCCGGGAGCTGTTTTGTATTGTTTCTGTTTCTTTAGTTGCCTTTCTGGAGGAGGAACTAAGACCCGCGCGCCTTACTAAGCCGCCATCTTCTCGAGTGTCTGTAATTTCTTTTAACAGTTTCTTGTAGTTTTCTTTGTATAGGTCTTTCGTCTCTTTAGTTAAATTTATTCCTAAGTATTTTATTCTTTCAGTTGCAATTATAAATGGCATTTCTTTCTTGATTTCCCCCTCAGCTTGTTCATTACTAGTGTATAGAAACACTACAGAGTTTTGAATGTTGATCTTGTACCCTGCCACTTTACTGTACTCGTTTATTAGCTCTAGTAGTTTTGCTGTGGATTTTTCAGGGTTTTCAACATATAGTATCATATCATCTGCAAACAGTGAGAGTTTTACTTCTTCCTTTCCAATTTTGATGCCTTCTATTTCTTTTTCTTGTCTAATTGCTCTGGCTAGAACTTCCAGCACAATGTTGAATAACAGTGGTGACAGTGGACATCGTTGTCTTGTTCCTGATGTTAGGGGGAAAGTTTTCAATTTTTCCCCATTGAGGTCGATATTAGCTGTGGGCTTTTCATATATTCCCTTTATCATTTTGAGGAAATTCCCTTGTATTCCTATCCTTTGAAGTGTTTTCAAAAGGAAAGGATGTTGAATCTTGTCAGATGCCTTCTCTGCATCAATTGAGATGATCATGTGATTTTATTGCTTTGATTTGTTGATATGGTGTATTGCATTAATTGATTTTCTTATGTTGAACCATCTTTGCATACCTGGGATGAATCCTACTTGGTCATGATGTATAATTCTTTTAATGTGTTGCTGGATTCGATTTGCGAGAATTTTGTTGAGGATTTTTACATCTATATTCATTAGAGAGATTGGTCTGTAGTTTTCTTTTTTAGTAATACCTTTGCCTGGTTTTGGTATGAGGATGATGTTGGCTTCATAGAATGAATTAGGTAGCTTTCCCTCCACTTCAGTTTTTTTGAAGAGTTTGTGCAGGGTTGGTACTAATTCTTTCTGAAATGTTTGGTAGATTCACATGTGAAGCCGTCTGGTCCTGGACTTTTCTTTTTGGGAAGCTTTTAAATGAATGATTCAATTTCTTTACTTGTGATTGGTTTGTTGAGGTCATCTGTTTCTTCTTGAGTCAAAGTTGGTTGTTCATGCCTTTCTAGGACGTTGTCCATTTCATCTACATTGTTGTATTTATTTGCATAAAGTTGTTCATAGTATCCTGTTATTACCTCCTTTATTTCTGTGGGGTCAGTGGTTATGTCTCCTCTTCCATTTCTGACCTTATTTATTTTCATGCTCTCTCTTCTCCTTTTTGGCAGTCTTGCTAAGGGCCCATCAATCTTATTGATTTTCTCATAGAACCAACTTCTCGTTTTATTGATTTTCACAATTGTTTTCATGTTCTCAGTTTCATTTATTTCTACTCTAATCTTTGTTATTTCTTTCCTTTTGCTTGCTTTGGGGTTGGTTTGCTGTTCTTTCTCCAGTTCTTCCAAGTGGACAGTTAATTCCTGTATTTTTGCCCTTTCTTCTTTTTTCATATAGGCATTTAGGGCAGTAAATTTCCCTCTTAGCACTGCCTTTGCTGCATCCCATAAGTTTTAGTATGTTGTGTTTTCATTTTCAGTTGCTTCGAGATATTTACTGATTTCTCTTGTAATATCTTCCTTGACCCACTGATTGTTTAAGAGTGTGTTGTTGAGCCTCCACATATTTGTGAATTTTCTGGCACTTTGCCTATTATTGATTTCCAACTTTATTCACTTATGATCTGAGAAAGTGTTCTGTATGATTTCAGTCTTTTTAAATTTGTTGAGACTTGCTTTGTGACTCAGCATATGGTCTATCTTTGAGAATGATCCATGAGCCCTTGAGAAAAAGGTGTATCCTGCTGTTGTGGGGTGTAATGTTTTATAAATGTCTGTTAAGTCTAGCTCATTTATTGTAATATTCAGATTCTCTGTTTCTTTATTGATCCTCTGTCTAGATGTTCTGTCCGTTGAGGAGAGTGGGAAGTTGAAGTCTCCAACTATTTTGGTAGATCGTCTGTTTCTCTTTTCAGTGTTTACCTTATGTATTTTGGAGCATTCTGGCTCAGTGCATAAATACTTATGTTTTTTATGCCTTCTTATTGAATTGTTCCTTTTGTTAATACATAGTGTCCTTCTTTGACTCTTTTAACTGTTTTACATTTGAAGTCTAATTTGTTGCATATTAGTACAGTCACTCCTACTCTTTTCTGGTTATTATTTGCATGAAATATCTTTTCCCAACCTTTCACTTTCAACCTATGTTTATCTTTGGGTCTAAGATGTGTTTCCTGTAGACAGCATATGGAAGGATCCTGTTTTCTAATCCATTCTGCAAGTCCATGTCTTTTGGTTGGGGAGTTCAATCCATTAACATTTAATGTTATTACTCTATGGGTAGTACTTTCCTCTACCATTTTAGCTTTTGTATTTTGTATGTCATATCTAATTTTCCTTCTTCTGCACACCTCTCTCTTCTGTCTTTTCGTATCTGTCTCTAGTGCTCCCTTTAGTATTTCTTGTAGAGCTGGTCTCTTGGTCACAAATTCTCTCAGTGATTTTTTTGTCTGAAAATGTTTTAATTTCCCCTTCATTTTTGAAGGACAATTTTGCTGGATATATGATTCTTGGTTGGCAGATTTTCTCTTTTAGTAATTTAAATATATCATCCCACTGTCTTCTAGCTTCCATGGTTTCTCCTGAGAAATCTACACATAGTCTTATTGGGTTTCCCTTGTATGTGATGGATTGCTTTTCTCTTGCTGCTTTCAAGATCCTCTCTTTCTCTTTGACCTCTGACATTCTGACTAGTAAGTGTCTTGGAGAACGCCTATTTGAGTCTATTCTCTTTGGGGTGTGCTGCACTTCTTGGATCTGTAATTTTAGGTCTTTCATAAGAGTTGGGAAATTTTCAGTGATAATTTCTTCCATTAGTTTTTCTCCTCCTTTTCCCTTCTCTTCTCGTTCTGGGACCCCCACAACACATATATTTGTGCACTTCATATTATCATTCAGTTCCCTGAGTCCCTGCTCATGATTTTCCATTTTTTCCCGTCGTCTGTATCTTGTCGGATTTCAAATGTTCCGTCCTCCAGTTCACTAATCCTAACCTCTGTCTCTTGAAATCTACCACTGTTTTTTTTTCATCTCTTCTACTGTATCTTGCATCCCCCTAAGTTCCATGATTTGTTTTTTCAGACTTTCCATTTCTTCTTTTTGTTCGTTCCTTGCCCTCTTCATATCCTCCCTCAGTTCATTGATTTGGTTTTTGATGAGGTTTTCCATGTCTATTCCTATATTCTGAATTAGTTGTGTCAGCTGTTCTATCTCGTTTGAACTATTGGTTTGTTCCTTTGACTGGGCCATATCTTCAATTTTCCTGGTGTGATTTGTTATTATTTTCTGGTGTCTTGACATTTAATTACCTTAATTAGTTTATTCTGGTGATTGCTTTCACTTCTGTTACCTAGGGTTTTCTTGGTAGATGAATTTGTTGTCTATTTGTTCTTTGACCTTCAATTCAGCTTTTTCTGGACCTCTAGCTTAGGTTTTGTTTAACAGAGGATAATTTTTCAGTTCTTGTTTTCTTGTTTCTTGCCCTGCTTGTATGGTGCCTTTTCCCTCCCCACCCTTAGCAGGGTCTACGTAAGTATTATAGACTGGAGCTGGGTTTTCCCGGACTAAAGTGGCCTCCTATCAGGGAGAAGGAGTCACGTGAGTCAGTTTTCTCTGAGGGTGAGAACCAGCAGGTTAAAAGACTCTCCTGTGAAGTCTCTGGGCTCTGTTTTTCTCATCCTGCCCAGCATGTGACCCGTCTGCCTGTGGGTCGCACCAACAAAAGATGTTGCGGCACTTTTTACTTTGGCAGACTCTCCCTGCTTGGGGCGTGGTGGAGACAGAGGAGAGGTTGTAGGCTGGTTTTAATGGCTTCAATTTACCAAGCCCTGGGGTCTGAGTTCCTTGCTGGAGGGATTCCACCTGAGTTGGGCTTCACCCCTCTCTTGGGGAAGGCACAGGTGGGAGACAGCCCAGAAAGCAGCCCATTTCTACCTATGCATCGGGCATTTGCAGCCTGAGAAATCCCGCCACTGAATCCAGAAGCTACCAAGTCTCCGTAGAGACACAGCCGCTAAAGCCTCCATTTCCTCCCCTTTCTACTTTTTCCATGAGACCAGTGATCAACCTCTGCCTTGACCAGGTTTAGAGTCTCCTTCCTTTCCCTCTGGGAAGCTGCCTGTGGGGGAGGGGTGCCGGGTGCCGGCTACTGCGGCTTGGGGAACTCCCGGTTTTGCGGAGGCTTACAGCCGGTCCAGCCAGTCCCAACTTGGGTATGCTGTGTGTCCGGTCACTGACGTGGCTCCGGAAGCTGTTTGGTACTGTTTCTAGTTATTTAGTAGTTGTTCTGGAGGACAAACTAAAAAGTGCACATTGTTAAGCCGCCATCTTGGCCCCTCCTCCAGCAATATTGTCTTAGACCTCATTGGGGTCAGAGGGCAGACAGAACGACTAACATTTTTTTAAACTTCTGATTTTGTAATAATTGCTGACTTTGAAAGAAGTTGCAAAAGTACTGCAAATAATTTCTTTATACCATTCACCCAGGTTCCCCACATGGTAACATTTCACCGCATTTGCTTTATCATGTCACCTCTTTCCCCTCCTTCTCTTTTTCTGAACCATAGAGTCAATTACAAACATAATGCCCTTTAGTCTAAATACTTTTAGTATTTAGTTTTAATGAAGAGTTCAGTTTTTTACATGTTTGAGGTATAGTCATCAAAATCAGTTGATTAACATTGTTAAAGAGCTATTATCTAATGTAAAGATCCTTGTAAACTTTGTCCATGAATGTCCTCCATACCAAAAGAGAGATTTTTTTTGTGTGTGTGTGTGTGTGTGTGTGTGGTTTCAGGATGAAATCCAGACTCGCACCTTGCATTTAGCTGTCTCCTCTCTTCAGTCTTGATCTTTATGGATCATCCCTTATTCTAATTTGTTTCTCTTGATATGTCTGAAACCTGTTGCTTGGCAGGTTCTCCAAGACACTGCTTTAGATCTTTCTGTGGTCTTAACAATAAGTTTTACAGGTGCACCCTTGTTTTAATCTTCATACAGTGTTTTCCTGACCATGGCCTGTATTTCATCTTTGTCTGAGCACCAATTCTTAACTTCTGCATCATTTGCTGTCTGCAGAGACTGGGAATTTTCAAAACCAGTAACTCTTGGTTCCTTTTTATTAATAGTCCTTTCTTTAACTTTTCTCTATCAGAAACGGCAAGAAGAAATCTGACTGCAACTTCAGCATGCTCTCTGGAAATCTCTTTAGTTAAATTAACATACAGTTTCGTTAGATACATTTTCTCCTTTTCATATTATAAGAGACAATAGTATTGCTATATTTCCAGTCACCATATAACAAGGACCGCATTTCCTTTGATTTCCAATTATATTCCATTTCTAATTACATTTTCTTCATTTTCCTTTAACAGCCTCCTCAAAGGCCCTAAGGGTTCTAGTCACAGTCTCTTGAGTGCTGTTTAGGCTGTCAGTAATAATCTGAAAGTCCAGGTTCTACCTACTGTCTTTCCAGTTTTCGGATGCCAAACCACTTCTACAGTTCTAGGCTTTTTGTTACAGTTACCTCCCACCCACCCTGTTAATGAAATCTGTGTTAGTTACTTATTACAGTGTAACAAATTACTCGAAAACATTAGGCTTAAGATTGCAGTAAACGTTGATTGTTCTTTATAGTTTATGGGGTCAGGAGTTTGGGTGTAGCTTGATATTTCTGGCTCAGCATCTCCATCACATTACAGTCAAGATGTTGGCTGGGGCTGCCATGCATTTGAAAGATGCCATGCGTTTAAAGGCCCAAAGATCTGCTTCCAAGATGGCCCACTTGGATGGCTGGTAAGTTGATTTCTTGCTACATGGACCTTTCCATAAGCCTGCATGAGGGCTCTTATAACCTTAGATTGTTTAGAGTCAGTGGTCTAAGTATACTCTGTGACTTAGCCACAGAAGTATTACATTGTTGCTTTAGCAGTGTTGTGTTGTCTTATTGGTCAGCCCTCTTCATTGTAGGTGGGCCTACATAGGGGTATCTTAGTGCTTGGCCACTGTACCCTAAGAATTGGGCAAATATCCTGTTTCTTATCACATTTTCCCCACTAGTCCATTGATGGTCCTAGCCTGAAATAAATAGTGGTTGACAAATGGCGATTTCTTATTTTTGTCATTTCTTCTGTATCCATTAGTTGGCATTCTATTGCAAATAAGAGCTTTGTTCCAACCCAGCACTCCCCCAAGACCAAAGAACACACTAGGCAGAGATTTACCCAAAAGTTTTAATTATGGACTTAATGATAGGGGAAGATCCTTCCCAATGGTGGCCAGTCAGGAAATGGAATTCAGTGATCCATGCAAGCAAGAAGAACGGAGTGGCTTATAAACTTCAGCAGAAACTCGTTGAGAGTTGGTTACCAACAGTGATTAGGGGAGGGGAGTTTTAATGCTTTTAACAATACATTCTTTCCCTTGGGGTGGGGTGGGGTGTTGGTCTGTTGACCTTTAATATCTGTGCTCTGGTCGTGAAGGCTGCTTAAGGCTTCATACATTTTTTTTTTCTTTCCTAAGGGAGAGGCTGCCATACTACAGTCCATCCCCACACACCAATGTGTGTGACCATAGAACAGACATACGTTCATGTTCCAGAATAACAGTATAAGAAACAGCAGAACACTAGAAGTCTTCCACACAGTGATAGCGACACCCCAAAGTGATGCTGGCCAAGAAAGATAATTAACTCATTCTACTGATAATTATATATCTGTGATTTCAGTTTTAAATGAGAAAATTCTTTTCCAGATTTTCTGAGGTGCTGAATTTTGCCAGGTCAGCAGGGTATTTCGCATAGTCCAGTTTGCAGGCGTCACAGTTCAAAGCAGGCCAGTGACACCTGACAGTGACAGTTCCCTGCACACTCACAGTGAGTTTTGTTGTGCATGTAGATTACCACAGAAACCTATTACAGAAAGTTGTTGGATATGATGCTAAGGGTGAAAAGAACGGTGTTTATAGGGAACTATAAGAAGCTAACCTTGTTGATCTAATAGAACACAAGCTAAATTTCCAGTAGTAGACAGAAATGCTCCTGGAGAAGGGGTGCTATGAAGGGGTTTTATTATTATTGTTCTGGTTTGCTAGCTGCCGGAATGCAACACACCAGAGATGGATTGGCTTTTAATAAAAAGGGATTTATTTTGTTGGTTCTTAAGAGGAAAGGCAGCTAACTTTCCACTGAGGCTCTTTTCTTACATGGAAGGCACAGGATGGTCCCTGCTGGTCTTCTCTCTAGGCCCCTGGGTTCCAACAACTTTCCCCGGGGTGACTTCTCCAAAGGCCTGGGCTGAGCTGCAAGTGCTGAGATGAGGAATGCCGAGCTGCTAGGCTGTGCTACGTTGCAATCTCTCATTTAAGCACCAGCCAATTAAGTCAAAGGTCACTCATTGCAGCAGACACGCCTCCTAGCCGACTGCAGATGTAATTGGCAACAGATGAGGTTCACGTACCGTTGGCTTATGTCCGCAGCAACAAGATTAGGTATACTCACCTGGCCAAGTTGACAACTGAATCTAACTAACACAATTATTATTTTTAATTTTCCCCCTATTATTTATTTTTAATCCATATGTTTTACTCACTTGTCCATAGGGTAGATAAAGGAAGCATCAGACACAAGGTTTTCACAATCACACAGTCACATTGTCAAAGTTATATCATTATACAGTCATCTTCAAGAAACGTGGCCGTGGGAACACGGCTCTACATTTTCAGGCAGTTCCCTCCAGCCTCTCTGTTATACCTTAACTAAAAAGGGTGCTATCTGTTAAATGTGTAAGAATAACCTCCAGGATAACCTCTCAACTCTGTTTGGAATCTCTCAGCCGCTGACACTTTATTTTGTCTCACTTCTCTCTTCCCCTCCAATTACAGGGAGCCTTCTGGAGTCAAATCTGTGGTTAGCCTGGACATAGTAAGTGTCCACAAAGTCATACATACTGTGCCTTGATGTGTTGGAGAGGGGGGCATATTGGTTACATATACAACTTTTGGCAATTTGGGTAATAAACTGTGATGTAATAATTAAGTTTTTGGCAACTATAATACCCCATGGGTTTAGGATTCCCAGCCAGTTTGACTGCATTGGCCAGGACCATGTTGACCTTGTTTTCCCGTTTTTAATGATTCTGGTGCAAGCAAGAGCAAGTTATTTTTATTACTTTGTTGTGGCTGTAGGGTTGTTGGTACTTTCACCTGAGTTCACAAAGCCTTTATGGGCCCTGCTGTTACCAGTTCAACAAGAGTAGGAACAGCTGCTTGGGGCTGTGAATTGAGGCTGGTGAGGGCCAGCTATAACTGGTATGTCTAAAACTGCAGAGATTGCTTGTCACCTTTTAACTGCTCCTTTAAAAGCCGATTCATCCTTTCAGGTAACCCTGCTGTTGTGGGGTTGTAAGGCATATGGAATGTCCATAAGAAGTCATAGTTGGTAGCTCAGACCTGGGTTAGTTGTCCAGTAAAGTGGGTTCCCCTCACATCATCCACGTGTGGGACACTAAAGAATGCACTTAGCTTTTTTAAACTACATGTCGTAGCTCTTTGATTAGCTCCCCCTACTGGGAAGGCCAGTTTTCTAGTTCATAAGCTGCTAGAATGTGATATACCAGAGACGGAATAGCTTTTAAAAAGGGTAATTTATTAAGTCACAAGTTTACAGATTCTACAGCTGTGACAATGTCTAAATTAAAGCAAGGCTATAGAAATGTCCAGTCTAAGGCATGCAGGGAAAGATACCTTGGTTCAGGAAGGCTGATGACTTTCAGTGTTTCTCTCTCAACTGAAAAGGCACGTGGCGAACGTGGCCACATCCGCTAGCTTTCTCTCCAGGCTTGTTTCATGAAGTGTCCCTGGAAGTGATCTCCTTCTTCATCTCTAAGGGTCTCTGGCTGTGTGGGTTCTAAAGCTTTTTCCAAAATGTTTAAAGGACTCCAGTAAGCAAACCTACCTTGAATGGGTAGAGATACATCTCCGTTAAAACCATCTAATCAGAAGTTACCACCCATAGTTGGATGGGCCACTTCTCCATGGATAATCAAAAAGCTCCCATCAAGTAATATTGAATGAGGATTGAAGGACATAGCTTTTCTGGGGTACATAACAGATTCAAACTGGCACAGCCAGCAGGAATCCAGTGGCCATACCTAGGGCTTTAAAGGCATATTGTGTACCTTTGGGTAGGGGAAGGGCCCAGTATAATCTGCCTGCCCACCTGGTGACCGGAACTTGTTCGCAATCTGCAGTCATATTGGTGGGAATGTTCTCAGTTGGTGTAGTGAGCAGGAGGGGCATGCACAACTTCCTTTAACTTCTGCCTCATGATGGGCAGCTGAAATTGCTGTGCCAGCATCCACAAAGTCTGGAACCTTGGTGTCCTGTTTTCTTGTGTAACCATTTGACAGCCTCATGTGACACTGACTCTAGGCTACGAGATTTTGCCAGAGATCTGCTTCAGTGTTGGCTGGTGAAGAGTTAGTGCTATGGACAGAAACATGGAAAATAGTTACCTTCTGCTTGTGGCAAGCAGTTCAGGTGTCTTCCCACATCTACTTCCCCCAAAGGGGTTACCAGCCAACAGTCCGTTGTTGTTCTTTCTGTGTTACTACCCATGTCATAAAACCCAATTATCAGTACAAATGGTTAGTGCATCTCCTAGCTTGTGGACAGTGACTACCCATATGGCCTTCAGTTCAGCCCACTGACTATTGTACATAGTTCCCTACCAGATGATGTCTGCTAGGTTGGATGGCCACAGCTTTCCAAGTAGCTGGTTACCCATGTGCTGATATATCAGTGTACCATGCCTAGTTGGGTGTACTTAAATATCTGTCAATGGTGGGCATAGAGAAGCTACCTCTGAAAGGATCAGTAGGGAAAGATGAACATTGCTCTTCTGCATAAGAAACTGGACCTAAAATGTCATGCATTTATGCACTTAAAGAACTGTTTTTAAAGATGTTGCATTGCAGGAGGTAAGCATGTCAGTGTGCTCAGCTGAACATTTTCAGGTGTCTTCCCACCTGGAAAAATGGGGCTTGTTAGCAGTGTCACATACACACCCCTCTATGGGGTTGGCTGTAAATTCACAGGATACTTCTGAATCAGCCCTTTGATTTGTAATAGAGCATTATAGTTGCACATAACTGCTTTTCCAGGAAACTGTATCTTAGTTCTACCCCTTTCTGTAGCTGAGACCAGAAGTCAGTAGATACATGTTTTGCCTGGCCTTTGCCACAAACTCCACCCAAAGCCAGTATTGGTATTGACCACATCTAGTTCACAAGGCATGACTGGATCCATACCCCTTAAATCTTGTGCTTGTGTTATAGCTCATTTGGACTTTTCAAAACCAATTTACTTTGGGGTAGCCCAGTCCCAAGTCTTCTCATTGCAAACCATAGAATACAAAGGTTTTAAAATTTGTGGCAAATGAAGTGCAAATGGTTTCCAGTAGTTCAATAAACCAAGAAAAGTCATTAATTGCCTAGGAGTATATGGAGTGGGCAAGTTCTGTGCTTTGTTGACAACAGCAGAAGAAATAGTTTTAGTCTTACCTGAGTAGACTACACCCAAAAAGTTGACAGAGCATCTAGGCCCCTATAGTTTGTCTCGATTTACCACCCATCCCTGGCTTTCAATGTAGGGCACCACTGTTTTGTACTGGTTTCTAGTTCTGAAAGATATTACTGGTTATCATAATGTCATTGATGTAATGGAAAAGAAGTAAGTTTTCAGGGAGTTTCCACGTTTTCAGGTCTTGAGCAATTAAGCCATGGCTAATAGTGGACTATGAAGCTACCCTTGGGACAACACAGAAATGTCCATTGTTGCCATAAAGATGAATGCAGGTTGGTTGGAGGGATCTAAAGAGATATTGAAGAAGTCATTAGCAAGGTCTAATATCTTGTATATCTTGTAACAAAATAGCAGTGTTTGGCACATCTACAAAAAAGGGAGTTGTTCCTTTATTTAGTTCTCTATAATCAGTCGTCATTCACCAAGTTCCATCAGGTTTCTTTATTGGCCAGACAGGGCTGTTAAAAGGACTGTGAATGGGAATGATAAAACCCACTCTTTGTAATTCCTTAGTAGTGGTTATGATTTCTTGATGACTTTCCGGCAGTTTATACTGATGTACTGCCATAGTGTGTCTGGGTAAAGGTACTTTGACTGGTGACCACTTAGCATGTCCTCTCAGGATGGCTTTGATCACTTGGCACCGGAGGTGGAATTCACCTGTGGTAATTTAAAAGGAAATATTTTCCGGTATACCAATTCCTAATATATACTCCAGGATAGAATATCTATACATATATATGCACACACCATATATGTTTGAGTTGACAGTCAGCCAGTTCACATTAGTAATTTTTGCTGTATTGCTTTAATGTCTTGGCCACCATATCTAGCAGTGGTTAGCGTAGGGGCCCCAGTTCATAGCTGTTTCTGATATATTAAACTGTGTTCTCCTCCAGTGTCTACTGAGGCCAAAACCTATTTTCATTAGTGGGGAATCCAAAGATAGTTATTTCTATATGTGGCCTCTGATCCCCAATGTCCCCATATTTGGGTGTCTTGACCTCTATGCTAGGGGAAAAAGGGCCTCTTAGACCTCTTCAGCTAAGGGGATGGAAGATTCTTTATGTGGTTGGTGTCAGTCATGTCTTCAGGCCAGAATCTGCATTCTCCTCTAGTGACCTGGTTTCAGGCTTAGTAAACCTCTGCTCCTTGGGCAACTTGCTCCACAGTCTAACTAATACTGCATTTGGTATTTGGTATTTGGTATTAGAATATTGGCTGGCCACTGATATTCTCAGTTTTAGTTCCAGCAGCTATTAGGTCTATCCACATTGGTTTGTGCTACACCCGGTTTTGACCATCATGTCCCTTTGGAACGTGGTCTAGAGCTCTGACTCTAGATTTCCTTTGCCCCAGGTGATCTGTGTCTCCCAGATGTACAATCATTTGGGCAGCCTGTGAGATGGGATGTCCTGTAAGTGGGCTGAGAATAGGCACCAGAGTCCCATATCACACTGATGGGGACCAACATGTAGATTTGGGAACAGTATGTAGAATTGTCTCATTAAGTCCTTTGGTGAAAGTTACACTGTCTGGTCCAGTGGCGTTTGATGTTTAAATCACTTGCTTTATCTCTAGCTCCCTTAATACATCTTGTAGTTAAACATTGGTGGTGTTCCAGTGGAGGTGTTGATAGGGCATATCCTGCTTGTTGGGCCACACTTCCTTGCACTGGAATATGAGCCATTTAATTAGGAAATTTTGGGGTTAATGAATATATGTGTTGATGTAGAGAAGGATGGGTGTGAGAAAGGACAGTTTACTTATCTCATGCCCTGAGAGCGGTATACCATCTGCATCAGTTTCCCACAATAGCAGTAGTCAATTTGATGAAATTTCTTTAGGTTTTGTCTTTACTGAATCCCAATCTCTCGAAATTCAGAATCAGTAAAATCTTGCATTGTAATATGCATTTTTTTTTGCTTGGTGGGTGTGACTGGGGCATGCTGTGCATTAACTTTACATTGAACCAGAGGGTGAACAAATTTACACCCTGCATTCTCCTTTTTCTGTTCATACTCGGAATCCTTACCATATGAAGAAAAATCTGCTCGGTCCCAGACTTTGGGATTACAGTCAGGGAAACTAGACTGTGTCTTACATGAGCCTCAGGTAACTTCCACCCCCTTACCCCAACATAACAACATGCTCATATTTCAAAATTTTCATCTACTCGGCATAGCCTCTTATTTAAATCATCTTTCAACTCCGCTGGGATTCCTGCATGTCCCTCTCTAATTTATCTTCCTCCAAGCAGTGAACTGCTGCTTTAGCCTTCATCGTCTTTTCCGTAGCTGATCACACAGCCTCCAAGAGTGGTCAGGCTACAGTTACAGTGGCCCAGCTGCTTTCCTTTTTATATGAAATCTCAACTGTCCTGTGGCCTGTTTCAAGAGGGTTGTTAATTGAACCAGGGAGTTATAAGCATCTCCATACTCCCTTGGTGGTTCCCATTCATCTAGGTGGGAGCCACCCCTTCCCCCATAGACATTGTAGGCTATCCTGAGATTCCCCACAGAAAGTCTCCTTTCCCTTTTTTGGCCAGAGGCTCTTCGGTATCCTGGCTAGCTCGCAGAATGTTCCAACCTAGCACAGCCCAAGGACCAAAGAATACACTAGGCAGAGAGTTATCAATGAGTTTTAATTAGGGACTTACTAACAGGAGAAGATCCTCCCCCACTGGCAGCCAGTCGGGAACTGAAAATCAGTGATCCGCGCAAAAGAGGAAGGGAGCAGCTTATAAAATTCAGCAGAGTCTTGCGAGATTTGGTTACAGTGGAACTTCAGCAGAACCTTGCAAGAGTTGGTTATCAAAAATGATTAGGAGAGGGGAGTTTTAATGCTTTTGACATTCTTATTCCCTTGATGGGGGTGGATCTGTTATCATTTAATATGTTTGTTTTTCCCTAAGGGAAAACTTCTGGATTGTCACAGGCTTCTCCCCTCCCTTCCCTCTCTCCAGCCTCCCTCCCCAACACTTCCTCAGCAGTGGGTAAGAGAGGAGTCTGTAGAAGAAATTAGGAAATAGCCATCCCTATAGGAGGAAACTAGGAGAGGTTGGTGTTTGGAAGCCAGGAGAGATGCATATATCAAGAAGGAGGGGCAATGCTCACCATTGTTGGGTGCATATGAAAGGTCAAGTAATATAAGAATAAGTATATGTGCTTTTGATTTAGTCCTAAGGAAGTAATTGATGACCACTGGGGCAAGAAGTTTCCATGTTGTGATGGGGGCAGAAGGTAACTGAATTTGGTAGAATAAATGGGTAGATAGTATAAATGGAAGTGGATATTGAGAGTCCTTCACTCTTTAAGAATCACTGTAGTGAAAAGGAGGAGAAAAGTAGGGCAATAGCTGAAGAAAGGGTGAGAGGAAGGTCCAGTAGTAGACCAGAGGAAGAATATTGTCCTCCTTTGTTTTGGTGTGGGAGGAAGAAAAGAATGTAGGTGAGTAAGTGGGTTACTTGGATAATGAAGCAGAGAAAGTCGTTTTGGACAGAATGCAAAAAAGGAAGATATTGACTGGCAGGTTGGAATAAGGATGAGGAGGCAAGTAAGTTATTTTCTTAAGCGCTTAAGTAATGGATTTTGGGATATAGATTGGGTAAAAAAGATGTGGTGAAATTAGGTAGGGGGCATGCATCTAGATTGGGAAAGAATATAGGAACAAGGGTCTGTATTAACGCCCATGCCCATAGCAGAAGGAAGAATCCAAATGACTTGCCACATCTTGAAGAAAGAGTACATCTCAGTGGTTTAATATCTCATTGGTGTGGTCTGGGATGACGGCATCCAGGTGTTGGGAAACAGTTCTCCGTGGTACTCCCATGTGCACACGTGCACATCTTGTGGGAGGAGGGCCTGGCTGCTGCCTTTGTTCACACTTTTTTCTATGTTGTTTGTATAGCAGACAGCCTTGGAAAATGGATAGGTCGCCATTCGGAGCAAAGGGCAGGTTTGCTTAGAGCTATGGGAGAGAAATAATACCTCCTTCTGGAGTAATGGGCTGGTATGCTTACTATCCAGAATTGGGTTCCCTAAGCCCAAGATTGCTCCCTGTAATACAAACCACTGTGTATACAAATGCCATCTGACCATCTTCAGACCATCCTGTCAGAATTGAGGCACCAGGAACTGGCACAAATTCTGACACTCTAGCTACTATTATTGTAGGGAGTAATAAATTGTACCTGTGTCCAACCTAGGAGTCTCAGATCTACTTCCAGCATCCATGAGACAGTGGTGAGCCACTTGTTAGCTTCCAAATAGGGTAAAATCCCAGCTACTCCATTGTTTTTGACACCAAGCTGTGGTCATAGGATCCTTAAAGGAAGTTGATATGTGAAAGCTTGGGAGGTAAAGATGTTCAGCCACCGCGAGGGTGTGTCTGCCTAGGACTGGCCTGGTCTAGGTCATATAGCCACCCTCATGGCCTCGGGTGCTGGGATATTGCGGTTGAAGGTCTTTGTCAAGTTCACATGGAGATAGCAGCTCACACCTGTAAGAATGGCTGCCATGAAACAAACAGAAAACTACAAATGTTGGCGAGGATGTAAAGAAAATAAAATGCCTTCAGGTTTCATGTGAGAATATAAATGGTACAGCCACTGTGGAAGACAGTTTGACAGTCCATTAGAAAACTAAATATCAAGTTGCCTTATTACCCAGCAATACCAATATTAGGTATATACCAAAAAGAGCTGAAATCAGTGACATGAACAGATGGGTACCAGCTGATGTTCATAGCAGCATTATTCATAATTGTTAAAGGATGGAAACAGTCCAAGTGCCCATCAAATGACTAGTGGATAACAGAATGTGGTATGTGTACACAATGGAAAATTAGGCAACAGGAAGACAAAATGATGTCCTGAAGCATATGACAAAATGGATAAAACTAAAGGACATAATGCTGAGTGAAATAAGCGAGACACAAAAGAATAGGTATGGTATGATTTTACTATTATGACTCTGGTAAAGAGAGAAAAATACAAATCATATGGCCCAGGAAGAAAATCTATATTCAAATATACCAATGAACTAAATGTTGTGTTTCTGCAGCTGTAGTACACAAATGACTTTGCACGCAACAACTTCTATATGTTTCACATTTTTAACATTGACCATTCATAATAAAGATTTTTTTTTTTTAAAGCCTAGTGGCTTAAAAGAATCCCAAACGTTTATTATTGGATAATTCTGGAGATCAAAAGTCATAAACCCACATGTGGGCAGGGCCATGTTCCTTCTGAAGGCTCTAGGGGAGAATTTGTTTCCTTACCTTTTCCAGCCTCTGGAGGCTGCCACATTCCTTGGGTCCTCTTCATCTATCTTCAAAGCCACTAGCATGCAGCATGGCATCTTCCAATCTTTCTCTGTCTTCTGCTTCCACTGGCATACCTTTTTCAAAAAAAAAAAAAAAAAAAATCACCGAAGTGTAGGGAAGAGTTGCCTAAAGAATAACAGGAAGGCAAAAACAAAAGAAAAAGAGATGCCTATTATAGTGCGATTAGCAGAACCGGGCTTTAAAACCAAGGATGCCTGGTTCCCCAGTTCATGGGTTTTTTTAATGCTCCACTCTGCTTTTTACTTGGAGGTGATAATTGCATTTATTTAGAAAGAGGAATCGGATGTATTATAAATTCACCTTTTATTTTTTGTATTAGTCTAAATGAGGATGTTTTCACATAATCTTAAAAGAATGCATGTATAAACGATTTCACATTAATCCTCTACTTTATTCCATGGGTTCTTTAGACAGATTAGTATTGGTCAGAAGAAATGTGTAAAGAGCTTGGAGCTTAGAAGAGATAGAGGTCTTTTCAAAAGAGGATAAACATTCATTGTGCCACCAGTTAAATGGCATGTCTATAAAATGGAATTTTACGGGTAACTGAATTAATTGAAGGTTAACATCCTTATTCAGTTGTGTTATCTTTTGTAAGGTTGAGATTGCACTGTGTAAAGGCTCAACTGCCTAAATTCACTTTGGTGTTTAGAGTTGTATTCCAGCTATGTGGAGCCATAGAATCATGGAATTTAAGTAATCAAAACTATTGTTTGCTAGTAGTAGTAAAAATAATAAAGTGTTTATTATCTTTGACAAACTATCTAGTTTAATTTCCTTTTTCATAGATAAAAGGATCTAAAATTTTAACTGAATTTGGTAAATGTTTATGAAATACTTACAGAATTTAAGAAACTGCACACTTCCTGGGAAAACAAATTACAACTCTGTAGAGTAACACTCAAGGTAATTTGTCCAAAGTTACATTTTGGGAGCATAACAGTGATAGAATCCAGTTAATTTTTAAAAAAACATTTGTGCTCTTTCCGTACAGCTTCATTTTTTTGTTTTAGAAATGTAGCTATAAGCAAAGCCAGTGTAAACAGTAAACAGGTATAACTTTTCTGAAAAGAAGCCTGTTTCAAAACTACTTTTTTCTAGTCTAATTTGCCACTGACTATAAGATAGAATTTTCTGTACCACCAAGACAGAATAAAAAAGGATGCCCGGTAAATCCTGACACAGCTTCATTGTAATAGACACCAGTATTTCAGAGATTTAAAGAAGTGTTTAGAAACTATTAAATATGGCATGCCAAGTTCGAATATCCTTTTACCTAATAAATAAGTATTGGATATAAACTGAAAGACTTGAGTGTATATATATATGCGTATTTTTTTAAATCACTGTTCAGCTATTTATAATTGCTAAACTAGAAATGACCTAAAATAGATGAGAAGTTTTGGCACATCTGTAGAATGGGTACTGTGCTGTACTTCAGTTTCCTCATCTGTGTCCAGGTGACAACTTTAGTACTTAATCTCAGGGTTGATGTGAAGACTGCATTAATACATGTACAGTGTTCTTGCACGTGCTGCCTGTATGTCCTCGTCTGGAAATTCTTCACTTCATCATACTTGCATAATCCTTTTTGCCACATAAAGTAACACACTCACTGGTTCTGGGAATCTGTGGACATCTTAGGGGACCACTGTTTTGCCTACTGTGGAAGCATTGTCTGATGTTGCGAGCGCTCCCTACACTCTAGGGATGACATGTTTTTGAGTCCACATAGCAGGCCCTGAGACTCAGTTAACTGCAGCGGCCTAGTGGATGGCTTCGGTGTTGCTCTGTGAATTGCCGGTCACTTAGTGCCAGCAGTTGCCACTTAACAAGCCGCTTGTGTTCTTGAATATAGTGTGTTCATTTGACTAGTAAGCCTTTGGGGGCCCTTCACACATTGTTAGCCATTAAGTTAGACTTAACATTAGGTGTCTTAGGTCAGAGAGTCACAGGACTCCCGTGGGTCTGTTGTACAGTTTTGTGGGTTTTTTTTTTTTTTTTTTTTTTTTACACTTTCACGTGTTTTTATTCAAATTAAATTATTTCTGAGTCACCCACTCCCAAATCATGAGTAAACACAGTGGAGAGGTTTTTAAATTCTAAATTTTTGATGTTGGAAGGGTCTGTCATTAATATGGGGTAGGGAGATGGAACTGGCTGATTTTTCTGCAGAGGCTGGGCTAGGCTTCAGGGCTTAGCTGGACCAGGGATCCATCTGGGGGTTGTAGGTTTCCGGAAAGTTACTCTAGTGCCTGGAACCCTTGTGAAATCTTATATATTGCCCTAGGTGTTCTTTAGGATTGGTTGGAATTGTTCTGGTTGGGGGTTGGCAGGTTATGAGAGGTAGCGAGGTCTACCTGAAGCTTATATAAGAGCAACCTCCAGAGTAGCCTCTGGACTCTATTTGAACTCTCTCTGCCACTGGTACTTTATTAGTTATACTTCTTTTTCCCCTTCTGGTTAGGATAGAATTGTTGATCCCACAGTGTGAGGTTTGAATTCATCCCTGGGAATCATCTCCCATGTCACCAGGAAGTTTTTCACCCCTAGATTCATGTCCCATGTAGGAGGTATTGTTCAGTTTTGACAACAGGCCAGAAGCATATTCATGGCTGCTTTTCAGATGGGGTGCATCTAGTATCAATGTCAGGGGGCTGATGAGTCCAAAACCCCAGTGGATGCTTCTGGGTGGAGGCTGCCTCTCCTTGCCATACCCTCCAATTGATCGAGTCACCAGCCACAGGAACTTGTACTTTGGAAGAGTTGTGAGGCTGGTAGGGCCTCAAGTGTAGAAGGCCTGCTGTAGTTTGCTGCACAGCTTCCAGCACAGCCTGTTGGTTTGAACCCTCCTTAGAGGATGACTTACTACAGGATGGTACATATAAATAAAGAACACAGTGGAATGTGAAAATGAGGCACATAGAGCTTCCAGTGTCTTACACATTCATTAAGTTGCTGCACCTCCTTTTTGGTGGTGGTGGTGGTGGGGACTCTGCAGAGAAAGCCATTTTTCCTTGACTTCCAGGGGGATTGGGTGTTGCGCATCCACCCACATACTTCCAAGAAGCTTTACTTATGAAAGTAGCCCCTGAATTTTATTGGGGTTTTTCAGTTAACACTGCTGGCAAAGTTGTGATAACATCACAGAGCTGTTGCCAGAGATTTCTGATTTACCAACCAGTAGTGAAAGCTTTGGAAATCAAAGGACAGAGGCACTTGCACTAAATCCTGACATAAATACCAGTGGCAAATGGCGGGGGAGTTTAGGCTCTTCTGGAAAGCACTACAGGTTTATGTTGGAGGCCTTGCCACATACATGGGAGCTGGTCTTGATCCTGTGGTGTGAGTGGTACGGTAAAGAAGACATCACTAGTGTCAAGGACACCCTGCCTAGGACCAGCAGTCTGTTCAAAGGATTTGGTCTAAACCACAGGGGACAGAAGCACAACGTCCAACTCAGTTACCTATAAGCTTCCAGTTCTTTCTGGCCTTTTCTCACTGACCTTACAGGATCATATGTTCAGAGTGCATCTCCTTCTTCCCCTATTACTTTTCAAGGCCTTTTGTCTTTCTGGGATTCTGTCTGTTTCTGTCAGACCACTTGGGACAGAGAGTCTTTGGGGAGTGGTTTATTTGTCCCACCAGCACTTTTCCACATATAGTACAGAGGTCTGCAAACTTTCTTTGTAAAGAACCAGATAGATAATATTTTAGCTATTGGAGACCACATGCTTTTTTTGGTCATGTATTCTTTTTTTTTTTTAAACAAATTTATTTAAACAACAAGATGCTTAACTTGAAGGGAAAACTTATCTAGGGCTCATTTCTTTTTGAGTAATTTATCATTGCTTAAATACAGATTGCCCTAAATGTAACATCTATGTACAAAAAAGTTATAAAAGTCTTCTTTTTTTACAATGATAAATGTAAATTCTCCAGTTCAACAAGGTATCAAGGATTTTTTTGTGTGTGTTGTTGGTTTTTGTTAAACAGTGAGAGCAGAATAACTTAGTGGAATATAAAGGTAAGAATTGAATGAGCATGCCATGCCAGTAATGGAGGAAGGGAGTATTTTCACAGAACCCGTATTTTTCCCCATCCCATCTCCATTTGATATTGATCAAAATATTGTATTGGCCATTTAATTAAAAAATAAATAAAAAGCAGTATGCCTGTGCACATACACCGGCTGCTTTTCAGATGGGGTGCATCTGGTATCAGTGTCAGGGGGCTGATGAGTCCAAAGCCCCAGTGGATGCTTCTGGGTGGAGGCTGCCTCTCTTTGCCATACACTCCAATTGATCGAGTCACCAGCCACAGGAACTTATACTTTGGAAGAGTTGTGAGGATGGTAGGGCCTCAAGTGTAGAAGGCCTGCTGTAGCTTGCTGCACAGCTTCCAGCATAACCTGTTGGTTTGAACCCTCCTTAGAGGATGGGAAAAGGTAAAATGAAAGAATGGAGAAAACTGTACTGTAGTAGTCAGGATGTGGTGGAACCAAATAGTGGTTTTTCTAATTGAGAATGTATTCTAGTCTGTTGGAACAGAATTCTGGAGCAAAATTGCAGGCTCCCTTTTTAATAGACACCTCTTGCCTGCTGCTGGAACATATCAGTTGTGTCTTCATCCTCTAGTTCTGTTCTGGGCAGGTGTGCCTGTTTCATTGATTGGCTGCTCATCAAATCATAATCTGATTTGCCTCATTGGGAAAGCCTGTTGTTCACAATAGGCTTTCATTAGTTTACTAAGTTGTGTATGCCTCTTCGCCTTAGACTGCACCACAGAACCATCCTGCCCTGCTGTTTCAAGTTAACATGATCGTTATTCTGAGTCTAGACTCCTTCCTTGAGTTTTTTGTTGGCCATGGTACGAGCTGGAGTCTCCTCAGCTACTACTTCACAAGAGATACCAGGTCCACACCATACGTGCACACAAGCAGTACTGGGAGTGGCAGAAGATAGAGGTGGCATTGGTAGAGGAGGGAGAGGGTGTGCCAAGTGTATTTTTTTTTAATGTTTTTATTTTTATTATAAACAACAAACAGATATTATTGACATAACACAGATTCTTGACATGGTTACAGTCAGTGGCTCATAGTTGTGTATTTGTCACCATGATCATTTTTTTGAACATATGCAGCTCTCTGTAAAAGAAATAGAAAAAAAAAAATTCATACATGCTATACCCCTTACCCCTCCCTCTCATTGACCACTAGTATTTCAATCTACTCAATTTATTTTAACCTTTGTTCCCTCTACAATTTATTTCTTATCTATAGTTTTTATTCACCTCTCCATATTGTAGATAAAAGGAGCATCAGACACAAGGTTTTCATAGTCACACAGTCACTTTGCAAAAGCTATATCATCATACAGTCATCTTCAAGAAACATGACTGCTGGAACACAGCTCTACAGTTTCATGTACTTCCCTCTAGCCACTCTAATACACCTAAACTAAAAAGGGGATATCTATATAATGTGTAGGAATACCTCCAGGATAACCTCTCAACTTTGTTTGAAATCTCTTAGTGCCCCCCCCCCCCCCCGACACTTTATTTTGTCTCATTTCTGTCTTCCCCCTTTTGGTCAAGAAGGTTTTCTCAATCCCTGGATGCCAAATCCTAGCTCATCCTAGGGTTTCTGTCCCATGTTGCCAGGGAGGCTTATACCCCTGGGAGTCATGTCCCACATAGACACAGGGAGGGCAGTGATTGCACTTGCTGTGTTGGCTGAGAGAGAAAGGCCACATCTGAGCAACAAAAGAGATTCTCTGGGGATGACTGTTAGGCCTAATTTTAAGTAGGCTTAGCCTATCCTTTGCGGAGATATGTTTCATAGGGGCAAACCCCAAGATTGAGGTCTTGGCCTATTGATTTGGTTGTCCCCACTGCTTGTGAGAATGTCAGGTATTGACATGTATCCTTTTTAAAAAACTGTTTTCCAACCCTTTAAAAATGAAAAAAACATTCCTAGCTTGTGTGCCATAGTTTGCTAATACCGTATGTGTACACCTTCAGATATACCAGCAGTACAGTTAATTGCCCAAAGGTCTCACCCGCAATGTCATGCTAGCTTCTTTTCCCCTCTGTGAGTCATACCCACTGAATCAGGGCACCGTTTTCTGCCCCATTTCTGAGTTAATCTCTCAAATACTCAACTAGTTTCAATATAAGGACTCAGAGAATTTTCCAGGGTGGTAGCACTTGATTGCAAGAATTCACCTTATATCCCCTTGGGCTAGTTTCTTATTCCATAGTGAGTCACTTCATCACCATTGTAAAGAAATCCAGCCCAGCACAGGATGAGGATCGAGGACCATTGCTGCACAGGTGGCCAGGCAGTTGACTCAGTGTTCATGCCCACCCCTGTAGACTTCCTTCGTATCCCACGCAATTGGCCTGTCAGGCCCATTCCTTCTTCCAGTAAGCCATCTGTTGGACAGCAAGCAGCATATTCTTGTCATCAAACTGTTTGGAACTTTGAAAGGGGCATGTGAGTTTATCCCACTTTCAGAGTAACGAGTTAGGATATAGAAGACTTCTGGGTCAGAGAGGAAGGACCGTTTATTACTTAGAACGATATCAGTTGACAGAGTAGGAGCATTTTTGCACTGTTTCTTGAGACCCAGTGTCCATAAGGTTGATGCGTAGAAGACCAGATCATATCTGCCCACGCTGTCATCTGCATTTTGGGAGAAGAACCCTGAGCCCAGGGCACCCCAGTCTCCCAGTATGCACTATCAACCTGCTTGCCCTCGGCTCTGAAGGGTGACATTCTCTGTCTTCCAGGGCTCTTCAGTATACAAACAACCTTGGAAGGACAGTCCAGGGCAGTGCACAGTATTTGTCTTACTGACAAGACATCAGAAGTATAGGAGAACTGTGAAGGATCGTCTCCCAACGTAAAACAATTCTCAAATTATCACTGGCTTTATACAGTATTTAATTTTCGTTCACAACAAAGTCCAAAACAGGTATTCTTCCAAGTTGTGACTCAGTGCCTTGCCTTGGATTCCTTTGGTTGTGTGACTCTTCTCACTAAAAGTGATGCCTCCTTGACTCATCTATATTGATCTCTGGAAGGGAAAGGAGCATGTAGATGAAATAGTTGGGACTTTTCAGGCCAGGCCTAGAGATGGCACCCATCATTTTCATTCAAATAGCATTGACTAGAACTCACTGAAATGGCCACATCCAACTACAGAGGATGTTGGGAAGTGTCCCAGTCTGTTCCTGGGCTGAAGAAGAAATGGGTTGGGTGAGGAGTTGGATGGACAGTTCAGTCCCTTCTTTATGTTAAGCCTTATGTAATTACTGAGAATTAGAGCAAGAGAAGTTAAGCCATAAATGCCCCACATCTTACTGTCAGAAACAGCTATCATTACTATAACATAAATATTGCAGATGTTTTTGCTATGTATGTATGTAGATAAAAAGTCTGGTTAGAGAGAGAGAAAAGTTATGTTAAAACCCCCTAATACTATATTTTTAAAAAATACAGTATCAGGTTTACTTAAATATACAGGAGAAAAAGAAATGGAAGTAAAATAGATAATATTGAACTACAGGTAAAATTTCCTCACTTCAAGAGTTATGATTTTCTTAAAAATCCCTTTAAGTTTAATAATAGAGATTAAAAAAGCAAATAGGCACAGTGAGGGGCAGGAGGGTACCTTTGCAGTTTGGATGATTTTAGCTGCAAGTAACAAAATATTTAAACTAAAATGACTTAGAGCCATAGGAAGCTTATTATTTCATGTAAGAAGTTCTGAGGCTGGGTTTTTCAAAGTGTGAATTTAGCAGTTCCATATGGCAGGGCATTGTGTCCTCTGCACTTTGCTTGGCTTTCCAGTCACAGTTGCCTTAGTAGTTCCTAGGGTTGTGGCCACACCTGTAAACATCTAAAGGCAGGAAGGAAGTCTCTCTTAAAAGCATGGGAAACATTCCTGGCAGTCTCCCAGAAAATTTCCACTTCCCACATATTATGCTGGTCCCATACCTAAAGACATCAGTTGCCTTATGTGGCTTAGACTCACTTTTACTCACCTTTCGGTTTGGGAAATGGGGAATGTCACTTTTCTCAGGACATGAGAGTGATTATCCAAAAAAAATTGGTCAGGTTCTGTTCACCAGGAAGGAATATATGTGCAGTTACAGTTCATTTGCAAACAGATATATCTTGTATTATGTGCCAGTTTGAAAGAGTGGTTGTTAAGCAGGGGAATGTCTCCACCCATTTGGGTAGGTCTTGATTAGTTTCCTGGAATCCTCTAGAAGAGGATTTTGGAGAAAAAGAGATTCAGAGAAAGCAGAGAATGCTGCAGCACCATGAAGCAGAGTCGTTTAGCCAGCGGCCTTTGGAGATGAAGAAGGAAGACGCCTCCTAGGGAGCTTCATGAAACAGGAAGCCAGGAGAGAAAGCTAGTAGATGATGCCATGTTCACCATGTGCCCTTCCAGCTGAGAGAGGAGCCCTGACTGTGTTCTGTGTTCACCTTGTGCCTTCTCACTTGAGAGAGAAACCCTGAACTTTATCGGCCTTCTTGAACTGAGGTATCTTTTCCTGGATGCCTTAGATTCGACATTTCTGTAGACTTGTTTTAATTGGGACTTTTCTCGGCCTTAGAACTGTAAACCAGCAACTTATTAAATTCCCCTTTTATAAAGCCACTCCATTTCTGGTATATTGCATTCCGGCAGCTAGCAAACTAGAACATATTAATATGCTTCAAATTCTGTTTTGAATCCCTGCTATGAAAGATTAGTAGTCTCCCCATGTTCCACCCTCCCCTCCCTTGCTGCTGTTTGGTTTGTTTGTTTCTAAAGATATATGTACTACAGTCTGTGTTACAATTTTCAGGTCTGTGCGTGATGGTCCCTTCTGTAAACATGATCCTCAGACTATTAAAAAAGTTGTTTACCCTCCCACTCCCATCCCCCCATACCCAGATGTATCAATTCTGACATTTTGCCACCTTTACCCATTTTCTTTCTTTATTCTTTCTAGGATTTCACCCATTTACACAGAGCTGAATGTCCCCTCTTCCCTAGGAAAGTGTCCTCATGGTCCTGGGAACATGTCCCTCAGCCAGCAGTCCCTTGCCCCAGGCAGCATGCCTTGCCTGTTACCCCCAGCCTTCTGTAGAGAGCTCTGGGAGCTGCCTCTGCCTGCAGGGCACCTCCACCCAGTCTGGGCCAGACAGACATGCTCCCTGTCTATGCACGAGGCTTCCTCTGCTCACTCTGGAACCCAGATGGGAGATCCGCACTGGAACCACGGCGCTCCTCGCAGAGCTGTGAGTGGTGGGGAGGGGCCAGCCAGGGCACCAGAAGGTCCTGCTGCTTTGTCAGTGGTTTGGGGCATGTCCTGTTACTGCAGTCCTTTAACTGTTTTTTGGATCTGTGAGAAAGGTGTTCAGAGCTTCTGTTGGGGGAAGCGTCTCATCCCGCCATCGCAATCAGGTGGGCCCTTAGGGCTCAGAGCAGTTTTGGCCCTTTCTCTATGTTAAATTGATTAAACACCTGCTACCAGCCCTTTTTTTAAATAATATTTTTGTTGAGAAATATCCACAAACACGTATAGTCCAACCATATTTTACAATCATTGTATGCTTTCAATCTTTTTAAATTTATTGAGACTTGGTTTGTGACCCAGCACATGGTCTGTCCTTGAGAATGATCCATGAGCACTTGACAAAAAGTTTTATCTTCTATAAATGTCTATTAAGTCTAGCTTGTTTATTGTATTATTCAAATTCCTTGTTTGTTTATTGATCCTCTGTCTAGATGTTCTGTCCATTAATGAGAGTGGGGGATTGAAGTCTACAACTATCATGGTAGATGTGTCTCTCTTTTCAGTGTTTGCTTCATGTATTTTGGAGCACTCTGGCTTGGTGCATAAATATTTGTGATTGCTATGTCTTGTTGAATTGTTCCTTTTATTAATACATAGTGTCCTTTGTCTCTTTTAATTGTTTTATATTTGAAGTCTAATTTGTTCGATGTTAGTGTAGCTGCTCCTGCTCTTTTCTGATTGTTTGCATGAAATATCTTTTCCCAACCTTTCACTTTCAACCTGTCTTTAACCTTGGGTCTAAAATGTGTCTCCTGTAGACAGGATATAGATGGGTCCGGTTTTTTAATCTATTCTACCTGTCTACATCTTTTGATTGGGGAGTTTAATCCATTAGCATTTAGTGTTATTACTGTAAGGGCAGTACTTTCTTCTACCATTTTGCCTTTTAGGTTTTATATGTCATATCTAATTCTTTTTTTACCTTTACTGATAGTCTTTATTTCTACACTCTTCTCCACACCTGTCTCTCCTGTCTTTTCCTGTCTGTCTCAGATAGTGCTCCTTTAGTATTTCTTGCAGAGCTGGTCTCTTGGTCACAAATTTTCTCAGTGATTTTTTGTCTGAAAATGTTTTAATTTCCCCCTCATTTTTGAAGGACACTTTTGCTGAATATGGAATTCTTGGTTGGCAGTTTTTCTTTTTTAGTAATTTAAATATATTATCTCACTGTCTTCTCACCTCCATGGTTTCGGCTGAGAAATCTACGCATAGTCTTATAGGGCTTCCCTTGTATGTCATGGATTGCTCTTCTCTTGCTGTTTTCAAAATTCTCTGTCTTTGACATCTGACATTCTGATTAGTAAGCATCTTGGAGTGCATCTATTTGGATCTATTCTGTTTGGGGTAATGCTGCTCTTCTTCAACCTGTAATTTTAGGTCTTTCATAAGAGTTGGGAAATTTTCAGTGATAATTTCCTCCATTAGTTTTTCTCCTCCTTTTCCTTTCTCTTCTCCTTCTGGGACACCCGCAGCATGTATATTCATGCACTTCATGTTGTCATTCATTCCCCTGAGTCCTTGCTTATATTTTTCCATTCTTTTCTCCATATTTTCCTTTGCTTGTCCGATTTCAGATGTCCCATCTTCCAGTTCACTAATCCTATCTTGTGCCTCTTGAAATCTAACATTATAGGTTTCCATTGTTTTTTTTCATCTCTTCTACTGTCTTTCATTCCCATAAGTTCTATGATTTGTTTTTCAGACTTTCGATTTCTTCTTTTTGTTTGTCCTTTGCCTTCTTTATATCTTCCCTGAAGTCATTGATTTGATTTTTAATGAGGTTTTCCATGTCTGTTTGAACATTCTGAATTAATTGTTTCAACTCCTGTATCTCATTTGAATTGTTGTTTTGTTCTTTTGACTGGTCTATAGTTTCAGTTTACCTAGTATGATTCGTTATTTTTTGCTGGCATCTAGGCATTTAATTACCTTAATTCGTTTATTCTGGGGATTATTTTCGCTTCTTTTAGCTAGGATTTTCTTGCTGGTGACTTTGTTGTCTATCTGTTCTTTGACATTCAGTTCAGCTTATTCTGGACCTGTAGCTTAGGTTTTGTTTAACAGATCAGAATTTTTCAGTTCTTGTTTTCTTGTTTCTTGCCCTGCCTGTATGGTGCATTTTTTTTTTCATCTTAGGTGGGTCTACTTAGGTATTATAGGCCCCAGCCAGATTTTCCCATTCCAGACTGGCCTTCTTTTCGGAATAGTCACCTGGTCAGTTTCCCTGAGGGTGAGAACCAGCAGTTTGAAAGAGTTTCCTATGAAGCCTCTAGACTCTATTTTTCTTGCCTGCCCAGTATGTGGCATTTGTCAGCCTGCGGGCCCCACCAGCATAAGGTGATGAGGTACCTTTAACTTCAGAATCTCCCTGCTGGGTGGTGATGGAGACAGAGGAGATGTTGTAGTCTGGCTTTAATTGCTTTAATTTTCCAGACCCTGGGGTCTGAACTCCTTGAGGGAGGGATTCCACCTGAACTGGGCCCACCCCTCTCCTGGGGAAGGCACAGCCTCCAGACAAACTCTCAGAGAAGCTTAGTTCTGCCCTTGCCTGGGGCAGTTGGAGCCTGAGAAGCCTTGCAGCTGTATCCAAAGAGAAGTCAAGCTGTAGAAACACAGCCACGAAAAGAAAAAAATAAAAATCCTTTTCAGAGCAGGACCCCTGTTCCTCGGGTTTGCCAATGAAGAGCTAAAGTTGGTACGTTTCTCTCTCTGTCTCCAGGTCCTATGTGCTCCCTCCTTTCCTTCAGGGCCCAGACCTTTTTAAATATTTTGTGCTGTCTGATCCAGAAAAACTGTTTTTTTTCTTCTTCCTTTTTCTTTTTCCCTGTCAGCCCTGCCCTCTGCACTGGGGCAAATCCAGCAACCTCAGGTTTTACTTGAAATTCAGCTCAGGTGGGGGGCTATCTTTTTTTTATTTTTTTATTTTTAAATTTTTAAAAAAATTTTTTTATTAATCAAAAAAAAGAAAAGAAATTAACACAACATTTAGAAATCATTCCATTCTACACATGCACTCAGTTATTCTTAGTATCATCACATAGATGTATGATCATCATTTCTTAGTACATTTGCATCGATTTAGGAAAAGAACTAGCAAAACAGCAGAAAAAGATATAGAATGTTAATATAGAGAAGAGAATTAAAATACCAATAAAAAAATATATATATATAAAGGAAAAAGAAAAAAACAAAAACAAAAGATACAAACAAACAAACAAACAAAAACTATATTTCAGGTGCAGCTTCATTCAGTGTTCCAACATAGTTACATTACACTTAGGTATTACTGTGCTGTCCATTTTTGAGTTTTTGTATCTAGTCCTGTTGCACAGTCTGTATCCCTTCAGCTCCAATTACCCATTATCTTACCCTGTTTCTAACTCCTGCTGGTCTCTGTTACTAATGATATATTCCAAGCTGATTCTCGAATGTCGGTTCACATCAGTGGGACCATACAGTATTTGTCCTTTAGTTTTTGACTAGACTCACTCAGCATAATGTTCTCTAGGTCCATCCATGTTATTACATGCTTCATAAGTTTAGTCTGTCTTAAAGCTGCATAATATTCCATCGTAGGTATACGCCACAGTTTGTTTAGCCACTCGTCTGTTGATGGACATTTTGGTTGTTTCCATCTCTTTGCAATTGTAGATAATGCTGCTATAAACACTGGTGTGCAAATGTCCGTCTGTGTCTTTGCCCTTAAGTCCTTTGAGTAGATACCTAGCAGTGGTATTGCTGGGTCGTAATCCATTCTGCAGTCTATGTCTTTTGATTGGGAAATTCAGTCCATTAACTTTTAGTGTTATTACTGTTTGAATAATATTTTCTTCTAACATTTTGGCTTTTGTATTATATATATCATATCTGATTTTCCTTCTTTCTACACTTTACTCCATATCTCTCTCTTCTGTCTTTTCATATCTGACTCTAGTGCTCCCTTTAGTATTTCTTGCAGAGCTGGTCTCTTGGTCACAAATTCTCTCAGTGACTTTTTGTCTATAAATGTTTTAATTTCTCCTTCATTTTTGAAGGACAATTTTGCTGGATGTAGAAGTCTTGGTTGGCAGTTTTTCTCTTTTAGTAATTTAAATATATCATCCCACTGTCTTGTAGCTTCCATGGTTTCTGCTGAGAAATCTACACATAGTCTTATTGGGTTTCCCTTGTATGTGACAGATTGTTTTTCTCTTGCTGCTTTCAAGATCCTCTCTTTCTTTGACCTCTGACATTCTAACTAGTAAGTGTCTTGGAGAACACCTATTTGGGTCTATGCTCTTTGGGATGCACTTGCCTTCTTGGATCTGTAAATTTAGGTCTTTCATAAGAGTTGGGAAATTTTCAGTGAAAATTTCTTCCATTAGTTTTTCTCCTCCTTTTCCCTTCTCTTCTCCTTCTGGGACACCCACAACACGTATATTTGTGCGCTTCATATTGTCATTCAGTTCCCTGATCCCCTGCTCAAGTTTTTCCATTCTTTTCCCAATAGTTTATGTTTCTTTTTGGAATTCAGATGTTCCATCCTCCAGTTCACTAATTGTAGCTTCTGTCTCTTTAGATCTACCATTGTAGGTATCCATTGTTTTTTCCATTTTTTCTTCTTTGTCCTTCACTCCCATAAGTTCTGTGATTTGTTTTTTCAGATTTTCTATTTCTTCTTTTTGTTCAGCCCATGTCTTCTTCATGTCCTCCCTCAATTTATTGATTTGGTTTTTGAAGAGTTTTTCCATTTCTGTTCGTATATTCAGCATTAGTTGTTTCAGCTCCTGTATCTCATTTGAACTATTGGTTTGTTCCTTTGACTGGGCCATATCTTCAATTTTCCGAGCGTCATCCATTATTTTCTGCTGGTGTCTGGGCATTTGATCAGATTTCCCTGGGTGTGGGACCCGGCTGGTTGAAAGGTTTTTCTGTGAAATCTCTGGGCTCTGTTTTTCTTTCCCTGCCCAGTAGGTGGCGCTCGTGGTGCTCATCTGTCTGCGGGTCCTACCAGTAAAAGATGCTGTGGCTCCTTTAACTTGCCAATCCTAATCTCACAGTCGGCCCGGGAAACTACGCGTGGAGGGGGGGGGTCGCCGGCCGCCGCGGCTTGGGGGAGTGCCGGTCCAAATTGCTCAGCTGGCCTGAGACGCCAAGCGTGGCGGGAGGGCCCCGCTATCCAACGTTCCCAGTCGGACCGGGGAGCCACGTGCGTGGAGGGGTCCCCAGTCGCCAGCCGCCCCGGCCGGGAAAACACGCGCCCCTCGGGTATCTCACCGCAGCGGATTCTCCCTGCCCGTTCAGCTGTTCCAGAATGGGGTACGCTGTCTTTTTGGTCTCTGTCGTGGCTCCGGAAGCTGTTTCATATTGTTTCTGTTTCTTTAGTTGCTGTTCTGGAGGCGGAAGTAAGACCCGCGCGTCTTACTAAGCCGCCATCTTCTCTGGAAGTTGGGGGGCTATCTTTAGTAGTCAGAATTTGTTAATTCCACAATTGGTGTTTTCTTGCGCTCAGCCCCTGCTGCTGGTAAAGTCCCTTTCCTTTCCCTTCTGGGAAGCAGCCTGGTGGGGAGGGGCACTGGTCTCAGAGATTTGATGGACTCACAGTTCTGCGCGGGCTCGCAGCTGGTCCAAACTGGGGTACCCTGTGTGTCTGGTCACTGATGTGGCCCCAGCTGTCATTCTGTACTGGTCCTGGCTATTTCCTAGCTGCTCTGAAGGACGAGTTAAATCCCACACCTCGCTAAGCCGCCATCTTGGCTCCCTGCACAATCATTGTAGGTTCTCCAGCTTAAGTTCTTCAGAGCAACTCTAAATATAGCCAAATTTTATTGCTAAGTAAGTTTGTTTAAAGATAACTTCGTAGTACCTTTGTTGTCTGAGTTCCTTCATGATCGAGACTGTTTATCTTCAATTTTAAATTTTATCTTGGCTGTGAGTAATGTTATTGGATTACCTGTTCTTTCCCCTGTAATTTAGTGGGCTTGTAGTATTGCTGTGGAGATGACTAAAGAGAGCTTTTTCCCTTATGTTAATTACTCTCACCCCACACACACCCTTTATATTTACTAAGTTTAACTGTCTTGAATCTTGGGGTTAAACATTTTGTTACAAAATTTTTCAGAATTGTCTTTCAGTTTTCATTTTGTGGACTTTTTTTTTTGCATGTGTGTATTTCATTTTTGCGTATCTCTCCTGTTTCCCATTGTTTGGATTGTCTACTTCAGGAACATAAGTTTTCTTATATTTGATTATCTTTGTTTTCTATAGCTGTTAATTTCTTCATGGTTGCATTAATATCTGATTTCTTTATATTACTGTGATTGTTTCAAGCCTTTCTTTAGCAATATTTTCATTTACAACAGCATGAATTGTTTTCTTTGCTGTTTCTGTGGTGACATGGAGCTATATACCCCAGAAAAAAAACATGTTCTTAATCACCATCCATTCCTGTGGGTATGAACCCATTATAAATAGGACTTTTTGATGAAGTGGCTTCTGTTATGATGTGACCCAACTGAAGGAGGATGGATTTTAATTCTTTTACTGGAGACTTCTCTAATCACAACCAACTTCAGACAGAGAAAAAGCCAAAGGGAAGGAACCGGAAGTCATCAGAACCAAGAGAAAAGGCCTCCATGTGCATTGCCATGTGACAGAAAGCTAAGGATCAAGGATCGCTGGCAGGCAGCCCCAGCGTGCCTCAGTCTGCTGAGAGAAGAAGCATCACCTTGATGATGCCTTGATTTTGGACGTCCCTTAGCCTCAAAACTGTGAGCTAATAAATGCCTGTTGTTTAAGCCAACCTATTGTATAGTGTTTGTTTTAGAAGCCAGGAAACTAAAACAGTTTGTTTTATTTAATGATAAAGTCTTAGTCCTCCATTTGTCATTGTGGTTCTACAATCCCCTTTTACCTTTATCCGTTTTATCATCTTGTTCTGTTCTTGAACTCTGTTCAAATGTACATTATAGTTTTTATGTAGGTAGGGGTTGCCTATCTTATACTTGTATGCTTTATATGTTATTTTTTGATTATAGAATAGATTCTTTGCCATGGAGCGCATTTTAGACATTTGAACCCTTATAGTTTAGGTAATGTCTTGACTCTTTACCTACTGCTTTTGGGACCATAATTCTTGGGAGGAGAACATTTTGCCTTACTCTGAAGTCAGAGGGAATGGTACAGGTGCAAGATAAAAGCTCAGCTAGGGCAGTTTTACAAATCGAATCTTATTCCCCACAAAGACATGTTCAAGCCTGTGTACCACCAGCCCCAACCCTCAGCTCCCACTCCCACCCCTCCCACCGCAGCCTGATCTTGTGGGTACGAGTCCATTTGTGATGAGGTTCTTTAGAAATGTTGTTAAGGTGAGGCCAAACTGAATGAGGGTGGCCCTTTATCCAGCATGACAAGAGTCCTTAAAAGCAGAGGAAATTTGGACAGCCGAGGGAGACAGCTGTGTGACGGAGACAGAGTTGGCTTAGGGACTGTGAGCAGGCCACCAGTAGAATGCTACAAACTTGAGAGAAAGCATGAGCCTGCCAAAATCTTCATTTTGGAATTTTAGCGTCCAAAACTGTGAGCTGATAAATTCTTATTGCTTGAGCTGACCAATTTTTGGCATTTGTAACAGCAGTCCTGGAAAATTTGAGATAAGCAGTAAACAATTTTTTGTTTGTTTGTTTGTTAAAACCCCGGGCTCACTTCTTTCTAATACTTGATTGAATGTTTTGTGCCAGATTTTACTCTCTCTACTCTTTTGGTATTTTCCCCATGGTGGAAAACCCCTAGGGTTTTATTAAATTCATCTTTACTGAGTCCCTTTACTTGCAGAGACTTGGCAACATCTTTTTACTCTACCCCATTTTCCCTATTTTTTGCCTCAAGCTAGTACTAGTCTTTTGGCAGGAAAAGAAAATATTTAGTAGACAGGAAAACAGAAAGATTGCTTCTCTAGATTTGGGGGTTTTGGTAATATTCTCAGAATTCAGGGAGTTGGACGTAGGATTAAAAGCTGACTCTTATAACTCAGGCTAGAGCAGTTTCCATCTATTTCTAGAATCTTCTTTTTCACTCCCTGGCTGCCAGTTTTTGTTTAATACATTGTTATCTTTCCATCCCCGCATCTACTTCCACTTTCCCCATTTGGTTGCTGTAGAGTTTTTTGCTTGATTGGTTGATTTTACTGACTTTAGTTTGTTTTTTACTTGTTAATAATGGGAAATTTTGTGATGATTTCACATCACCTTTTAAAAGCACTGGATGTTCATTATTTTACTTGAAATTAGTTTGTTTTATATTTGTAATATTTCATGTTATTTGAGTATAGGCACTCATTCCTTGCTAGAAATTCACTTAATTTTAACATGAAAAATTAAGTTCTCTTTAAATAATTCATATGTTGTTTCTCTCATTATGTCTAAACATTAATTTCTAATGTTGCCCTTCCTGATTAATTCTTCTTGACACATTAGCTGCAATAAAATTCTTTTCTAGGTGCTAGCAAAACTTTGTTTAACAATTGACTAGAATATTTCTGGGAAGTAACCTCAAGCTCAATATTGTATTCTTTCTAGACTTCACCTTCTGGTTTGCTCCAAACATTTCTGCCCGTGGTTCACTGTGTGCTCTTTTCAAAACTCGGAGGTATCTTAATCCTGGGGCTGAAGACATGAACATATGTTAAGTATTATCTTTACTGTCTTTTACTCTATTCTCCTCTATCAATTTCTTTACTCATTCTGGTTTGAAGACAGGAAACATTGGACCTGACCTTTGGTTGTTCATCCTGATCTAAAACTCTCTAAAATTGTTCCAAAAGCTAGATGAAAAAGTCTTGTATAATTATCCTTAGCTGTTGCTGCTCTTTGTTGTTGTTTGTCTTTAGTTGTGTTACTTTATTTGGAACAGTTCTTCAGAGTATGAAGGTTCTTGCATTAAGTGAGTTAGTATGCAAATGTGAGAGGTCAAAAAAGGTGCTTGTGGGTTTGACAGTCATGGACAGTTTATCTTTCTTTGGTTGGGATAGTAGGAAGAATCCAGAGTCTTGTTGGGTCTATCATCTAATTAGATAGCTGCACAGTCACCATACACTTCCATTGCTTTTCTCTGATAGAGCAGAGTAGAAATACTTGGGGACCTTGTGTATCTAAACCTGGCTACCCTTTAGGTCCCATAGACACTTGTAGGGCTGCTGCCGCCATAAGTGGTTGGCTGTGCCCCAGGGAAGACTGGTGTTGGACTCTCCCCGCAAATCTTCACCTTATTCTTTTGCCCAAGAAGGTACTGTCATATCTTCTCAGCCAGTCTCTTTTCTAAGGTTCCTCTTCTGGTTGACAGTGTCCTGCTCAGTACAGCTTTTGTTGCCACAACTGAGATATGATGGCTGGTTTTGCCAAGGAACCTGGTGGTGAGACAAGTGGCCAATTTGTGGTATCAGGACGATATGTTCTGTACTTACAGGATAGATAAGGAAACCTTTGGGCCCTGATCTAAAGGTTTCTTTCATAAGGGCATTGCGATTTTTTCGGTCTAAGGAACTGATATAAGTTTCTCCTATGTTGGAAATGAAGGTGCTGAATCCAAGTGCTTGGCAGAGACCCCCTTCTTTAACTGGAAAATGGTGGATTCATTCTGGAATTAAACCTACTTTAACATTTAGGGGAATTACAGACATGCAAATGCTGTTTCCTTGGTTTCTTTAATGAAGCTATTTGGTAATCTTATTAGCTTAAACTGTTTCCTTCTTTTCTTTTTCCCATCTCTTCCTTCCTTCTCCAACTCTTGAATTTCTGTTTTAGAATTTCTTTTCATGGGTTGTAAGGTTTTAGATTAGTGTTTTTTTTTTTTAATGAAGACAGGCAGGTAACAGAACCTATACTGTGTATGTTTAAGCCATACATTTCTGATCTATAAAAATAAAAATTTCCTCACAGGACTGTTTAAGGATTTTATGAGGTAATTTATGTCAGTCTGCTTTATAGATTGCAGATTGCTAAAATTCAAATATTTTTAATGTTCATTATAAACACTGATGCATTTGTAAATGACATTGGTTGTCCTAACCTCAGTCTTTACAAAATAATAAATATTAATTTATTTCCATTTGATTATATAAATTTTTGAAACAGTATTCTGACCATATCCACCATTTTTCTATATCTGTTCTTTATGAACATGCTTATCTTAGTATTCTGTTATGTGACTATATTATAATTTTTCAACCACATCTCTGTTGGATATTTGTGTTATTTTCAGTTTTATCATATTGCAGAGAGTAGCATGATAAATTGTATTTAAACCTTTATTTACCTGCTAGGAGAGAAATTACTAGGCCAGAGGATTTGAACATACATTTTTATGGTTTCTAAGTCTGATTTTTGAAATTGTCCTTCATAATAGATAAGCAAAATGTGGTATATATGTACCATGGGATACCATTTAGCCCTAAAAAGAAATCAAGTTCTGATATATGCTATACCACAACCTGGATGAGTCTTGAAGGCATCATGTTGATTGGAATAAGTTAGACACTAATGGATATATATTGCATGATTGCATTTGCATGAAATAGTTGGAACATACAAGTTCGTAAGAGACAGAATGTACAGAGGTGCTGTGAGAATGCTGAATGGAGAGTGAATGCGTAGTGGGTGCAGGGTTTTGGTTTGGGGTACGGGGTCGTTCTGGTAATGGATGGTGGTAACGGTAGCACGACATTGTGGATGTGATTAAGGTTACTGAATTTTATGCTTGGGAATAGTTGATGGAAAATTTTATGTCATATATATTTCACCATTTAAAAAAAGAGAGAACCACTGAAGAGACAATGACAATTAAATGCGGTATTTTCCTTAACTGGGTATAATAACGGGGGTGGGGGGGAGATGCTCAGTAATGGTTGGGGCATAAGAAAGAATTGAAATGTAGACTGTAAGGTCTGTATCAGTGTTAAATTTCTTGACCTTGATAACTGTATTTACCATAATTAAGTAAGTAAATATTCTTGTTCTTAGGAAATGTACATCAAAATATTAAGTGCTCAGAGAGAATGATGTATAAAGTATATACATCTCTCTCAAATATTTAGATGATGGATGGATGGTCAGACAAACAGATTGAAGGAATGATATGACAAATGGGGCAAAATGTTAAAATTGTTGGAACTGGATATCTGTGTGGGAGGGCTATGCTAGATTTCTCTGTGTAGGTTTTTCAGCTATCCTGCAAATTTGAAATTGTCTCAAAATTAAAAGTTAAAAAATTATCTTTCATATGTTTACTTTCTCCCTCACAGTCTTTTTTTGTGAATGCCCAATTGTGCCTTTTGTACATTGTTCTATGGAAATATATAGGTGTTTTTCTTACTGATTTATAAAAAATTTAATGATATAAATATATCGATCATATTAATCTTCTTCATTTCCCAGTGTAGTTTTTTATTTACAGTTTTTTTTTTTTAACTGACATGGGGGTGTTTTAAATCCTTGTAGGTAAATAAATCTGCCTTTTTTATTTCAGATATTTTACTTTGTTTTTGTGCTTTCAAAACTCTTTTGTGCCTTAAGATCAGATAAAGATTTTTTAATGTTTTGCTCCAGGCTTTTAGATTAATTTTAACTCCTTAAGACAATATATTGGATTTTATTTTATTTTTTTATTTTTTACTTTTTGGAGTGTGGTGCATGGTCTGGGAATCGAACCCAGTTTTCCCACATGGAAGGTGAGCATTCCACCATGAAAGGCAAGCAGTCTACTGGATTTTATTTTACCTTGACTAATATCATTTCCCCAAACTATCAGTTCCTTGTTACAGCATCAGTATTAAATATTTCAGTCATTCCCTGCCAATGTAGAATCCCTTCCTTATCAAATGCTAGATATTCATAAATAGTTGCCTTTTCTTGAACATTCTTTTTGTTTTCTTGATGTATAAAATTTTAGCAGTCATTGAACTGCTTTGATTCACATTTTACGGGCTCTTAATAAAAATATAATGGACACGGTGTTCGTGGGGTGAACACAGTCCTCATTTCTGGATACATTTCTTAATGAATAACATGGGAACGGAATTCCTATTCCAGATTTGCTGACTGGTTTTCATGCCTCTTTGTATACACCTTTTCCACACATGTATATGTGTACAGCTTTGCCTTGTACTTTCATATGCTTTCCAGTTATGTAAGGGTTTGTTTGTGTACCTGTTTGCTCTTCTGGCTCACTCAGTATTGTCATCTCAATGACAATATAAGTATCTATCCTTAATTTTTCTGCTCTTTGTCCTGCTGGTATATAATCTGTTAGGGAAGGGGCAGTGATACTAATCTTTGTTTCTTCAATCTCTTCTCTCATGCTTTGAGCAGATTAACTCCTCTGAATGGCTAACTTAGTACTATGAGAAATAAATAAGCTGAATTAATACTTTAAGTAGTAGTAAACTTCACACCCACTACCGATTCTTTACCTGCCAATTCAAATAATTGACAATATTTTAGTTAAAATTATGCAGAAAGTAAAATTGGGCTCCCAATATGTAAATGATTTCTTATTTAATTGAATATCTAATTTAATCAATTTTAGCACTTTAAAGCACAGTAGCACACCTTGACTTTGTCTAAAATTTTTTTGTAGAGATAATCAGTTCTTCCATTTTGTGAGTAAACCTAACAAAGAATTTGTTGCTTGAGTTTCCATGCCCTAGTCTCTGATTTCTGGGCCGTAGAAGTAAGTACATGGGACTGTTCAGATATGATGTTATGTGTGACAGTGCTATATAAACCTTAAATTGCTATCTGTAAGATGCACATGAAAGTACTGGTGTTTTTAACAAGAAAAAGTATGTATTTTGCTAAAGATAAATGTAGCAAATAACCCATACACTCCAGTTGTTAATTAGTGTTACTGTATTTTTGATGAAGGATAAGGGAGCTGTTGTCATGTTAAAATAACTATACTACAATTACGTCTTTATGTATAAAATACACTGTGATCAGAGGAAGTGTTTTTTTAATTATATTTCAACAGAGATATTCGTAACATTTTAAATAACTATACACAATTATAAAAGAATCTTATCTATATTGCATACATATGGGATATGATTCAAATTTAAATTGAATTTTCTTCTATCCACTTTTAGAAATATAAAGAAAAAGACAAACACAAACAAAAACACAAGAAGCAATCAGAACCATCGCCTGCATTGGTTCCATCCTTGACTGTTACTACAGAAAAAGTAAGTATGAAGCATCATATTTATTTTCAATAGTAACCAGTTATATGTTGATTGCCCTACTTTACCTCTAAGATGCATTTTCATTCAGTTTTCTGGTTCCCTCTCAGTTTTCCTACATCTCCAGCCCTATGTGAATCATTTCAGATTCCCACATCCCAATCCTTTACTCTTTATTTTGCTTATTCTGTGTTCACCTCTAGAGAAGTGTAAATAAGGTGTAACGTGGGGGTGGGGGGGTGGAGGGGGTAGGGGTACTTGAAACTCAGAGCCTGGGCTGTGGAGTGGACTTTGTCCATCTGTGATTTTGAATTCTGTCTTTTCCATTGATTGACTTGGCCTCCAGGTTAATTAACCTCTCTGTAACTCCAGTTTCATCATCTATAAAGGAGGGAAAATAAATGTTGGAATTGTGAATGACAACTAGAATAGTATCTGCTTCATAATATTGTTTAGTAAATGTTAAATATTATTAAGATTATTTTCATGTGAATATTAGGAAAATAAATGGAAGTATGGGTAGTTTAGAAATAAGGATCTCATAGATAGCAGTAATTGAATTTAAGTTTGAAAGTAGTGACTTATGATATTAAATAGTGTCATATGGAAAAACAAATTTTAAAGTAGAGATACACTTTTTTAAGTTTTCAAATTTCTTTTTTTATTAACTTTTTAAACATTTTTATTCATATATATTGTGTATTCACATACCATGTAATCATCAAAATTGTACAAAGTTCACAATATCATCATATGTCTGTGCATTATCATCACAACCAACCCTTTTCCCCCCTCTTTTGTGAAAAATTAACATATACACATAAAAGCAGAAAATTTCAAAGCACCTCACAACATTTAGTTGTAGAACACGTTTCAGAGTTTGGTATGAGTTACGGTTCCACATTTTTAGGTTTTTAGTACTAGCCTCCTCGAGACACTGGAGATTAAAAAGAATATCAATATAATGATTCAGCAGTCATCCTCATTTGTTAAACCCTACTTCTCTGTATAGTTCCACCATCACCTTTGATCTTTCTTCCACTCTGTGGGTATTTGGGCTATGCTGATTCTAAATTCTTCATGTTGGAAGGGGCTGTCAATAATATGGGATAGGAGGATACAGCTATTTGATGTTCTGGAGAGGCTGGCCCGTCTTCATTTCAGGGCTTGTCTGATCCAGGGACCCATCTGGAGGTTGTAGGTTTCTGGGAAATTACCATAGTGCTTGGAACCTTCGTAGAATCTTATATAATGCCCTGAGTGTTCTTTAGCATTGGCAGGAATGGTTTTGGATGCGGTTTGTCAAGCTGTGATAGGTAGCAACGTCTAACTGAAGCATGTGTAAGAGTGACCTCAAGAGGAGTCTCTTGACTCTATTTGAACTTTAAGCTGCTGATGCCTTATTTGTTATACTTCTTTTCCCCTTTTTGTCAGAATAGCATTATTGATCCCATGTTGCCAGGGCCAGGCTTATCCCTTGGAGTCATCTCCCATGCCGCCAGGGAGACTTTCATCCCTGGATGTCTTGTCCCACGTAGGGAGCAGGGCATGGATTACACTTGCAGAGTTGGGCTGAGGGAGAGAGAGAGAGAGAGTGGCCAAACCCGAGCAACAAAAGAGGCGCTCCAGAAGTAATTCTTAGGCGTATTAATAGGTATGTTAAGCTTTTCAGCTATATATGTAAGCTTCACAAGAGCAAGCCTCAAGATCAAGGGCTTGGCCTATTGATTTGGTGTCCCTTATGTTTGATACAGTATCCAAGATTTCCCCAGTATCCCCAGTGGCAAAGTTTAATACTTCCATAATTTTTCTCCCTTCCTCAGGGGATGTTGCGAATACTTTTTGATTATCTGCTTAGTATACTCTGGAATGTATCCAGGCATTGCATTAAGTTATACAGGATTAAAGGCCTTCGTTCTTATTCTGGGTTCCCTGTGTTAGGATTATTTAAATGATCTATCCAGACAGGTTGAATTAGATTATGTGCTATAGAAAATTCAGGTTCTGGACAAAATTAACCTTTCTTCCCTTGGTTGCAAAGAGTAGGTGAAGTTCTGAAATATAGACAATGTCTTCCTTACCCACCCCCTGCTCCGTATTGTGAATGACCTTAATCCGGACCTGATCAGCTTCATTCTTATCTCTAAATACCAGGTTATATACATATGTAACACAGTCTCTAACTGCTCCAGACTCAGTGTGACTGATATAAGAACTTACAGTCTAGGCCCCGGTTTTCTTATAAGGATTTTCTAAATGAGACCATATCATATTCATACAATATTTTCTCTTCTATTGCTGGCTTATTTTGCCTCACCAAATGTCCCACAGGTTCATTCACATCGTTGCATACCTCACAACTTCTCCTTTTTGTAGTAGCACCATATTCGGTCATATGTTTTTATCATCATTAGCCAGTGTACTTCTCCGTCAGTGCATCCTTCGGTCATCTCCGTCCATTGGGCCTCATGTATAACGTCTAAAGTCAGCAGCCCATCAGTTTTGCATAATTTCATTGTTCGCAAAAGAAAAATAACCAATAAATGCACCTTCATCAAATAGAAAATCCAAGCCTTCTCTTAGCTCTTGTCCCTCCCCCCGTTATAATACCCCTGGTATTACTGTGGTACTGTTAATGTTTTCCTGTTAAACATAGCCTTAAGCATACAATAGCAGTTTTCATCTTATACCCCAAACTTACAGTTTGCACAAGATTCGTATCTTTGCAGTAGTTCATGGAAGAACTTATTTATATTTCTAGAGTTAATCAGTGGGATACATAGGTCTATACAACCCCTTTCAATCATGTTCACCTTCAATATATGGTAGTACTACTTATAGACCCACTAGGAATGCCTTCACTTCTATCTATCCTCCTACAGTTAAGTTCAACCTCATTAGCTAACAGTTCACCCATCTCTAGCTTCTGTGTATCTCTAGGTCTCATATATTCTGTATAATAAGCCTCTGATTTTACCTTTGCCATGGTCATATAAGTTGCTCATATGGTGTTTATCCCTTTGTCTCTGGCTTATTTCACTCAGTATTATGTCCTCTAGGCTAATCTGTCTTATCATGTGCTCCAGGGCCTTACTGATGCGTAATATTCCATCGTGTGTATATACCACATTTTGTTAATCCACTTATCTGTTGATGGGAACTTGGATTGTTTCCATCTTTTGGCAATTGTAAATAATGCTGCTATGAATATTGGTGTGCAAATGTTTGTTTGTGTCACTGCTTTCAGCTCTTCTGGATATATACTGAGTAGTGATATTATCTAGTCATAGGGCAATTCAACATTTAGTTTCCCAAGGAACCGCCAGACTGTTTTCCATAGCAGCTGAACCATTATACATTCCCAACAGTGGTGCCTAAGTGTCCCAATTTCTCCATATTCTCTCCAACATTTGTAATTTCCTGTTTGTTTAATAGCAGCTGTTCTTACAGGTGTGAGATGGTATCTCTTTGTAGTCTTGATCTGCATTTCTCTTATAGGTAATGAAGATGAGCATCTCTTCATGTGCTTTTTAGCCATCTGTATTTGCTCTTCAGAAAAATGCCTATTCAGATCTTTAGCCCATTTTATAATTGGATTGTTTGTTCTTTTGTTGTTGAGTTGTATGATTTCTTTGTATATACAGAAAATCAAACCTTTGTCCAATATGTGATTTCCAAATACTTTCTCCCATTGAGTTGGCTGCCTCTTCACCTTTTTGACAGTCTTTTGAAGTGCAGAAGCATTTGATTTTGAGGAGTTCCCAATTATCTGTTTTTTCTTTTGTTGCTTGTGCTTTGGGTGTAAAGTTTACGAAGCTACCTCCTCTTACTAGGTCTTGAAGATGTTTCTCTGCATTTTCTTCTAGAAGCTTTATGGTGCTAGTTCTTTATATTTAGGTGTTTGATCCACTTTGAGTTAATTTTTATGTAGGGTGTAAGATAGGGGTCTTCTTTCATTCTTTTGGCTATTGATATCCAGTTGTCCCATGCCCATTTATTGAAAAGAGTATTTTGTCTCAGTTCAGTGCATTTGGGGGCCTTTTTGGAGATTGACCATTGATTTGGAGGTCTCTTTCTGTGCTCTTGATTCAGTTCCATTGGTCAGTATTTCTGTCTTTTTGCCAGTATGAGGCTGTTTGAGCACTGTGGGTTTATAATAGGTTTTAAGATCAGGAAATGTTAACTTGCCCACTTCATTCTTCTTTTTTACCCTGCTTTTAGCTATTCAGGGTCTCTTTCTCTTGCAAATGAATTGGTAACTAGCTTTTCCATGTCTTCAAAGTAGGTTGTTGGGATTTTGATTTGTACTACCTTGAATCTGTAGTTGAATTTGGGTAGAATTGACATCTTAACTACATTTAACCTTCCTATTCATAAGCAGGGAGTGTCTTTCCGCCTTTTTAGATCTTTGATTTCTTTAGCAGCTATGTAATTTTCTGTGTACAAGTCATGTACATCCCTAATTAAGTTCATTCCTGGATATTTCATTCTTTCTTTGTTTTTTTTTTCTTCCCGTGGGCAGGTGAATTGAACCCAGGTCTCTGGCATGGCAGGCAAGAATTCTGCCATTGAGCCACCGTTGCACTACTTCTGGATACTTGCTTCTTTTAGTTGCTATTTTGAATGGATTTTTTTCCTTAATTGACTCTTCAGGTCATTGCTTGTATATAGAAATATTGCTGATTTTTTTTGCACATTAATTTTAAGGTGTGGGTTTTTTTGCACCTTAATTTTATATCCTGCCACCTTGCTGAATTTATTTAGTAGTTCAAGTAATTCTGTTGTAGATTTCTCAGGATTTTCCAAGTATAGTATCCTGTCAACTGCAAATAATGAGTTTTACATCTTCTTTTCCAGTCTGGGTGCCTTTTATTTCTTTTTCTCACCTGATAGCCCTAGCTAAAACTTCTAGTATAATGTTGAATATTAGTAGTAACAGAGGGCATCTTTGTCTCATTCCTGATCTTTGGGGGAAAGTTTTCAGTCTCTCAGCATTGAGTACGATGCTGGCTATGGGTTTTTTATATATGCCCTTTATTATATTGAGAAAATTGATTTTGATTCCTATCTTTTGTAGTGCTTTTATCAGAAAAAAGATGCTGAATTTTGTTAAATGCTTTTTTCCGCATCAGTCGACATGATCACGTGATATCCCCCCTTTGATTTGTTAATGTGCTATATTATGTTAATTGGTTTTCTTTTGTTGAACAATCCTTGCATTCCTGGTATAAAACATATAAACCCCACTTGGTAGTGGTGTATAATTCTTTTAATGTGTTGTTCTATTTGATTTACTAGTATTTTGTTGAGAATTTTTGCATCTATATTCATTAGGGAGATTGGGCTGTAGTTCTCCTTTCTTGTAGCATCTTTACCTTGTTTTAGTATTAAAGTGATATTGGCTTCATAAAATGAGTTAGATCATTGTGCTGGTTTGAAAGGAAGTATGTCCCCTAGAAAAGCCATGTTTTAATCTAAATCCCATTTCACAAAAGCAGAATAATCCCTGTTCAATACTGTATGCTTGAAACTGTAATCAGATCATCTCCCTGGAGATGTGATTTAATCATGAGTGGTTGTTAAACTGGATTATGTGACGACATGTCTCCACCCATTTGGGTGTGTCTTGATAAGTTTCTGGAGCCCTATAAAAGAGGAAACATTTTGGAGAATGAAGGATATTCAGAGAGAGCAAAGCAGAACAATATAGCCACGAGAAACAGATTCCACTAGCCAGCAACTTTTGGAGATGAAGAAGGAAAATGCCTCCCAGGGAGCTTCATGAAACAGGAAGCCAAGAGAAGAAGCTAGCAGATAACGCCGTGTTCGTGATGTGCTCTTCCAGATGAGAGAGGAACCCTGACTGTGTTCACCATGTGCCTTTCCAGATGAGAGAGAAACTCTGACTCTTGAGAGAGAAACCCTGAACTTTGTCAGCCTTCTTGAATCAAGGTCCCTTTCACTGGATGTCTTAGATTGGACATTTCTGTAGACTTGCTTTAACTGGGACATTTTCTCAGCCTTAGAACTGTAAAGTAGCAACCTATTAAATTCCCCTTTTTAAAAAGCCATTCTGTTTCTGGTATATTGCATTCTGGCAGCTAGCAAACTGTAACAGTCATGCTCTTTTTTCCCATTGTCTTGGAAAAGTTTGAGCAGGATTGGTGTTAGTTCTTTTTGGAATGTTAGGTGAAATTCCCCTGTGAAGCCACCTGGCCCAGGGCTTTTCTCTGTAAGAAAAGTTTTGAGGACTGATTAAATCTCATTATTTGTGATTGGTTTGTTGAGATCTTCAGTTTCTTCTTGAGTCAGTGTAGCATGTCTGTGTGTGTCCAGCATTTTGTCCGTTTCATCTGAGTTGTCTAGTTTGTTGGCATATAGTTGTTCATAGTATCCTCTTATGATTTTTTAAAAATTTCTTCAGGGTCTGTTGGTAATGACCCTGCCCCCCCCACCCCCCCCGCCCACGTCATTTCTGGTCTTGTTTATTTGTATCCTTTCTCTGGTTTTCTTGTCAGACTTGCTATTTGCCCACCAATTTTAATGATTTTTCTCAAAAGACCAACATTTTGTTTTATTGACTATTTCTCTTGTTTCGTTCTCCCATTCACTTAACTCTGCTTTAATTTTTTTTTTTTCTATCTGTATGGCGGGGGTCATATTTCATTCTTTTTTCCATGTGAGTATCCTATTATTGCATCACCATTAGTTGAATTTTTTAATTGTTGTTTGTTTTGGGAAGTGCACGGGCAGGGAGTCGAACCCGAGTCTCCCAAATGGCAGGAGAGAATTCTACCACTGAACTACACTTGACCCCCTTGTTTAGTCTTTATTATTTGTCTTCTATTTGCTTTGGATTTAGTTTATTGTTCTTTCTCTAGTTCCTCCAGGTGAGCAGTTATGTCTTTGATTTTTGTTCTTTCTTCTTTTTTAATATATGCATTTAGAGCAATAAGTTTCCCTCTCATCACAGTCTTTGCTGCATCTCATAAGTTCTGGTATGTTTTATTCTCATTTTTATTTGTCTCCAGAAAGCTACCGATTTCTCTAGCAGTTTCTTCTTTGATCCACTGGTTGTTTAACAGTGTGTTATTTAATCTCCATATATTTGTAAAGTTCTCATTCTTCATTGGTTATTGATTTCCAACCTCATCCCATTGTGATCAGAGAAACTGCTTTGAATAATTTCAGTGTTTTTAAATTTATAAAGACCTGTGTTGTGCCCTGGCATATGATCTATCCTGGAGAATGTTCCATCGGTGCTAGAGAAGAATGTATATCCTAGTGTTTTGGAATTTGACAACCTATATATGTCTGTTCGATCTAATTCATTTATCAGATTAAGTCCTCTATTTCCTTGTCGATCCTGTGTCTGGTTATACTATGTATAGAGGAGAGTGATGTATTAAAGTCTTCTACTATTAATGTTGAAACGTCTATTGCTCCCTTCAGTTTTGCCAATATTTGTCTCATGTACTTTGGGGCTCCTTGATTGGGAGCATAAACATTTATGATTGTGATTTTTTTTTGGTGAATTGTCCCTTTTATTAATATGTAGTGTCCTTTTTTGATTCTTATGATGCCTTTATGTTTAAAGTCTATTTTGTCTGATACTAATATATAGCTACTCCTGCTTTCTTTTGGTTACAGCTTGCATGGAACATCTTTTTCCATCCTTTCACTTTCAATCTGTTTGTATCCTTGTGCATAAGATACATCTCTTTTAAGGAGCATATAACTGGGTTATATTTCTTAATCCATTCTCTAATGTCTTATCTTTTGATAAGCTTAGTCCGTTAAAATGTAGAATTATTACTGTAAAGGCATTTCTTGAATCTACCATCTTGTCGTTTGGATTTTGTTTCTCAGGTCTGTATATTCTATTCCCTCTTTCTCTTTTTGTCCTTACTGTTACTCTTCAACTCTGTGCTCTCCTCCAGACCTCCCTCGCCTGTCTGTTTTTTTTTATCAGCTGGTAGAACTCCCTTTAGAGTTTCTGGTAGGGCTGGTCTCTTTTTGAGACATTCTCTCAGCATTTGTTTGTCTGTGAAAATTTTAATCTCTCCTCAGTTTTTTTTTTTTTTTTTTTTTTTAAAGAGAGAGGGAGGAAGGGAAGGAAAGACAGAGAGAAGGAAGGAAGGATGGAAGGAAGAAAGGGAAACATCTTTTAAACATTTTCTTGTTTTATTATATTTTGTTTGTTTGTTTGTTTCTTACATGGGCTGGGGCCGGGAATCGAACCGGGGTCCTCCGGCATAGCAGGCAAGCACTCTTGCCCGCTGAGCCACCGCGGCCCGCCCTCTCCTCAGTTTTAATGGATAGTTTGGCTGGGTACAGAATTCTTGGCTCTTGGTCTTTTTCTTTTAGGATCATTATGACACCACTCCCTTCTTGCCTCCATAGTGCCAGTTGAGTAGTCTGAACTCATTCTTATATGGTTTCCCTTGTATGTTGTAGATTGTTTTTCTCTTTCAGGATTTTCTGCTTCTCTTCGACATTTGACAGACTCATTATTATGTGTCTTGGATTAGGCTTATTTGGATTTATGCTATTTGGAGTTCTTTGATTTGCACGTTTATGTTTTTTGTAAGGGTTGGGAAGTTTTCTCCCTTTATATCCTCAACTAATCTTCCTAGCCCTTTACTCTTCTCCTTTTGGGTCACTGATAATTCTTATATTTGTGTGCTTTATTTTGTCCATCATTTCTCTGAGATCTGACTGAAATTTTTCTTTCTTTTTTGCCATTTTCCCTTTCTGTGTTGGTAATCAGTTGTCCTGTCCTCTACTTTGTTTATTCTTTTTCTGTCTCTTCAGATTTGCTGTTGCGTGTCTCTAGTATTGTTTTTTTATATTTTGTCTATAGCATCTTTAATCACTGTTATAGCTGCTATTTTTTATTTATTCTTTCGAATTTGTCTTTCTGCTCTTCCAGTGTCTTCTTGATCTCCTTCATGTCATTAGCCATCTCATTGATTTTCTTTAGTAGAGTTTTGTGAACATATAACTAACAACTAACTAATTGATTAATTGTTCCAGAGTCTGTTTCTCTTTCTAGTGTTTTAACTTGGTCATTAGGATGGGCCGTATCTGTTCATATGCTTAGTGATTTTCTCTTGCCTTTGAGACATGTAAACATCTTGATAAGGTTACTTTGGAAGTGGATTTCGTTTAGTAGTCTAAAGTTTTATATTTGCTGGACGGATGTGGAGCAGAATGCGTGGTGTGGGGAATGGCAAAACAATGTGGTGATGGGTTGCGGCACAGGTATAGGCACAGGTTGAGGACACTTATGCTGTTGCCTGTGGTGGGGAGGGTTGTGGGGATGCGATGTGGTGGTCGTGGGGGTGGGGTGCAGCTCAGGCAGACCTTGGAGCACAGGAGTAGGGTGCAACAAGGGGGACACAGAGGTAGGGCATGGCTGATGGTGGGGGCTGTGCAGATGCCTGTGGGCTGGTGCTCGGTCAGGATGTGGGTGGCCACGTGGAGCATGGTAGGCATGGTTCTCTGGATGTGGTACAGGGAAGGTAGTACACAGATGTGTCCTTGCACAGCAGGCAGGGTCCATTGGGGCTGCGATGCATATGTGTGAGTGTTCAGGAGTGGGGCACAGGTCTCAGGCGTTGGAGGATGCGGATCATGGGCGGGTGTTGTTGGGTGGACGGTGCCGTTAGGCAGGGGTACATGCATGTGCATAATGGGGGCTATATGGCACAGATGTCCATGTAAGCACCAGCCTGGTATGGGAACAGTGCACTTGTACCTTGGGGTGGGTAAGGTTGTGCTTGTGTGCAGGGCAGGAGCATGTGTGATACAGTGGTCAAGTGGTCGGTGCAGGGATCCATGGGTGCCCAGCAGGGATGATGTGACCATGTACGTGCATAGGTCTGGCGTTGGGGTGCTGGTGTGGGTAGGTCTGGGTTGTGATCCCCCGGTGTGTGCAAAGCTCAGGGCGGGTTGGGGCAGGTTTGTGTGACTGTATAGGCAGTGGGTGGGTGTGACCTGAGTATGAAGGGAAGCATCTGCAGCTGGGATAGTGGGGGAATACCTGCAGGGTGTGGAAGTGGGAGTCAGGGGGCTGGGTGGTCATTAGCAGGTCTTGGGATGGGTGGGACAAGACTGTGCGCATTGTGGGAGAGGTGGGTCGGGCTGGGGCAGGTGTGTGCTTTTGCGGGGTGCAGGTGTGTGGGGTGGGGATGATTAGAGCGCTGTGGGTGGGTGCGTGCAGGGTTCAGGTGCATGGGTTGTGGGGGGAGTGGGTGGCATGGGTTCTTGTTACACTTTCAAGGAATGCAGCTTGGCTTATATCCTAGGCACTATCTCCCTGTCCATGCTCTCCTGAGGTTCTAGGCCTCTGTTTGGAAAGCAGCGCTTTAAGCTGTTTGGACCAGCTGGGTGATCTTTGGTTCTCTGCATTTCAGTTCTTCTGCTTTTGCCACCAGGGCCTCCTTACTTGGTGTAGAAGATCCTCTCATGTCACTTCAGCCTTGGAATCACTGTCCAGTCATTTTTTCTGTCATTTCTCTAGCTGTTGTTTTGAGCAGGGGTGAACTCGATCTATCCTGTTCCACTCTATGGAGGAGACAGAGGAAGAGCCTGTAGATACACCTTTGACAAGTTGGCCATATACTCAAACGTACTCAAAAAAAAGTTCTAGTTAAGAGCAAATACCTTTGAAATTTAGACAAGTCTCATATTACAGAGGTATTACGTTTGAAAATTCATATTAAAATCACATTCAGTCTTTCATTTATTATGACCTGGGCTCTGACTGGGAAGAATGATGTCTGAACACATTCAGGTTGCTGGTATAATTTGGTTTCTTATAGAAGTTCTGGTCCAAGGTTGTAGGGGCAATAGTCAGCATTTCTTTGCTGGCTGTCAGCTGTGGGACCACCATTAGTTCCTAGACATCAGTCCTATCACATGGCCTGTTCCATCTCAGAACCAGCAACAGCACGTTGAGTCCTTCTCATACTTGGAATCTCTTTGATGTACCCTCTGTGGCATCTTTTCTCCTTTTGACTTGCTGAAGTTTCCCTTTTTAAAGGTCTTAAGCAGTTAGTTTGGGCCTACTGTGTAATCTGGGACAATCTTGTTATTTTAAGGTTTGTAACCTTAATGGCATCCACAAAGACCTTTTACCATGTAACATAACTCATTCACAGGTACCAGGGATTAGGATGTGGATGTCTTTGGTGGTAGTGGTGGTAGTGGGGTGCTGTTCTGCCTATCACAGGTATATTGAGGTTAAGATACCATGAGACACCCAAGTGGACATGTGAAATAGCCATTTGGGTACTTAGTCTGGCATTCAGGAAAGAGGTCCAGACTTTGGATATAAATTTGTAGTTGTATACAGTCAAGGGCCTCCAGTGTTGAAAGATCTGAGAGAAAAGGAGTAGCTGGTAAAGGAAACTGATAAGAAATGGCCAGAGTTAGGAAAAAACCAAGGGAATGGGTTGTCCTGGGAGCCAGGTTAAAGAAAGGAAGTGAGAAGTTGTCCTGTCCTATGTTGCTGATCACATGTGGCCTGACCATTAAGTCATTATTGACCTTGATTAGTTTTCATGGACAGATTAGCCCTGGTATTGGTTTAAGAAAAGCAGTCTTGGGGAGACCTTGAGTATTTAATGGAGTAGGGTGGTATGGTAGGTAGTAAGGACTTAAATTCTGACCCCATGATAGAGGTGGAGGACTTGAGTCATAGAGATGGTGAAACACCTTGGTTTTGGTTCCTTTTAGGGAGATGGTATCATTTTACCATTGGTTCACCTGGCTCTTTTTTACCATCTATTGAAAATGACCCAAAAGATTTTTTTTCACCCATTGGAATCTTCTCCCTGTCTCACCACTCTTACCCCTGCCCAAGTAACTACTGTTTTTTTCTGTTGCTCTAAATGAGTTTGACTTTTCTAGAATGTTAAAATAAAAAGGGGGCGGGTATAGTGTACACACTTTTTTTTTTATTTTAATATTTGTTCCCCCTATTATTTATTTATTTTTAATCCATATGTTTTGCTCATTTGTCTATAAGGTAGTTAAAAGAAGCATCAGACACAAGGTTTTCACAACCACACAGTCACATTGTGAAAGCTATATCATTATACAGTCATGTTCAAGAAACATGGCTACTGGAACACGGCTCTACAGTTTCAAGCAGTTCCCTCCAGCCTCACTGTTCCACCTTAACAAAAAGGTGATATCTATTTAATGTGTAAGAATAACCTCCAGGATAATGTCTCGACTCTGTTTGGAATCTCTTAGCCATTGACACTTTATTTTGTCTCATTCCTCTCTTCCCCCTTTTGGTGAAGAAGGTTTTCTCAATTCCTTGGTGCTGAATCCCAGCTCATTCTAGGATTTCTGTCCCACATTGTCAGGAAAGTCCACACCCCTGGGAGTCATGTCCCACACAGAGAGGAGGTGGGCAGTGTGTTTGCATGTCGTGTTGGCTGATCTACAAAAGAGGTTCTCTTGGGGGGTGACTTTTAGGCCTAATTTTAAGTAGGCTTAGCCTATCCTTTGCGGGTTAAGTTTCCTATGAACAAACCCCAAGACTGGGGACTCAGCCTATTGCTTTGGTTGTCCCTACACTTTTTTAAAGAAACTGCCAAATTGTTTTCCAAAGTGTTTGTACTATTTAACATTCCTTACCAAAAGTGCTCAGGAATTTCTGTGCCTTCAGTTTCTCTGTAGCACATGATGTGATCATTCTTTTTAATTTTAGCCATTCTAGTGGCTGGGTAGTGGTAGCTTATTGTGCTATAGTTTTACATTTCTCTGAGGACTAATTATGTTGAAAATATTTCTATATGTGCTTATTTGCCATTTGAATATATTATTTGGTGAAATGGTCGTTCAGATGCCCTCCAACCCCACCCTTTGTTTATTAAATTGCTTATTTTCTGATTACTGAGATTTGTGAGACTTTACATGTTCTGAATACAAGTAGTTTATCAGTATGTTATTTGCAGATATTTCCCCCCCATGTGTCTTGTCATTTCATTTTTGTAATCTATTAATGAACAGAAGTTATTAATTTTGGTTGAATTTTGTGTATCGATTTTTTTCCTTTGTAATCCCTAGAAGGTTTATATTTTTAGGCTTTACATTTTAGGTCTATGATCCATGTTGACTGATTTTTGTGTATGTTCTGAATTATAGATCAAAGTCCACTGATTTGAATAGACGTTTCTAATGTTTACAGAGCCATTTGTGGAACAGACTTTGTGTGTGGAACAGACCTTTCCCCATTGAGTTGACTATCTGTATACGGGTCTGTTTCTGGACTCTTACGTTCCATTGATCTATTTGTCTTTTTTTCACTAGTACCACAATGTCTTGATCTTTTGGCTAATTCCAGTAGGTCCTCAGTTGTAGATTAGATTGTCAATTTTTAGACCTGTACACTCCTTTCTGAGATAAAGACCTAAATAAATAGAGAAATATACTGTAGTCCAAATCATCTATAGACTCAACACACATCTAGTTTAAGGTTTGTTCATAAGTATCTGATGTTTTTTGATGCTCTTAGAAGTAGTATTTCTTGAGCATTCAGTGTCTTAGAATTGAAATTCTTTGCTAGAATGTAGAAATGCAATTGATTTTTATATGTTATTCTTATATCCTACAACTTGGATACAAATCTTTTAATAGTTTTAGTAGCTTATTAATTATGTAGGATTTTCTTCATAGATGATCATGTTACTTGCAAATAAGACAAATAAGACTGTTTTCCCTTTTCCAGTCTGGATGCCTTTCATTATTTTTTTTTCTTGCCTTAGTACACTGGCTCAAAGCACTAGTTGAGTAGAAGTTGTAAGAGTGAACATCTTTTCTTTGTTCTTGGTCTTAGGAGGAAAATATTCAGTCTTTTACCATAAAGTGTGGCATTGGCATTGAGGAAGTTCCCTTCTATTCTCAGTTTACTTATGTTTTCTATCAGTTTTGGATGTTGGATTTTGTTAAACCATCTTTCTGTGTATTTTTAGTAGACATAAGATTATGTGTTTATTTATTTTTACTTTTTAGTTTACTAATATAATAAATTATGTTGATAAATGTATTGGAGGAATATTGACCTATAGTTTTATTTTCTTATAATGTGTTTGACTAGTTTTGGTGTCACAGTAATGCTGGCCTCATTGAATGAACTGGAGTTATTCGTGCACATTTGTTTTCTGGAAAAGTTTGTGTACATTTGGTATTATTTTTTAACATTTGGTAGAATTCACTTGTAAAGCCATCTGAACAAGGAGTTTGTAAAACGGTTATAAACTACAGTTCCGTTTTTAAAATTGATATATGGGCATTTAGGATCTCTGTTTCTCAAGAAACAGAGATCTTAAGGAATCTGTTCAGTCTGCATTCATGAATTTATTGGCATAAAGTTGTGCATAATACTCCTTTATGATGTATCTAATATCTATAGAATCTGTATTGATACTCCCTCTTTTATTTCTCAGATTGATAATTGGTATCTTCTCTTGGTTTTTTTTTCTGATCAGTTTGGCTAGAGGTTTATGGATTTTGTTGCTCTTAAGTGTTTTCATCAGCTTTTGGCATCATCCATTTTTCTCTTTTTTATATTTTATGTGTTCCCACTATTATCTTTGTTTTTTTCTTTCTGCTGCTTTGCTGATGGAATTTATTTCAGCCTTTTTTTTCTTCCCATAATATAGGCATTTAATGTTATAAATTCCTTTTGAAATACTGCTTTACAAATTTTACCTTGTGTCTTAACCTTATTTAGCTCGAAAAAGGTCCTTTTAATCTCCTCTTTGACCATAGGTGACTTAGAAGTGTGTTAGTTTTGAAATACTTGGAAATTTTCCACTTATCTTTTTGTTCTTGATTTCTAATTTAATATCTTTGTATTATATGAATCATTTGAAATTTATTGATATTCATTTTATGTCTGAGAATATGGACTACCTTGCTTAATGTTCTGTGTGTGCCTAATGTTCATTCTCCTGTTGTTGTGTGGACTGTTTCTTTAAATGTCAGGTCAGATTCGTTTATATGGTTATTTAAGTCTTATGTATCCTTTCTGATATTCTGTCCACTTAGTCAATTAATTATTGGGCGGTGTGTATAAACATCTCTTTCTTATTGGAGAATTCATATTTCTCCTTTTAGTATGTTTAGGTCTTCATCTTTGGTAATATTTATCTCTGGTTTTCTGAAATATACGTTATCTCTGGTAATATTCTGTTTTCTGAAATATACTTTGTCGAATATTAATACAGTCACTTCAGCTTTCTTTTTATTAGTGTTAGCATGGTATTTCTTTTCTCATTATTTCAATTTTAATCTCTTTGAGTCTTTACGTATAAAGTGGGTATCTTAAAGACAGCGGCTTTAGGTCTTTTTAAAATTCAACTTGGCAATCTGTGCCTTTTAACTGGGCTACTAGGATAATTTACATTTAATATGATTATTGATTTGGTTGTGTTTTTTATTTGTCCGTCATTTCTCTCCCCACTTTCCCTTTTTATTGCCCTTTTTGAGTTTTTTATGGTTTGATTTTTTCTGAATGATTATAGTAATAACTAATTCTTTATTATTTCACTCATTGCTCTGAGGTTTATAGTATACATCTTTAGTTTATCAGAGTTTATCTTCAAGTGATTATATCACTTCACATATTGTATAGGAACCTTACATCAGTGTAGTTCTATTTTTTCCCTTTTGGATTTTGTGCTTTTTTTTTTTCTTTAAACATATATTATAAAACTCACCATTGGTTATTATTTTTGTTCTGAATCATCAATTATCTCTTGAAGATATGTAATATTATAAAAGTGGTGTAGTTACTTTGTGTAGCTCCACATTTCATTTGTTAAATTTCCTTCTTCCTAAAATACATCCTCTATCATTTATTGTAGTGGCAGTCAGCTTATAATCAATTCTGTCACCTTTTATATTAGGAAAAAGTCTTCCTTTTGCTTTTGTTTTGGAAGCTGTATTAGCTGGGTATAGAATTCTATGATGGTGGTTTCTTTTAGTACTTCAAAGATATTGTACTTCTGTTTTCCAGCTTGCATTATTTCCAGGGAGAGATCTGATGTCATACTTATCTTTGTTTCTTTGCACATGAGACATCTTTTTTTTTTTTCTGGCTCCTTTTAAGATTTTCTCTTTATCATCAGTTTTTAGTGATAAGCATTTTGATTATGATCTGCATTCATGTAGATTTTTTTCTTGTTTCTTGGGCTTTGGGGTTACTTGAGCTTCTTAGTTAGGTTGATTTAAGCAGACATACCTTGTCATTATTGTACTTCACTTCAGTGCATATCACAAATATTGTAGTGTTTTGTTTTTTTTTAAACAGGTGGTAGGTTTTTGGCAACTCTGCATCAAGCAAATCTTAGCAGCACCATTTTTCAAATAGTATGTGCACAGTTTTTGTGTCTGTGCTACATTTTAATTAAAGTAATGCACATTGTCTTTTTGGTTTTTTTTTTTTTTTAAGACATAATGCTATTGTACACTTAATAGACCACAGTATAATGTAAACATAACTTTTAAATGCACTGAAAAACTAGAAAATTTGTGTGATTTGCCTTATTGTGGTGGTCTGAAACCAAACTGCAGTATCTCCAAAGTTTGCCTTTATTTATCATCAAATTAGTCATTTATCCTGTTTTTATTTATTTGGGAATTATTTGTTTTGCTGGCCCCCAACTTGTGCCCTGCCCCCTGCATGTAAATTAGAATACTTGAAGTTTTTCATTCTCTCTGTTTCCTGTTGGATATTTTCTGTGCCAAGATCTCAGGGTTGGGTAAGTGAAAAATCTGACTTCAATGAGACACTTGAAGAGAACATAATTTTACATTTCATCATGGTTGTCAAAGGATGGCTGTTCACTATTTTGTCTCCTTATGCGTCCTTCTCTCCAATGTGGATGTTTGAACCTTGTAGAATAATCTAAATCAATAATATCTTTTTCTTAAAGGTATTATCTTATAGAGTCATTATTTAATTTTGAATCAGATTTAAATTTTTTATTTGAAATAGGGAGTATTTTTGCTCCCAGTTAATGCTATAAGAAGGTGTACTGGAGGGTGTAGTTAGCCACTAAACCAGAATCACACCTACTGAAAATTACCCTTAAAACAGTTTTTTAAGTCATCTGCGAATCCATGTATAGACAAAATTACTTTTTTTTTCAACTTTTTGAATTGTATAATATAACATATATACAAAGCAAAGAAAGAAAAAACCAGTAGTTTTCAAAGCACTCTTTGAGAAGTAATTACAGGACAGATCCTAGAGTTTAACATGGACTACCATACCATCCTCTCAGATTTTTCCTTCTAGCTGCTCCAAAATATAGGCTAGAAGGAATAAATATTTTTTTTATCACAATTGACTTTTTTTCTTTTTTGTAAAAAAATAACACATATTAAAAGGCAATATATTTCAAAGCACAGCACAACAATTATAGAACAGATTGCAGTTTGGTATGGGTTCCAGTTCCACAATTTTAGGTTTTTACATCTAGCTGTTCTGAGGTATTGGAGACTAAAAGAAATATCAGTTTAATGACTCAGGAATCTTATTTGTTTGTTAAACCCTACCTTCTCTGTATAGCTCCATCATCACCTTTGATTTTTGTATCCCACTCTTCAGGGGTATTTGGATATGGCTATTCTAACTTTTTATGTTGGAAGGGGCTGTCAGTAATATGTGATAGGGAGATGGAACTAGCTGATGTTCTGGAGAGGCAGAGACCTCTAGGTTTCAGAACTTATTTGGACCAGAGACCCATCTGTAGGTTGTAGGTTTCTGGAAAGTTACAATAGTGCTTGGAACCTTTGTGGAATCCTATATATTGCCCTAGGTGTTTTAGGATTGGCTGGAATGGTTTTGATTAGTGAAGCTAGTGTAAGAGTGACCTCCAGAGTAGCTCTCTATTTAAAATCCCTCAGCCACTGATACTTGATTAGTTACCCTTCTTTTCCCCCTTTTGGTCAGGATGGAATTATTGATCCCATGGTGCTAGGGCCAGACTTACCCCTGGGAGTCATCTCCCATGTCGCCAGGGAGACTTTCACCCCTGGATGTCATATCCAATATAGGGGGGAAGGCAGTGATTTCACTTACAGGGTTGGGCTTAGAGAGAGTGAGGCCACATTAGACCTAATTATTTATATACCACTTTAGAGACTCTCAATATATGAAAATGTCCAATCTGTAGTGGAAAAGAAAAGTAAAGGACACTTTTTTTTTTCACTTGAAGACCAAATGAAGTAAGTGGTTTACATTTTACGGGCCAAGTTGCTTGGAAAATAAGTATTTCCCATCTCCTTCTCCTCACCTTTCACTTCTTTCTTCCCACTTTATTTTTGAGTTGAATTATGTTTATATAATAGTATTCCACAGTATCCTTAGGCATGTATTGTTTCAATGGCACATAATAGAATACGTACTATTAAACTAACTTCCAAACATGGAGTTATGGAAAAGTTATCTCTGTAGAGAAATTGATATAGCCCTTTTTTTGGTAACTAAGGATCTTCAGCTGAAATGCATTTTTTTCCTTTCTTAACAAGCCTCTGGTATCCCTTGAAACTTAGAAGATGTAGAATTTTTTTGTAATAAAATGCTCAGTGATGGTTTTATTTAATGTGATTTTTGTCGTTAAAATTTTCCTTATTTTCATTCATAGTTTTCCTTGTGATACCTTTTCTCTAACATGTCACATTTTCATTGAATTTATGGATTTAGTAATACTTCAAGATGTAAACAAGAACTTTGGTTAAATGCATGGGAAATTGACCAACCCCCAAATGAACTGGAATGTGGAAACTCTACAGTCTGTTTCCCCTTTAGTAACTCTGTCTGCTTTCCTCATTTGATACTTAACCCAGTGAATGAAGGATACTGCTGTGTTTTCTTTATATAATTTTTAACCTTCATTAGGTCATACAAGGTCAGATATAAGTGAGATAATCGACTGAAGCTATTGGAAAAAAATAATTTGGAAAGTGAGGTGGGGTGGCTTCCAATTTGACCTATCCAACAAGAAAAAGGTCAGTGTTTCCCAAGTCAGCCATAAAGTTGAATCTGTTTAAATCTGATTACTTCTTAAATTTTTTTTTTATAAACTCTCTGAAACCTTTTGCACTTGTTTGTATATTATAGTTTAACAGATTAGTGAGTTGTTTGTTTTTATAAGAGGTAGTGTTTCTTGTATTTGATGAGGAAAATCTAGTAGGATGTCAAGTGCTGGGGCATGGGGGCAGCACCAGGGGTCAAGAAGCCTGAAATATTTCCTGTGGAGAATATTTGGGTTTCAAAACATTTGCCATCCTCTCTTTATTCTTCCTTTTGAACATTACTTTTGATAAAAACTGATTTTATTGTCACTTCATTTTCAGATTTATCCAACAAGATGTATTTGTTTGGTGGGTATATGTGAGAAATTTCAAATTTGTGTATTATCAGATTTTTTATTTGTATAACATCAGAGATTTTAAATATGTGTATTAGGAAAATATTCATTAATTCTCTTATTCAACCAAAATACCAACCTGTTACGTTCCCAGGCACTGTCATAAGTGCTCCAGATATTTTTGTGAACCAGAAACAAAGTCCCCGACACTGAAGACCTTATAGATCTTGAATTTGAATCACATTGATTAATGATCACGTGGTCTGCCACATCTCCATACTCATTTAATACAAATCTTGTATTAAAGATGCTTATTAAAAACTGTAAATAATTGCTTAAGCAACATTTATCTTTGGTTTTCTTCCTAACATACCTAAATCAAGGGAATAATTGAGAATCAGTTTTAGGGTATAGTAATACTGTTAATTTTTAAAAGTCTTGAGTGCAAAATAAGAGAACAAAACTTTTCCCCTGACTTAATACTTGAAAGAAATGGTTTCTGTCTCGGAGGCTTTATAGTCCTTCTGTTTCTAATATACAGTCCTCACCATTACATTAAAAATTCTTCCTCTTTGTCCAATACTAGATCCTTATAATCTCATTGATACAGTTCTTCAGTGGATTTGTAGCACTCTAGTTCTCTTCATTTGTCCCTGTGTTGCGCTGAACCCAAAAATTGATTTTAGTTTCCTTCCTAGGAAGTAGTAGTACAGTCTTGATTAAAAAATATGACTATAAAACAATATGACTAATATGTGCTTTTAATGATTGCTGTAATTTGATAATGAAAGAGCCATATTATAAGCTGTTAAGTACATTAAGAAAAACAAAAACAAAGAAACAGTAATAGCCCAGGTAAAATTATGGTACGACACATAAAAATGAAATTAAAAAAAAGTAGAAATTAATGGAAGAATTGACGGACAAAAAAATGTCTGAGTTACAGAGACCAAATAGCAAAATGGCAGCAGAATGTCTTCTATTATCAATAGTGACTTTAAGTGGTTTAAACTCTGTAGTCAGAAAGCAGAGAGTGGAAGAATCTATAACACAGCATGACCCAGATGTATGCTGCTGCAAGTGTCTTACCTTAAAGGCAAAATGCAAGTAGGTTAACAATGAAAAGGTGGAAAAAATATATACCATTCAAGTAGTAACAAAATACAGAGCTGGGGTAGCTGTACTAATATCAGATGAAAAAGACTAAGTAAGCAGCATGTATGAGGAATAAATATGGTCATTACATACTAATAAAGGGGTCAATTCAGTACAATGGCATAAAAATTATAAATATGTATGCTATTAACAGCAGAGCCTCAAAATATATGAAGCAGATATTGACAGATTTGAAGAGAGAAATAGCTCCACATTAATAATAGGAGACTTTCATACACCTCTTTCAATAATGGGTAAACCATCTAGACAGAAGATCAATAAAGAAATAGAAGACCTGAACATTTCTCTAAGGCAAATAGACCTAACACATAAATAGAACACTTTACCTAAGAACAGTAGAGTACAGATTCTTCTCAAGTGCACATGGATCATTCCCCCAGATAGAACTTATATTGGATCACAGAACAAGTCTCTATACATTAAAAAGTATTGAAATCATAGAATGTGTATTTTCTGACCACAACAGAATGAAGCTTGAAATCAATAACAGAGGAAGAAATGGAAAGTTCACAGATATATGGAGATTAAACAATGCGCTATTAAACAACCAGTGGTTAAAGACGAAATGACAATGGAATTTAGGAAATATCTTCAGGTGGATGAAAATGAGAACACAACATAACAAAACTAGTGGGATAGAGCAAAGACAGTGCTGAGCGGGAAATTTAACTTTCTTAATTAAAAAAGAAGAAATTTCAAATCAGAGACCTCACCTTAAAACTGGAAGTACTGGAAAAAGAAATTCAAAGCAAAGCAAGCAGAAGGAAGGAAATAACAAAGATTAGCATGAACATAACTGAAACAGAGAATAAAACCTAAGTGAGAGAATCAGCAAAACTGAAAGTTGGTTCTTTGAAAAGATCAATAAAATTGACAAGCCTTTAGCTAGAGTGAGTAAGAAAAAAACGGAGGACACAAACAACTGAAACCAGAAATGAAAATGGGAACATTAGTATTTACCCCACAAAAATAAAAAGTATACTATGAACAACTGTATACTAACAAATCACATTACCTAGGTGAATTGGACAAATTCTTAGAAAGACAAACTATTTACACTGACCCACGAAGAAATATAGAAGATCTCCACAAACCACTAACTAGTAAAGAGTTTGAATCGGTAATCAAAACCTCCCAACAAAGAAAAGCCCAGGACAAGGTGGCTTCATAGGGGAATTTTACCAACCATTCCAAGAAGTTTTAACTCCGTTTCTGCTCAAATTCTTCGAGAAATTGAAGAGAAAGAAACACTTCATAATTCATTCTATGAGATCATCATCACCCTCATACCAAAGCCAATAAGAAAACTACACTTGGATTTCTTTTAAGAATATGGATGCAGAAATGCTCAATAAAATACTAGCAAACCAAGTGCAATATAGCACATTAAAAGAAGTATTCACCATGAACACATGGAATTTGTCCCAGCTCATCCTAAGATAATTAGTGTAATACACTGCATTAATGAAATGAAGGGAAAACAAAACAGAAAAAAACACATGATCATCTCAGTTCATGCAGAAAAGGTGTTTGAGAAACTCCAGCACCTGTTCTTCATAAAAACACTTAAAAAACTAGGAATAGAAGAGAACTTCCTCAGTGGGATAAAGGGCATGTGTAAAAAGCCTACAGCTAACATTCTACTTCATGGTGAAAGATTGAAAGCTTTCTCTCTAAAATTAGGAAGAAGACAAGGAGGCCCACCATCACCTCTGTTGCTCAACATTGGACTGGAAGTTCTACCCAGAGCATTTAGGCAAGAAAATGAGATAAAAAGCATCCATATTGAAATGGAAGAAATTAACACTTGCCTTACTTACAGATGATGTAGTCTTATATATAGAAAAATCTGAAAAATCCGCAAAAACACTCCTAGAAGTAATAAATGAATTCAACAAAGTGGCGAGGTACTAGATCGACACCCATAAAACCAATAGTGTTTTTATACACAAGCGATGAAAAATCAGAAAAGCAAGTGTGAAATTGTAAAAAATGGAAACTAGTAATTTGGCCGCTTCTGGTATGGGGGGGATGGGGCATAAATATGAATAAAAGTCCCCCAGATTCTAGTTCTGACAGTAATTGCTAAAACAGTAAAAAGAGAGAAAATATCATTAAGTGAAAATGGCAGTTCACACATCAAAATGTTTGCATTTTGCTAACTCATGTATGTTTTTTGAAAAATATGAATTTGTTTCTGTGAAACAGCCTGGAGAATACATATAAAAACGATGTGGGTCAGCTCTGGAGCAGAGGGACATCATGGTGCTCCCGTTTCCTGTAGTCAGTTATTACAGATGCATATATCTATAGGAATTAAACAATATTTCTAATTGATGGGTGTGGTAGAATAAAATAGACTTTTCATATACTTTGTAGTATAGACCAGTTGCATCAAAATATCTTTGCTCACCCGCAAAAATTTTTTTGTCGTGAGCACATTGAGAAAAAATTGTTCAGTACCCTTTCTCTATAACTTGTATAAATAATTGCATATGTACTCCTGTGCTTTTTAAAAGAACAAAGTTTTGAAATTTTAAAAAGGTGATGGAAATGAGAAAACATCTTCCACAATAATAGCTAGTATCTCAAAAAACAACATATACTCAGGGTGAGTTGCACTGGGGAGTACAAATTTAAATTTACAGTTCAAATCATCATTCTGTTATTTAGCCATAAAGGGTAATGTAGTACTGATACGCGCCACAACACAGATGAAATTTGGAAACAAAATGCTAAGTGAAAAAGCCAATCACAGAAGGCCAAGTATTTGACTCCATTTGTATGAAATATCCAGCATAGACAAATTCATAGAAACAGAAAGCAGATTTGGTAATTCCTTGGGGCAATTGTGTGGGGATTTGAGGGCTAAGTGCTTTTTGGGGGTAATGAGAATTTGTCGTTGTGTAACTTTTTGAGTATCCTGTAAACCACTGAATCGTACACTTTAAAAGGGTGAATTCTATGGTGTATGAAATATATCACAATTTTTTTTTTAAAGGCACTAAATTTAGAAGCTGGGTTTGGGCTGTGGTGGAGTTGGAACAATCACATCTGCTTACACTGTCATGGGTTTTTCTCAGATGTGTCGTATTCTTGGTCTTGTATTAATAATCTGGAGTTTTTCTGCAGGAATCTTTTAAAGCTACCTATCCACTTGATGAGATAGTCTAGGCAAATGATTGCCTTACAATCAGTCACCTACCTGGACATTCATAAACTACAATATGCATGTAAACATTCTGGAATAAACACTGGTAGAATTCCAGCACTGCCCACAGGGAATCTCAAGGACCACCTTTCTTTCCCTCCCTCCCTCCCTCCCTCCCTCTCCCCCCAACTCTCCCTCCCCACCCCCACTACCCCCCCCCCATCTCTGTCTACCCTAGTTGGTCATCTAGAAAACTCTCTCATTCGGAGCCTACAGATTTAAACACTGATGTTCTTAAAAATATCAGCAAATCGGGTAGTGCGACAGTGGCTCAGCGGCAGAGTTCTTGCCTGCCATACCGGAGACCCAGGTTCGATTCCCGATGCCTGCCCATGCAAACAAACAAGAATATCAGCAAATCAGAGATTTATAGCAGCTGTTCTTAAACTCTGTTGTCTTTTGGAATCATCCAGTTCATGTGTTGAATTCTAGAACTGGGCACTGTACTTAGAGATTAGAGAGTCTGCCTCTGCGCCCTGTGATCTGACACAGAGGTTTCAAATCAGACTTTAAAAAATTCTTGTAAAATTCCATTATTCATCAGCATCTGCCCCAGTAATTCCACTAGTTACGAGGGTTGAAAACAGGGTCTCAAATGGACACTGTCACATCCGTGTTTGTAGCAGTATTTTTCACAGTAGCTAAAAGGTAGAAACTGCTTATATCCATCAACTGATGAACAGATAAACAAAATGTGGCCCATACCTACAGTGGAATAGTATTCATCCGTAAAAAAGAATAAAATTCTGGTACATGCTACAGTATGGGTGAAACTTGAAAACATTAGGCAAGCCATATAACGGCAACTGTGGCATGATTTCAGTTTTGTGAAATATCTAGAATAAGCGTAGGGGCAGAAAGTGGATTGCAGGTTACCAGGGCCTGGCGGGGGTGCTGGTGGTAAGAAATGGGGAGTCATTGCTGAATGGGTATAGGTCCTGCTAATGGGCGGTGATGATGGTAGCACAATATTATGAATTATGCACATAATGATTGAAATGATAAATTGTATATTCCCACAAATGTTTAAAAATGCTATTAGGAAACCCTAAATATCTTTTTGGAGTTGTAAGAATTACACAACTCTGTAAATTTACTAAGAAACGTTGAATTGTACATTTAACATGGGTGAATTTTATGTTATGTAAAATATACCTCAATAAAGCTGTTAGGAAAAAAAAGTAATAATAGACTTTGAAATAATTGTTTTTACACTATTTCTTTGCATGGAGTAGCTTATTTTGGAACTAAATTTCATATGTTTATCTTTCAGAGTTCAGTAATTATTTATTATTATCAATGTGCCATTTATTTTTTTGTTAGCCAAAATGTAATGAGTTATTTCTCCTTTTACTTCCTTTTCCGAATTTAAATGTTAGACTTACACAAGCACTAGCAGCAACTCTATGTCAGGATCCTTGAAGCGCTTGGAAGATACTGCAGCACGATTTACAAATGCAAATTTCCAGGAAGTCTCTGCACACACCTCTAGTGGAAAAGATGTTTCAGAGGCTAGAGGGTCCGAGGGCAAAGGGAAGAGACCGTCAGCTCACAGCTCAGGTCAAAGGGGAAGAAAACCCGGTGGTGGAAGGAATCCAGGAACGACTGTGTCAGCAGCTAGTCCTTTCCAGCAAGGTATTCATTATGCTGTTACAGCTTCTCGTAGGATGGGCAGCCTATTAAGCTTTGTAGTTTATCTTTTACTTATAACTAGTGGATCCTTTGAGATTATTATGTAAAGATGTCATGGTAGGATTTCTTCAGAGAATAGTATTTTTTGTTGAGATGTTTCTGGCAACCTTTGCTTTCTTTTAATGTTCTTATATATGCTTCCAAAGTTGAACTGTAATTTTAATGTTTAAATAGATGTGGAATAAAGCTTAAGATTGGGGAGAAAAACAATAAAAGCTGGAGTTTTCTTTCTGCTCTGTAGCACAGTCTTCTTTTCTGTAAAATGTTTTTATTTACCTTCCCTAATTAAATATTAAAACAGTTAAGGTTTGAATTTTAAATTGTTAACCAATACTGACTGGGTAATTCCTAGGGGATCCCAATAGGTTTCAGTAAGTAACAGTTGTTAATTAATAATGCTCTTAGCATAAAACTCAAAGCTTAAAGTAGAATTTTGCTAAGCTTATGTATCTTTTATGGTAAGCGTGCTAGATTTAGTAGATAAAATATAGAATGCCCTATTAAAATGTGAATTTCAAATAAACAGCACATACTATTTTTTTATATAATTTGGAACATACTTAAACTGAAAAATATTTTTTTTCCTTTTTAGCTGCAATCTGAAATGATTGGGCATGTCATATTTTATATGGCAACCCTGTTTTATGAAGAGCAGAATAACTCAGATAATCCTTAGAATACATTAGTCCTATGTTCTAGCTTTTTACTTTGTATACTATTTTAATGTGGACATAAATATTTTGAGAAATATGAAAGCAAAAACTGTTGGAAGAAAATATGTCAGTGGTATATACTAAATACCTGTTTTGTTTTTCCTTTATTTACCCCTATTAAATGGAGGAAAAATTGTCCTTTTTTTTTTTTTAACTGTGTTCAAACTTCTATTATAATAAAAATTGTACTCAAAATCTAGCAGGTTGTAAGTTAACTATGTAGAGAGATTGTTTAGTCTGCTGGCTTTCCATTAAAAAGAACATGCATATTTTATACAAGTAGTTAGTTTTGGCTTGAAGCTTTTCAAGTTCTAAATTTTTTTTTTTACCTTCTATTACCAAAAAAATTAGACAAGTAGAAAATAAATAAAATGCCAAATTTGCTGTTTTATTTTAATGAAATTTACGTTTTTATTTTATACCACTTTGGAAAATAAAAATAATTAATAAAACCTCAATTATTTTGAGTTTTAATCAGCAAATGCTAAACCATTTAGAAAATGAATTTCTCATTTTTTGAACTTAACAACATTAAAGAATCTATTTCAGCCTCTATTAAAATATGGTAGAGAGGATGTTAAGTTTTCATACTGCGGGTTATATTCTATATTTTAAATGTTGAAACTTAATGGTAGGGAATTTTAGATTTTTGTTTTTTTTTTCACCATAGGCAGTATGTCATTTACAGGTAGTATATATTTAAAGTATTATATACATTAAAATATTTTAAAGTATTTGCTACACTGTGATGAGCTTTTAACAGCAGCTGTAAAAATAAACAAGTGTAGAAGACAGTTGGTGACAGATGAGAATGGATGATAAAGAACTTCCTTTTAGCTGCTAATTAAGTGACAAATTGGAGTCATCATTAAATGATTGATGTAATGTAAATTATAGAATATAAATGGCTTATAAATATGTATATTTTATATAGACATAGCCTAAATTGCCCATATTTATTTTATTAATTTACATTAACATATTTATTATTTTATTTGTAAATTAATTAAATAAATGTACTTTTGAATGGGTTAAGTTTTAGAACTACTAATGTTCTATAATAAGCCTTTTCAGAGGAGATTAAAATTTAAAGGTCAAAACCCTAAGACTAGATTAAAAGAAATGCTTGCATGTGAAGGAAAAAATAACTTTGTAATTATTTAGGTGGCTTTATGTATGAGATTACTTGTGAACGTGCTCTGCAGTAAAATTTAACACTTAGTTTGAAATTTCCCTTCCACTCCAGTAAAACACATTATTCTGAGCTTCTGTTTTTAAACATATTAGTTAAACTATGATATAGTTTAATTTCATGAGACAGTAGATGTGTGGTCACGACTGATATAAGCACTTGTTAATGCCATTTGGAAAGCACGAAGAGGATAAAGTGAAATGCAATGGTGGGCCAAACTATTGTTTCATCTGACCATAATAATTTTCTACCAGATAACTAAGAACTTTGAGGTCCTTGGCTCTTGTAGTGCCACAGTGGGCTGTTCCTTCTCTACTAAACCGTGGTGAGAGAGGATCCTGAGGCTTCCTCTTCCATGATTTTACGTTTGTAAAAGCAGTAGCAGAATGTTGGTTGCTGGTTTCTTTTGTTTATGGAGCTTCAGGAGAAGTGGACTAGGAGAACTGAAGGTATAAGCTAGGTTCCCTCTGGCAGTTTTTCTTTTACCAAATCCATGTTTTGGTGGGGCAGATTCAGCCGACCAGTTAACATTCACGAGTGTCTTGAAGTTAAAACTTAAAACTCATACCCTAAGCAACATCTTTTGGTTCTTACTATATGTTTGAAACATTTATACAATCCTATGCTCAATATTTGAAAAGAAGTTCCCTAGCCACTCTGACTCAAATCATAGTCTTGTCACATCTCCTCGCAAGACTGTCCAAAGGAGAGTGCTGTGGTTCAGCCCTTCCTCAAGCACACACAGAGAACTGAGGAATGGTACTGTGGGAGAAGGTAGGTTAAACAAAGCACAACTTACACCATAGTAATTATACAAGTAATAACTTGCAATTTAAGATCAATCGTGTGTTTAACACTAACTATAAAATAACAAGTGTTTCTTAAGATAATTTTATAGATAAACTTGCCTTTAGTAGTAACCTTTTTCAAATATAGCCTGTGACTTAGTCATGTCCTGTGTTTCATGTTGTATTTATTTTCACGCTTTCTTCTTATTGATTTCTATATTCATGTCTGCTGCTCATGGGAATGTTCGCATCCAATGTTTTCTTTTCCTACCCCATTTTTCCGCTACAGGCAGTTTTTCAGGAACTCCAGGCAGTGTAAAATCATCTTCTGGAAGTTCAGTCCAGTCTCCCCAGGATTTCTTGAGCTTTACAGACTCAGATCTGCGCAGTGACAGTTACACTCACCCCCAGCAGTCATCGTCAACCAAAGATGTGCATAAAGGAGAGCCTGGGAGCCAGGAGGGGGGGGGTAAATAGTTTTAGTTCCTTAATTGGGCTCTCTTCAACCTCAGCTGTGGTCTCACAGCCTAAAAGCTTTGAAAATTCACCTGGAGATTTGGGTAATTCCAGCCTTCCTACAGCAGGATATAAGCGGGCTCAAACTTCCAGCATAGAAGAAGAGACTGTAAAGGAAAAGAAAAGAAAAGGAAATAAACAAAGTAAGCATGGGCCTGGTAGACCCAAAGGAAACAAAAATCAAGAGAATATTTCTCACCTCTCAGTTTCTTCTGCTTCTCCAACATCATCTGTAGCATCAGCTGCAGGAAGCGTTACGAGCTGTAGTCTGCAGAAGTCACCGACGTTGCTCAGGAATGGAAGTTTGCAAAGTCTTAGTGTTGGCTCGTCTCCAGTTGGTTCAGGTACGAACTTGTCTGCTGTTTTCCTCCCCCACGCCCACCGCCTGCCTTCTACTCCTAAATATAATGGATTATACATTTTAACCTATTATAGTAATACTTGAATTATCTTAGTTAATGAAAACCATGAACGTGTCTTCTAATCTTGGAAAGGAAACGTATTTGGAAAAGATGTTTTGCACTAACCTGATGCCTTTGAACTAATACAAGCTGAATACTTTACTGGTCACCCATTTCTCGGAAACACCAGGAATTCAGTTTCCACTTTTGTTGTTGCTTTATCTACCCAGTATTTTAAAAACAAACCCAAAATTCACATTAAAAGTGTGGAAATATCTCACTGTGCTTTTGCTTGGTATTTATTTTTTTAGTTCACTTTCTCTAAGCTTTATTTATCTTTATTTTCTAAGCAATTCATCACACAAATACTGTTTTAGTTACTCTATCTGGAATACTTTTCAGTCACTCAATGATAAATGAGTTCAGTTTGTAGCATTTTGCAGTCACATTTTGTTTCAGTTGGTACAGTAATTTTTGTTTTCAAATATAACAGGTTTCTTGTGTTTTTGTTTTTGCCATTTTCTTTTTTTATAGTATCGATAAACTTATGTAAGTAGTTGTCACACCATTGGGATGCTTCTGCAGACTGCAATTTGTATTATGGGTTTTGGTTTGAAATTTTTTTTAATTCTTGAAAAATGCATGTTTTAGACAGAAGCCTAACAATGTTGACATTCACTGAATGTCAGTATTTTGTCTAAATTGCATCTTGAATTTGAGATAAATGGTTTTAAATAAGTGCTGATTGTAAACTTACCTGTGTCATGATTTTGGATTTCTGATTGTACAGGACATGAAATTTAATTTACATAAATAATTTTGGATTTTATCAGCTCTGTTAGTTGGTTAGGGCGATTAGGTAGGAAACAGTATGGAGAAATAGTAAGTAGAATTAAAATGATGACTGTTCATATATGTTCCTAAATCTAGGATTTTAGGTTACCTTTATAGATGTACAGATACTGAATGTGGTAAGCAGGTCACTTTTTAATACCGTTTACCTCGTCTTTCCTAATTGAGAAGTAGAATGAAGACCACAGCCTGAGTGTGAGGAGTGTCTCGTGGACCTGCATTGCCTCTGTGCCAGTGCCGCCCACGGCCTGGCTGAGGAAACCCGAGTGGTGCAGGGTACGGCACAGCCAGTGCTTCTGGGGAATCTACTTGCAAAGCCTAGTTCAGACTAGACTAGAAACTGAGGAAGGAGTGTTTCATTAGCAGCATTAAGAATGGTTCTAGAAGGGGGTTTCTCTGTCTCAACACCACCAACTTTTTAGATGGGGTGACATATATTCTTTATGAGAGCAGTTGTGGGTTTGTGGGATAGTGGATAATAGTATTTTGTGGGGGAGTCTTGTACGTTGTAGGCTGTTTATCAGAACCACCAGCCCTGACCCATTAGATGCCAGTATCACTTCCTCCCTCTATCATGACAATCAAAACTGTCTCCATACATTGTCAAGTGTCCCGTTGTTGGGCAGGGGACAAAAACTCCTCAGGTTGTGAACCACTGCTTTAGAGGAAAAAATATATAAATTGCAGTAAGAAATAAGTTCATTGAAAAGATTTACATACATTGCATGTTTGAGTATGCAGTTTTATTTATATAATGTTTCTTTTGAGGCCAGAGGGCTTAGTAGTTAGTCCTTGCCCCATCACAAAAAGTTAAATTAGACAAATTTACTCAGAAAAATTGAGTTGATCTTTATTTTTAGCAAGAACCTCATTAATCAGGTGAATACCTTGCTGAGGAAATTAACCCTCAGTTTGCCTCTGTGGAGAGAGTCCTCACTGATTTCATGTGCCCATAGGGGTTCCAGATTGCCGAGAGCACACTTGAGTGCTGTTGGAAACACACATCTTCCTGTTAATGGAATTAATATGGACTTAAGATTCCAGAATACAGATTTAGGAAATTTTAGCTATGGGAATTAGTGTTCTTTACACAATCATTACTTTCAGACAGCAGTGTTTGTGGCAGAAAATTATGGTTTTGTATCCTTTTTACTGCGCTATTAGGTCAACATAGGAATTTTTTATTTGACAAAAATAAACAACTTAGCAAATTTAGGACTTGCCAGAATATTTTGTTTTAAACATTTGCTTAAAAATCACTTTGAAGATTGTATATGCCTTGTTAAAGCTATAATTATGGAGTGTGGTTACTCATTTAAAAATATTTGAGATAGGTGTGATGGTGGCTCAGGGGCAGATTTCTTGCTTGCCATGCCTGAGACCTGGGTTCAATTCCCAGTGTCTGTGTGCAAAAAAAAGTATTTAAGATAATATATCTTTTACAGTTTATGTATTTTAATAAGAGCTGTATGTCTAGATTAGAGCATTTTCTTACTGATAAACGTAGTAGTAAAGTCCAGTGTTATTAGAAGAAACTGGCTAAATGCTATGAATATTTCACAGTTCTCCCTTCCTACGCATAATAAGAATCATTGCTAACTGCACTTAGCATGTGTCACACACTGTGTGGCACGCTACGCGGACACAAATTGTTACTACTCATTTTACAGAGAGGAAACCCAGGCAGGGAGTTCTCACAGCTCTTACCGGTGGAGCTGTTCATTTCCCACTATTCCAGAGCTATCCAGTGTAAAAGCCAAGGGCTATGTGTTGGGATGGTCTGAAATCACGTAGCGTAATGTAAGTCATAAGCAAGGGGGCCTGTAAGAGACCACTGAACTGATGTTATCTAACTTTCAACAATCATTTCTCCTTTGTGCTAACTTCAAATTAGTAATAGTAAAAGCAAGGACCCTCTCCCCACTCTCCCACGCAAGATATAAGTAGTGAGGAAAAAAATGTAGACTGTGTACTGCATTATCAAGACAGGTTGATAATCTAATAGTGGTGAAGGTGGCCTTTGTAAGCGCCTGCAGTGTCAGGCAGTGACCTGCAGAACAGTGTCAGCTCTGCAAAGGGGAGGGGTGATGCTTGTCCCATGCACACTGCAGCACACGTGGGAAAAACTCACCAGCTTTTTAGAACCACTGCAGACATAGTGATGTTCTCTTCACCTTCCAGGTGCTTCCAGCCAGGATGGTCATAAAACGATCTCCATGTAAAGTTTTCCACGTAGTATTGCAGGGTGGTTGAGGATGATTAGTGCTAATAAGTTGGAAAAGACTATGGAGAAAATGGGATTTGAGTTGTACTTTGGAGTAGGCAGAAAAAGAAGGCTGACAATATTACCAGGACAGAAAATAAAGGTATACTTGGTGGATAAGCAGGACAGAAACAAGTAGTTAAAGTTGTTTGAATAGTTCAGGGTGGGTTTACAGAGAGTTGAATGCCAGGCTGAAAAAATCAGACTAATAGGCCTAGTAGTCTTTCTTCTAGAATAAGCACTGTAGGCTAAATTCTGGCAATTTACCACTATTAAAGAATTTCATTACTAGAAAAGAAAAAAAAAGTTGCCTCAGTCAACTTATAGTAATATTTTATATTCAGAGCACTTAACAGATTTTAAAGAACTCTTTACTCTCTTATTTGGTTCTTGGAACAACATGAAATAGTTATTATTATCACTATTGTTATCGTTATCATTATTATTATTATTTTCCTATTTTACCATAGCTGGGCATAAAGAAGTAGTAGAATCTGGTCCTAATGATAAGATTCTCTCTTGAAATTATAACTATCTCTTTGTTTAGAGCATCAGTTAACAGTAACTAAAATTTCTCATGACATGTTCACATCATAGAGTGCAGTATAGCAAGGTATTTATTTTAGGAGCCCTAGATGAAATCAGAATAGAAATACAGAATAGACCTGCAAGTTCCTTATGTGATCTGGGACTTGAATTGTAAGATTTTCGTATAAATTGAAATAAATCCTGATAAATGGCCTACTGTTTTACAGTGCCTTATACAGAATGGAAAATTCATGTATTTTAAGTGAGTACTAGGAATTGTGAGTTTTTAAAAGGCTTGTAGATTCTGTTAAGCTGTTGATTCAGTGCGTTACTACATATGTGTATTCTTTTGGGAGTTTGTTCATTTGAACAACCGGGTACCTAGTCTTTTGAAACAAGGAGAATTTGTGCAGCTTTTGGAAGAGTTGATGTGCTGTAGTTGTCTTCTTCCTCTTCCCCATTTATCGCAACCATGTTATAAGAATTACTGATTTCTCAAAGTAAAAGTGGACTTTTTTTTATTCATAAAAATCAACATCTTGGTTTTTTTTCTGAGGAAAATCTGGTATTTCTTAAGTGACAGGGATTTGATGGTTTAGTGTTGATTCTTTTAATCACATTATTTCAGGCTATGCCCTTTCAAAACCTATAGATGCCTGTATCTTAAAATCCCATTCTCCAGCTCTTCAATATGATGGTGCTGTACCTTTCTAAGACAAGTGGCTTGAAATCTCCTTCAGTGATGACATTTTTTAGTGGTCATAAGTACTACAAAAGAAGAGTCTAGAAGGTACTTCTTTTTTTGTGATCTTCAGTCACAGTTCAGTTCACAGAGGCAAGTTGTTAATCTGAAAAGATCACTTCAAGAGAAGTTTGACTTCTACTGAAATGTGAAAGTTATGAAATTTGAACTTGAGCCCTTATGGAGCTCTGTTACTAAATATATCCCTACTTGCATCATATTTACTGGTGGGTAAAATAAAACTGAGATGTCTATGCTTGGTAAAATATTTTAATTAGGAATAAATACTGATTTTGTAAACACAGTATTAGTTCAGTAACCTCACAACAGTGGAGTTACTAAAGGCATTTGAGACAGTAGTAGTAGGTGTGATTGTTCGGCATACATGATTCAGCCCTATCTCACAGGTTCTTGACTTTATATGCATTTGATTATTGGGTTTAAAATTATGTACATTTGAATTTATTTGGTCATAAATGAAAATACTATAGGAATTGGATACTGCTGAGACCAAGATATACCTTGAAATTTACTTTCTTGGAAAATACCCTGATTTATTTTGGCTTTTGATTAGAAGATTTGTTGGCCTTTATCTTGGCTGCCTTTCTGTAAAAGTACTAGATCAAAGCCCAGAATAGCTACATTCCTTTATTTTTCATTGAGAAAATCCTTCTGCTTTCATGTATGTCTTCTGATTTTTTTTGAACCACATTCTCTGTTATGTGCCCAGTCAGTCTGATTTGTACTGTGTGGCACCCCCCCCCCCCCCCTTTTGGTCGCACTTGTGTTAGGTTTGTTGATGAGGCATTAGGTGGAGAACTCCCTACGATGTCTAATTTGTTGTCCTCTGGAGAGGACTTAAACCAAAACCTACGTTGTTAGTAGATGATGGTCTAAACGTTTGATGTTAAACACCATCTAATGTTGTTTTTTTCCCCCCAATTATACTTTTTTTAATTGATTTTTAAATTTCTTTTGAAAATATAACAACAAACACAAACATTCTTAACGTATGATCATTCCATTCTACATATATAATCAGTAATTCACAGTATCATCACATAGTTGCATAATCATCAGCATGATCATTTCCTAGAACATTTGCATCAATTCAGAAAAAGAAATAAAAAGACAACAGAAAAAAATTCATACATACCATACCTTTCATTGATCACCAGCATTTCAGTCTACTAAATTTATTTTAATATTTGTTCCCCCTATTATTTATTTTTATTCCATATGTTTTACTCATCTTTCCATAAGGTAAATAAAAGGAGCATCAGACACAAGGTTTTCACAATCACACAGTCACATTGTGAAAGCTCTATCATTATACAGTCCTCTTCAAGAAACATGGCTACTGGAACACAGGTCTATATTTCCAGGCAGTTCCCTCCAGCCTCTCCATTACATCTTGACTAACAAGGTGATATTTATTTAATGAGTAAGAATATCCTCCAGGATAACCTCTCAACTCTGGAATCTCTGAGCCATTGACACTTTATTTTGTCTCATTTCACTCTTCCCCCTTTTGGTTGAGAAGGTTTTCTCAATCCCTTGATGCTGAGTCTCAGCTCATTCTAGGATTTCTGTCCCACGTTGCCAGGAAGTTTCACACCCCTGGGAGTCATGTCCCATGTAGACAGGAGGAGAGTGGTGAGTTTGCTTGTTGTGTTGGCTAGAGAGAGAGGCCACATCTGAGCAACAGAAGAGGTTCTCTTGGGGGTAACTCTTAGGCCTAATTTTAAGTAGGCTTGACTTATCCTTTGTGCGGTTAAGTTTCATATGAACAAACCCCAAGACTGGGGGCTCAGTCTATCACTTTGGATGTCCCCACTGCTTGTGAGAATATCATGAATTCTCCACTTGGGGAAGTTGAATTTTCCCCCTTTCTCACCATTTCCCCAAGGGGACTTTGCAAATACTTTTTAAATCACTGTTCAAATCACTCTGGAATTTATTGTTGCATCACTCTGGACAAACCTGCAAAATATTATGCCCTACTCAAGGTTCCATGTACTACTTATGGTATTCAGTTAAGCTGTCCACATAAGTAATATTAGAAACTGCACTAGCCAGAATATAAATTTTGTACCAAATAAACATTTTTTTGCTTTAGTCTCATACATAAGTTAAAATTTTAAAATGTTAATTATCATCCATTTTCAACACCCTGCAGTGATGTCATTCCTTTGTTCTTCCTCATGCAAAAACAAGTTTTTATTTTTAATTACAGTGATAGCATTTGAGTACTGACTGGTCTGCCTTGCCTTGTCTCTCTTCTTAACTCACTGTTTACCCAGGGTGGGCCCATGTTGGAACTGGACATTTCAGTATAAATGGGATGGGATGGGGGAGGAGGGCAGTTGTGTGAGTAGTGGCGTCCTGGGAAGCTTTGTGGCACATGGTTCTCCTTTTGTTGAAGTAATGTCCAGGGCAGTTTCAGGTTTTTACAGCTGTCATGCCTCTTTTTTTTTTTTTAATGTGTTAACCACAGTGTTTTAAAATGTTAGCCATGTTAGGTCAGGGGAATAAGGGAGGGCTCTATGGCTGGAATCATGAAGTCACTCTGGAACGGGAGGTGAATCGTTACAACCAAGGTCTTTACGCAGCAAACATCGGTTCACTCATTGCTCAGCGGACATCTGACCACCTGCTGCTCAACCGACTAGCATAATAATCCTTTGTTTAATGTGCTGCCCCTTTCATGCCATCACTGAACCCCTGCCCTTAAAAACCACACTCACCAAAGCCCGTGCGCAGACTCACCTCATTCCATCTTGGGTTCTGTTAGCTCTGCCCGGGAGTGCACCCAATAAAGCACACTCACTTAAAATCATTTCCTCTACTTTCCTTTCTCTCAAATACCTCATATCTTAAAACCTTTCAGGCCACATCCTGTTAGCCAGGATAAGCAGACCTGGTTCTTTGAGTCACATCCTTGGTCCTGATTTTATCAATTATTTCTTCCCTTGAAAGGCTGAAAAATATATCTCCCATCTTTTGAGCAGCTTTTGTGGTTAGCAGTGTTTTATTGCCTCACGTCTGCCTCTGCTTTTCCTCATTTGGGTGGAATAAGAGAGTAATGAGAGTAGGTATCTTATTATTTTCCTCAAAAATGAAACGTACAAAAAAGTGAGCCACTTATAGTTTAATGAATTTTATACTGTATATATAAGCCAAAATGGATTTCTGCTCACAGGTATAAACTAAATGGTTGTGTTATTTAGATTGTAATTTCTAATTAACCACACAACATTAAAATGTTTTTGCCAAGCCATGTGCATGTAGGTGTTCTCTGAAGCACTTTAGCTTGTCACATTGCCTTGCTAGACCCCTTCTTACTAGGGACGCCCTTTCCTTAGAGACCATAGTTCTGCAGTCATTTGTAAAACCTTGTCTTTTCCTCACCCTTTGCACATGCATATGCATGTGCACACCCACACATCCCCACACTATCCCGTTAAGATTTGAAGAATTCCATTACCTTTGGTCACCCACTCGTCATGTCCCAGTTACTGGTTTATGATTTCTGTTCCCCCTTTTTGGTTTGGCCTCCTCAACCAGCCCTTTAAGTGAATGTTTCCCTGTTTTTTTCTAGTCTGTTTCTTTTTCTACCATTGAGTCACTGGCAACTTCTTTGCTGATTTCCTTTCTCCTCCCTCCCAACAGAAATTTCCATGCAGTATCGGCATGATGGAGCTTGTCCAACAACTAGTAAGTTGTCCAGCTGGGTTGGTAGCCCAGGCTTTTGAAATCTACACTAGTGCTTTTTCCTAGTATATTATGTCGTCTCTGAACCTCTATGTTTTAATTTTTCAAAATGCAATTTGTTCTTAATTGAACAGATTTTTTTTCCTACAAAGCTATCTTAACATATATGTTTGTCTTATATTCAGTATTTATATTACTATTATCTAATTGTAGGCAAAATTTAATCATTGTTGGTCTTTCAATGGGGTGCTTTCATGAGTCGACTTGTGGCTTCTATTCCATAATGAAATAATATTTTACGTATTTTGTTTTCCACTAGTTTTAATGTTCATGTAAATTTTCACGGTTTATATATTGGCATTAGGTAGCTTTTTGCTCAGGCTTCTATGTATTGAGACCTTGTTTGTTAATATTGCAGTCTAGGGAATGAGAATGTTTGATAGGGTTAGCTGACAACCCTATGATAAATATTGACACGTGTGACTTAATTTGGATTTACCAATACAGAATTGCATCCTATTAGGACTCTTATAGTAAGACTACATAATTAGATTACTGAAAGTCTTTTTACAAGTGATTTAAAATATATATTTTATTATTTAATACATTATTGCCATCAGTTTTTCCTCTAAATATAGTAGGTGATGTACTGGCAAATGAAATACAGTGTTAAGAAATTTGTATCATGTAAAAACTGAATCAACCTTCTTGTTTTAATGATTTGAGCAATGATATATGATAGACTTAATGAGATTTTATTATACTGATTTTCAGTCTATGCCTATGTATTTCTCTTGTGTGTTTGAGAATGATCTTAACCTGAAGTCCTTTTTTCCTTACTTAAAAGCTTTCTCAGAGTTGCTGAATGCAATACACAATGGTAAGTTATATTAGACTCTTCTCTGGTGGTTCATTTATTGCAATAGTTGCCTTTCCTAGGGAACCCTGATTAAAAGCCTGCATGTTCTGTTGTTTGGATGAAATCTAGTTCCCCAGGGAGTCATTTGTTTAGCATGTTAGTGAAAACTTCGTGGCTTGCCTAGAGTAGGAGGATAGATCAGTAGTTTCTCAGTTTGGCTTTTATTATCTCTTTGTAAGACAAAATGATAATAATGTTGTTCTAACTTTCTGAAAGTTGTTTTCTTTATTTTTGTGAGTAGATTTTGTAGTTGTTTTTGTTTGTTTGTTTGTTTGTTTGTTTAGCTCTTTATTGCCAGTGCATTTAGTAATTGATACCTACACAGGAATTTGCTGTGAATTTTATTTTTGGCTTTTAGTTTGTTAGTGCATGGAATAGTATTACTAGTTTACGTCTTTAGTGAATAAGTGAAAGACGGCCTTCAAATGATGTCTAGTTGGGCACCAATTTTTTACAGTGGAGGTACATTTTCTGCAGGGTTGGTTCTGATATCAGCTTGTAAGGCATATGCCATCATTTTTTACTTTTGCACCCTAATCACAGGGTAGGTCATGTTTTGCAAAGGTGTTGAAGGATTTCTACAGCATCCTCAAGGACCGTCTTTAATCTTGATATTCAGTAACTCTCTTGATTCTGGTGTCATCTTTGTTGATTTTTTTTTTCACTTATTAACTGATCTAACCCTTATTTGTTTAAGATTGTATGTGATTCTGAGCAATTTTCCAACACTTTTTCATTAACTTTGTGAAGTCTTGTATATTTTGCCAATGCAGTTTGATTTGCAGTAGACTGTCATTGGGTTTGGATTATATTGCCAGATGTTTCCATTCTCCATACCCACAGCCAGCACAAGACCAATGGCATAGATATTAGTGTTGATCAGAGGGTCTGGGTGATCCGAGTGGGAAACTAGTATTTTTAAGTGATTGTTTCATTAATGAATATATTTATTTACAGTTCTTGCTTCCCCTTGCAACCTGTAACTGCATTGGTTTATATAATACCTGTAAGCGCATTGGTTTATATAATACTTGAGATTTACAAAGGAACCCTTGAATAATAGGTATCTAAAGGAAAAAGGGATTGAGGGTGTTCTTGAGAGTAGTGTAAATATGTTACCATTCTTCAATAAGTAAGAATCAAAGCTGATGGGATAATCAGCCTTTTCAGTTTGCATAGGTAAATTTAGACTAGTTCTTTAATTCTTGGAATATTAGTGTTTGGAGGCATGCTGAAAGCTTAAAAAAGTACACTTGGGATAACAAGAAGATAGACATTATAGAAAGCAATTGTCAATGAACTTTCGCATAAATCCTTTGATGTTATTAATTTATAAAGTACTGGATTGTGTTAATCTGATGGGGCAATTGTTATATTTTTCTGTAGGTGAGTGAAATTAATGTTATGGGATTTTCTTTAAAATATTGGGCTTTACAGTGTTGAATTTGAGAAAGAGTTCTATATCAGAGTAGTCAAATGCTTATGTTTTGGGAGAATTTTAATTTTAATAGCAATGACAAGTGGTAACTTTTAGTCTGTAGAATAGGGACAGGCTGGGGAGTTTCTCTTGAACATGGAAATTCTGTATGTGTTTTGTTTCTTAATTGTCAGCTTTAAAATTTGTTCTTCTTCATTATATTGAGCATTAAGTAATAAAGAAGGTGTTGAGACTTGCCAGTGGGGGAGGAAGGGAAAAGAAGAATTTAGAATTTGGATAATTCTCTTGTATTAGTTTTCTGTGGTAACTGTAACAAATTACCACAGATTTAATGGCTTAAAACAATGTGAATTTATCATCTTATAGTCCAGTGGTTCAGAAGTCTGACGTTCCTCGGGTGGTCCACATTCCTTGGCTAGTGTGGTACTCTGTTAGTTTTCTAGGCTGCTTAAAGCCTGACCCAGGAAATGGGTCAGGCTAAAAACAATGAGAATTTATTCTTTCATGGATGAGGCTGAAATATGTCCAATTCAAGGCATCAAGGAGGTGCTTTCTTCCTGGAGACCACCTTCTCGCAATCCTTGGCTTCTGTGCCATGTGGCAAGGGCACCTGGCAGAGCCTGCTGGACTCGTCCTTCTCTTTCAGGATTTAAGGGTTTCATTGCTGTCAGTTTCTTGTTTCCATGGCTTTCACTCTTCATTCCGATTATAAACGACTCTAGGCATAGGATTAAGTCCCATCTTGGATGAGGTGGGTCACGGTTTAACTGAAGTAGCCTCATCAAAAGATTCTACTTACAATGGATTTACACCACAGGAATAGATTAGATTTATGAACATGTTTTTCTGGGGAATTTGTAGCTTCAAACAACCGCAGAAACGACCAAACTGTTTTTGAACCCTGTAGCGTTTTACATTGCCACCAGCAAAGTATGAGGGCTCCTGTTTCTTCCCACTCTCACCAACACTGGTTATTTTCTGTTTTTTTTTTTTGTTTTGTTTTGTTTGTTTGTATTAGAGTCATCTCTGTGGGTATAAAATGTTATTTCATTATGATTTCGATTCTAATGACTAATATTGTTGAGCATCTGTATACTTATTGGTCATTTGCATATTTTCTCTAGAGAAATGTCTACTCAAGTACTTCGCTCATTTTAAAATTATTTTAAAATATTTGTTTTTATATTAAATTGTTTAAATAGACTGTTATCATATATGCCATTTACAAATAATTTGCCCCATTCTGTAGATTGTTTTTTTACTTTCTTGGTATTATCCTTGGGAGTACAATTTTTTTTTTTTAATTAAGTCATACTTATCCAATTTTCTTTGTTGGTCACGCTTTTGGTATCATATTTGAGAAACTATTGCTTAATCTGAGACCTTGAAATTTAACATGTTTTTCCCTAAGACTTTCCGGGATTTAGAAGTGGTTTGTCCCAGCACCGTTTATTGTTAAGATAATTCTTTACCCATGGAATGATCTTGACCCCTTGTTAAAAACCTACCAGGAACAGGCAACAATGGCTCAGTGGCAGAGTTCTTACCTGCCATACTGGAGACCCGGGTTCATTTCCCGGTGTCTGCCCATGTTAAAAAAAAAATCTATTGACCTATTGGTCATTCCTGGTCTATGCATCTCCCCCCCCCCAAAGCAAACAAACAAAAATTCAACAAATGGTGCTGCAATAATGGAATACTCAATGGAAACATACTAAAATGTGACCCTGCCATATAGCATACCAAAAATAATAATAATAAATAAAAGATGCATGAATATCTATTGATCATACATGTATGGTTTTATTTCCAGTCTCTCAATTTTATGTCATTGATCTATAGGTCATCCTTATGCCAGTGCCATCATGTAATTATGGTAGCCTTCTTGCAAATTTTGAAATCAGTACTTGTGTGTCCTCCACCTTTGTTCTTTTCTTCAAGATTGCTGTGGCTATTTGGTATTTGGATTCCTTTGTATTTCTGTACGAATTTTAGCATTGATTGCTAAATAAAAAGGTAGTTAAATTTTGATGGGGTGGCATTGCATCTATAGATCAATTTGGGTAGTTTTGGCATGTTGTCTATAAGTCTTCCAACCCTTGAACACGGGATTTCTCTCCATCTATTTAGGCCTTTGTCTTAGTTTGCCAGGACGAGTATTCACACAGTTGTTGGCTTAAGTAATGAGAATTTATTATCTTACAGTTTTGGAAGCTAGAAGTCCAAATTTAAGGTCTCAAACAGGCCATGCTTTCTCCTAGAGTCTGTAGTATCCTAGTGCTGGCTTGCTCCGATGCTTGCTGTTCGTAGGCTCGCATCTCTGCCTTTTTCATGTGGCTTTCTCCCTCTGGTTTCTTCTTCACCTGCTCAGTCGTCTGAGTATCTGTCTAGATTTCCTCGCTTTATTAGGACTCCGCTATAGAGATACCTGATTCAATTTGGTGTCTTCTGAGTAGGATCTTTGAAGATCCTATTAACAAATGAGTCCATATCTTCCTAAATATTTTATTCTTTCTTATCCTATTATAAATAGAATTTTTTCTTAATTTTATTTATTCTTTCATTCATTTTTTGGGTGCATGGTCTGGGATTGAACCTGGGTCTTCTGCATGGAAGGCGAGCATTCCACCACTGAACCACCCATATACCCTTTAATTTTCTCTCTATAGGTTGATGTCATTTGTAAAGAGATATGGTTTTATTTCTTCTTCTCCATTCTGGACGCCTATCATGTCTTCCTCCTCTTCTCCCCCCACCCCCTCCTCTACTCCGCCTTTCCTTTCTTTCTTTTCTTTTTTTTGTTATTGCTTAAATTTCCCTGCTAGAAAGTCTAGTACAATGTTGAATAGAAGTGGTGAGAGTAAACATCCTTGTTTTGTTTCTGATTTTAAGGGGAAAGGTTTCAGTCTTTCACCATTAAATAGGATGGTTTTGCATGAATGCCCTTTATTAGAATGAGAAAATTCCTTTCTGTTCCTAGTTTATTGAGTGTTTTTAATCATGAGAGTGTTAGATTTTCTGTACATTAATACAAGCCTGTAGTATTTTTCATTTATTGGATGTTACATTGATTAAATTTTCTGTGATGAAACAATGTTGCTTTCTTGAGATAAAAATACATTTGCTCATGGTAAATAATCGTTTTAATGTGCTGTTGAATTAGGTTTGCTAGTATTTTGTTGAGGATTTTTACATATATATATATATATTTTTTATTTTTTATTTTTATTTTTTTGCATAGGCAGGCACTGGGAATCGAGCCTAGGTCTCTGGCCTGGCAGGTGAGAACTCTGCCTACTGAGCCACTGTAACCTGCCCTACATTTATATTTAAAAGGGTTATTAATCTGTACTTTTTCTCTTCCTGTGTTGTCTTTGCCTGGCTTTGGTAACAGGATAATACTGACCTCATAGAATGAGTTAGAAAGTATTCCCCCTCCTCTTCTAATTTTTGGAAGAGTTTGAGAACAGTTAGTGTTAATTCTTCTGTAAATGTTTGGTAGAATTCCCCAGTGATACCATCTGGTCCTGAGTTTTTTTTTGACTTAATGTGTTTACTTGTTACAAATCTATTCATATTTTTTATTTCTTCTTTTGTCAGTTTTAGTAATGTGTGTGTTTCTAAGAATTTGTGCATTTTATTTCTGTTGTCTAACTGTTGACATACAATTGTTTGTCATATTCTTCTATAACCTTTTTATTTTTATAAGGTCAGTGGGAATGTCCCTATTCTAATTCCTGATTTTAGTAACTCAAGACTTCTCTCCTTGTTTTCGTAGTAATATTACCTAAAGATTTGTCACTTTAGTTGGCCTTTTCAATGTTTTATCTTGTTTTCCTAGTCCTTGCTTTATCTCTGCTCTAATTTTTATTATTTCCTTCTTCGTGCTTGCTTTGGGTTTAGCTTGCTTTTCTTTTTTCTAGTTTCTTAAGTTGGAAGGTTAAGTTATTGATTAGAAAGCTTTTTTCTTTTTGAATGTAGGCATTTACAGCTATAAATTTCCCTCATAATGTTCGGTATCTTTTATGAGTTCTTTGTCTATTTAATTATTTCCCCCACCAATATTCTCTTTATTTTTTTATTTCTTATCTTACATAAACTCTGTGGGCAAATATTTTATGTATGCATGCCTGTAGCTGCAGTTCTTACTTATACTCATTAGATTCCCAAATGCATGCCTCTAATTTGTACTTTCCCAGCAACCTACCGAATCTTACCTCTTACATTACTCTTCTGAGTCTGCTTTTCTTCTTGTCTCCCTTCTGCCTGTGCCGCTCCCATCCGCTTGCACGAGAGTTGTGTCAAGGAGTTATCGCCCAAACCAGGATTTCACTGAAACTTTCCCCTCTCCTTTTTTTCAGTCTCATGTTTTTAGAAAATGTTTTCCTATCATTTGTCACTTTAACCATCCTTTACATTTCTCTTGGCCCTGCTTGGTTAAGGTGTTTGTTTGTTTAACGTCTTTTATTATAAAATATAACATATATACGAAAAAGAAAAGAAAAGTGAAAGCAATAATTTTCAAAGTACACTCCAGCAAGCAGCTATGGAACAGATTTCATAGTTTGGTATGGGTTACCATTCCACAGCTTCAGGTTTTTCCTTCTCACTGTTCCAAAACACTGGAGGCTAAAAGAAATATCAATATAGTGTTTTATCAGTCATACTTATTTGTTAAATCCAGTCTTCTTTGTATAACTCTGCCCTCTCCTTTGATCCTTCTCCCACTCTATAAAGATCTTTGGGCTATGCCCTTTCTCGCTTTTTCGAGTTGAAAAAGGGTATCGAATAATATAGGCTAAGGGGATGGGATTAGTTAATGTTCTTGGAGAGGTTTGCCTGGGAACCCTCTGGAGATAATGGGTTTCAGGAAAATAAACTTAGTGCAGGAAACTTTTGTAGAATCTGAGCCCTAGGTGTCCTTTAGGGTTAATAGGTATGGTGGTGGTTGGGGTTTGGCAATCCATGGCAATTAGCAGTATCTAGCTGAAGCTTGCATAAGTGTTGCCTCCAGAATAGCCTCTTGACTCTATCTGATCTTACTTAGCCACTAATATCCTTTGTTACCTTTCTTTTCCCCCTTTTGGTCAGGAAGGCATTATTGATCCCACTGTGCCAGGGCCAGGCAGGCTCATCCCTGAGAATCATGTCCCAGCTTATCAGGGAGACTTTCACCCCTGAATATCATTACCCCAAAAGGAAGAGAGTAATGATTTTCCTTGCACAGTTGGGCTTAGAGAGAAAGAGGCCACATCTGAGCAACCAAAGAGGCTTCCTTGGAAGCAATTTTTAGAGGCAAAATTATAGGCAGTCTTAGCTTCTCCACTACAGAAATAAGTTTCATAAGAACAAGCCTCAAAATCAAGGGCTTGGCCTATTTTCTTGTTAGTCTCCAGTGTTTGTGAGAGAGTTTCCCAGATGGGGAAGTTTAACAGTTCCATATTTTTTCTCCAGTCCTCCAAGGGAATTAAGTTTTACTTAATTTACATTTACATGAATTACAGAAATTTTACGTAAATTTCTCATCTGAACTCTTTCAACAGATTTCTAGCCTCATTCTATTATCCAGTCTAATTTCTACATGCTTACCAGAATGGATAGTTGATGTAAAATGAAAATCAGACCGTGTCACTTTCTTACGTAAAACCTTTCAGGAGTTTCTGCTGTTTATGGGATAACATTGCTACTCCTTAGTGTGGCAGATGGAGTATTTTGTAATATGGCATTTATCTGACTCCTCAGCTCACCTCCTTCTCTCTCTATCCTAATATTCTGTCATTATAAATTATGTCTTGTTTCCTGACATGCTCTGCAAAATCTGTGGTTTATATAAACTGGGTTTGCACTGATAGTGTGGCTTTCCTCATTTCTTTAGCTACTGAATGTCTCTCAGAGAGAACTTAATTGTGATCGGTCTTTTGGAGAGTGTAAAATAGTCACTGAACTTTTGATTCGTGGTGTTTTCAGGAAAGGAAATAAGAATGTTATCAATGTAAAGAAAAATGTGTTTTAGCAAAACATCTCCCCAATCTCAAAAAACAAATTATGTCCAATCAGATAAATTTTTGGATGAATTTTACAGGATTTGAGGAATTTGTAAAACTTTTAAAAATTAAAGAAATGATGTTGAAATGTTTGTCCCCACAAAGGTAAAAGGAAATAGAAAAGATAGGACAGAGAGAAAGAGAATGAGAGAGATAATATTATAAAAATCTTTTAGGAAATTATGGACACTTTTAAGACAAATTGAAAAGGCAAAGTAGTCATTTAAGTATTTTAAAGAACATTATATGGAGGGTAAAGTTAAATAGATGCCTGTGATGTAAAAACACTTTCCATTTTATAATACTTGGTTTTGCAGTGATTCCTTGGAATCAGCCAGCTTGAGTAAGAGAATTTAGAGTTCATGATCTACTAAAATGTAAGCTTACCTTCTCTGTTTCTCTTGGTCTGTGTATTCAGAAGGCAGTAATGACTGAATGAGGTACACACATACACACACACACGCACACACATTCACACATTTGCAGATTACAGCGCACTTTTGTAGTCCTCCTGGTTTCCAGTTCCACACTTCAGAGATGATTTTGCTCTAGTGCTTACCAGGATGTTTAGTAATTTGTTTGTTTACAAGTTTGTCTCTTTCACTAGACTATAAAGTCATTTTAGGTAGTGATTGGTTTTTTTTTAATTAATTTTTAAATTAAAAAAATATATAACAACAAACACATTCTTAACTTTTTTTTTTTTTTTTTTTTTTTTTTTTTTTTTAAAGGAAAGACAGAGAGAAGGAAGGAAGGATAGAAGGAAGGAAGGAAGGAAGAAAGGGAAACATTTTTAAACATTTTCTTGTTTCATTGTATTCTGTTTCTCCGTCTTTGTTACATGGGCTGGGGCCGGGAATCGAACCGAGGTCCTCCGGCATAGCAGGCAAGCACTTTGCCCGCTGAGCCACCGCGGCCCGCCCACATTCTTAACTTTTGATCATTCTGTTCTACATATATAATCAGTAATTCCCAGTATCATCACATAGTTGCATATTCATCATCATGATCATTTCTTAGAACATTTGCATCTATTCAGAAGAAGAAATAAAAAGAAAACAAAAAAATTCATAATACCATACCTCTTACCCCTCCCTTTCATTGATCACTAGCGTTTCAGTCTAAATTTATTTTAATTTAGATAAGGGGAGCATCAGACACAAGGCTTTCACAATCACACAGTCTCATTGTGAAAGCTATATCATTATATAATCATCTTCAGGAACCATGGCTACTGGAACACAGCTCTACATTTTCAGGCAGTTCCCTCCAGCCTCTCCATTACATCTTGAACAACAAGGTGATATCTGCTTAATGCATAAGAATAACCCCCAGGATAACTTCTTGACTCTGGAATCTCTCAGCCATTGACACTTTATTTTGTCTCATTTCTCTCTTCCCTCTTTTGGTTGAGAAGGTTTTCTCAATCCCTTGATACTGAGTCTCAGCTCATTCTAGGATTTCTGTCCCACGTTGCCAGGAAGGTCCATACCCCTGAGAGTCATGACCCACATAGACAAGGGGAGGGTGGTGAGTTTTCTTGTTGTGTTGGCTGAAGAGAGAGGCCACATCTGAGCAACAAAAGAGGTTCTCTTGGGGGTGACTCTTAGTAGGTTACTCTTAAGTAGGCTTGATCTATCCTCTGTGGGGTTAAGTTTCATATGAACAAGCCCCAAGATTGGGGGCTCAGCCTATAGCTTTGGTTGTCCACACTGCTTGTGAGAATAAGTGATTGGGTTTTTACCCATCTTTATCAGCATTTAGCTCATCATCCAATTGGTTCTCAGTAAATGTTGAGTGAACAAATTGTTGTCAATTGCTAAACAATCCTTGAATAGGTTTAGTTTATTCTTGCTAATATGCACAATTTATTTGAGAATTGAACTTTGCATTAGGTAGTCTTTTTTCTTTGAGTAGTAAGTTTTTATTTTTTTATTTGCTGTAGTAGTTGAGTTGCTTAATTTGTTTGTCTGTTGGCAGTTCTCACTTTTAATATGATTTTGAAATAGTGCACTTAAGTAGCTAAAGAGCTTGGATCTATTTTCACAGCAGTATATTACTAATTGATTTTTGTGTCCTGTTTATTGTGCTTTTAAATTCCATTATAATTATTATGTTTGTGGTTTGTCACAACCATGCTCATTAAACAAATCTCATTTGATGGAGGAGGGAAGGTAACATTAACTGATTATTCATAGCGATCTGCTGTAGTATGAATGCTAATTGACTTAGAGGTGAGTCTTGTCCCTCAAGACTAGAATCCTACTCAGGTCTGTCCAACTAGTTGTAGGAAACTGGATCTCTGTTTTTCACGTGTCCCCTTTTCATTTCGTGGGAACATTTAATGGTATGTGTATCAGGTTGTTAAGCTCCCAGAATGGAATATACCAGAAAAGGAGCAGCTTTTAAAAAGGAAATTTAGTCAGTTACAAGTTTATAGCTCTAAGGAAGTTGAAAGTGTTCAAACTAAGACACCAACAAGAGGTTACCTTCACTCAGGAAAGGCTGATGGTTTTATTGAACACCTCTGTCAGCTGGGAAGACTGACTGGCGTCTGCTGGCCCCTTACTCCTGGATTCCGTTGCTTTCAGCCTCTGTTCCTGTAGGGGTTCCTTACTTTGCTTCTCTGGGGCTGGCTTTCAACTCTTGGCTTCCCTTGACTCTCTCCAGGTTCTGGCTTGCTTAACATCTCATATGGAGCCACATGGCAACTGCAGTTGGGCTCCAAACTTCCCCAAACATCTGTCTGTTTGTTCTCCAAGTATTAGCATCTGTTCTGAGCTCTATCCAAAATGTTTTGCCTTTTAAAGGACTCCAACAAACTAATCAAGACCCACCTTGAATGGGCAGAGTCACATCTGGATCTATTCAAAAGGCCACACCCACAATTGGCCTGCCACACCTCAGCGGAAGTCAAAAATTTCCACCTTACAATATTAAATTGCAAGTAATAGAAATGGCTGTTCCCACAAGATTGGATCAGGATTAAAAACATGGCTTTTCTGGGCACATTATATTTTCAGATCAGCACAGGGTGGTGGGAATCCAAGAAGAGAGATGAGTGATCCCCAGGTCTGTACCAGTGCTGCAGTGTGTGTCAGTTGAGAATCCTGCAGGTAATGAGATAGTGCTGATGGAAGGTGTCACTGTCAGCAGTGAAGAGTTGGTCTAGATCATCCCAGATCTAATCTTTTTTAATCAGAAAAGACTTATTTTTCCTTATTAATTCCTTAGTTGGAGTATTACTTACATATTAAATTGTCACATCCCAGGAAATAGCAAATGGTACTCTTAACTTCCTGTGTGCACACCGTTTATTTCCTCAGTATTTTCTGCCCTCTTTACAAGTATGAGAAGTTTGTTCCAATATAATGCTATTGTGGATCACTTTGGTTAAGACAATTAGAAAAAAATGTAGGTGAACAGGTCTTGGGAGGAGCAAAAACTGCACAGTGCAGTGGTAGAGGGTGAGAAAGGTAGCTGAAGGAAAGTAAACCCAGACCTTGGAATTGCTCTCCAGTGAAATGGGAAGCTGAGATGGATTTGAGGCAGACAGAAGATGTGCATGGAAAGGCATGAAGTTCTGGGTGGGGTAGGAGAGTATTTGGCCAGCATTGCACAGCCATGCTAAGTAACATAAGACAAAGACTACGGATGAGGCAAAAAGCTGCTTTCCACCTCACACCATCCAGGCTGCTTGGTCTCTTGCAAGTCAGTCTCGGTTCTAAGAGGGTAGGCTTCAATGACTCTTATGTGACAAAAACAGCAAGTTGTTAACATTTGGATGGTGACTCAGTCACTGTGGATAAAAAGTAATTTCCAGTGTACATATTAACTGCTACAGGCAAAGGAATTTGTAAATGCCTCATTGAAGCAGGAAGAAAAGCAGAACCTGAAAAATTCTTGTCAGTGAGGCAAGAGGTAGTGTAAATGGAAATGAATTGTTTAAGAACTACTTTTTAATTGATTTAAGGTGGTAATGCCATTAAATATCTCTCAATTTAGAGTACTGCTTTTTTAATTTTAGTAAAAATAAAATAAATTGATGAGGTTTTAAAATTTCCATACTTTTTCTTTTAGACGCTAATCCTCCTGCTTCTCTCCCCACCCCCATCCCAAAATTTAAAAAATTTCCTCAGCTTGTCTGTCATGATAGTTTTAAGGAACTGGTGATGAAATAAAATCAGAAATTAAAATATGACGTTTCTTTAGACAGAGATGACAGTTCCACTTTAAGCAGGTGCTTAAATTCATAGGTATGTACCAAACTCGTGTGATTTTAAATGCAGTAGTGTTCAATTAGTCCAAATGTAGCTTAGACAACTTATCATATAAAGCAGTAATGGGACTCTGTAGTGACAAAAAGTGATGACTGAAAAGAATTATATATAATCTTGGATCGTAAGAGGGATGAACTGTGTTATCATGTTCTTATTGTTGTACTTGTTTGGATTTTGTCATACTGGTTAAAAGCTGGTAGATGTGTTTAGGATTTCTGTATCTGCTTACCTGCCAAGGTGCCTAGATTTTTTAAGTTCCCTCTCTGCATCTGTAACCCTTCCTTCATTGATGTAATTTCAGAAGACTCTGATTTGAAATAAGTCTGCAATTCTTTAATGTATCTGTCAAATACTTCTGGACCAGTTGACAGTGATCCTGTGAATTAGAGAATGGGCTTTCCTGCTGTTGCCTAACAAATGTGTGCTTTCACTTGATCACTTGATCCCATTTCCTCCCCTGAAAGTCCCGGATTCGCACTCTAATCACCTAACCTGGCAGCTGTGAGTTCCTGCATTGTGGAGCTTTTCTTCTGAAGATTTTCTTAGCTGTTTTTTGCATTTGACAAGCATATGTTAAGTTCTTTCTATATATATATATAAGTAAAATATATATATGGTTAGTTGCTTTGGGGAGCTAAGTATCTTCCTTCAAGGACTATAAAACCTAAAAGGAAGATAAATAATATATGTAAATAGCAGTCTCAAGTTATTTAGTTATAAATTCCTTAATGACCAGCAGTATAGTAGCTCAGGGAAAATTATTTGCAGTTGAGGGAATGAGAGATGTTCAGAGAATGTACCCTTTGAGCTGATGCTGAAAGAATATGTAACATTTAGATTTGTGAAAATAGGGATGAGAGAGATCCCCAGTCTGTCACACACATATAGCACAAGCAGTGGCACAGAAATGTGATATTTTATACTGGCCGTGTAAAGTGATAGTGACATTGATATTTTATATGAAATATATGAAAAATAACAGCTGTACATGTTAGACCAAGGAGCTGGGGGAAAAGATGATAAAGCATGTTCTTTAGGAGAATAGATCTGGCAAGTAGTATGTAAGAGAATTGAAAAGAGCTAGTGCTGGATCAGGGAGATCAATTAGATTCATGTTATAATCTAGCAAATCTGCATGTAGGGCAACCTTTCATTTTATTTTCATACCCAACTGTCATGCATATAGGAGGGCGTGATAAAAAGACGCTTAGGTATACAAAACTAAAGAATGTCCTGTGACACATTGAAAAAAATTTTGGGTAAAGGATTAAATCAGCAGAGAATCAAAATCAGGAGGTGCTTCAAGAACTATATGAAATAGAGGTGGTTAAATAACTACAGTGAAGTGTGTTGTTACCTTTAAAAAGTTCAAAGAGAAAATGTATCTGTAATAACCCAGAATGGAAAGCCTAGATAATTAGATTTAACATGGGGTGCCTTTGGGGTCAGCAGGAGTGGGGAGGGGAGAAGGGCAGGCACAGGCTGAGGGATGAGAGGAGAACAAGGGATGTGAAGGCATACCCAAAGAAAAATTTAAAAGATGGAAGAAGTGGGACAAATTTAAATAATACATTGGCATACCTGAAGTAGGTCCACATTATTCAGTAATTTTAATTAATGTAAATGAACTAAAACTCATTTGTTAAAAGACAAAGATTGACAGATGGGAATAAAAAATCCAGATATATCCTGTTTATCTATAATGTTTATGAGAGAAAAAAGTAAATAAATTAGGAAATTACATGCTATAAATATGAAGTAATTTCTATCAAGTTACATAAAGAGCTCAAATTCGTAAAGAAATGAGAAAATCTTCAGGCTCACTGTTAGTTTAAAGATACATATTAAAAGAATATGTTATCAATTTTGCTTACTAAGTTGAAAATTACTTCTGAAATTATAATACCCAGTGCTTAATAAAATTTGATGATACTTTATACATTATGGCATCATAAATTAATAAGCTTCTTTGAGAATAGCTATTTCTCAGTGTTCATATCCTTTATCACAACTTATTCAATAGTCACTTTTATTTATTGAGTGATGCCATCAGAGAAGTGTATGATCCTGCCTTAAAGGTTAAATGTTGAAGAGAAAAATAAGTGAATTAAGTAATTATAATGAAGATAACTGCATGGTGAAATACAAATAAACCTGATGGTAAATGTGAAATGCCTCTTGAGGAGGGTCAAAAAGAACTTAATTGGAAGGAGATGGCTTCTGCCCTAAGGAAATGATACAAATGTGTAAAGGCTAGACTTTACAGGGAAATTTATGATAGCAAAAAACTGGAAGTACCCTGAATGTAAAAACTGCACACATTTCTTGCTGCAGCTCCTGGATTTGATTATCAGTTAAGATTTAGGAAGTTTATTTAGCAACTTGCTGGTATTTCTATAATGTATTTCCCAGACACCAAACCCAGAACACCAAACTGTACATACATTATGCCGAAAATCATATATACATGGCAAAAAGACTGTCAGTTTCTTATCACAGGGCTCTTGTTTTCATAATTAGCCCCGGATCTATTTAGAAGAGTAAGAAATAAATGAATGCAGAATAAAGTATTATAATAGCCAAAATAATCATCACTGTTATGTTAAAATTATAGGTTTGAGAGTCTTTTTTTCCTTGTCTCCATTTTTTAAAACTGAATCTGGTCATTGCCACTACGTTTTTACTTAAAACGTAGAAAAGCATTCACGAAGAATGGCATATTGTGTTTGTTTGTTTTCTTAACTTTTTTTATTGTGTAATATGTATACAAAGCAAAGAAAGAAAAAAAGCAATAGTTTTCAAAGCACTCCTCAAGGAGTAGTTACAGGACAGATCCCAGAGTTTGTCGTGGGCTACTATACCATCCTCTCAGATTTTGCCTTCTAGCTACTCCAGAATATAGGAGGCTAGAAGGAATAAATATTTTTTTATCATCACAATTGACTTTTTTTTCTTTTTTGTGAAAAATAACGTATGTACAAAAAAGCAGTAAATTTCAAAGCACAGCACAGTTAGTTGTAGAACAAACATATTTCAGAGTTTGTTTTGGGTTACAATTCCACAATTTTAGATTTTTACTTCTAGCTGCTCTAAGGTACTGGAGACTAAAAGAAATATCAATTTAATGATTCAGCAATCATATTCATCTGTTAAACCCTACCTGCTATGTATAACTCCACCATCACCTTTGATCTTTCTCCCACTCTTTAGGGATATTTGGGGTATGGCCATTCTAACTTTTTCATATTGGAAGGGGCTGTCATTAATATAATAAGCAAGGGAGACGGAACTAGCTGATGTTCTGGAGAGGCTGGGCCCTCTAGGTTTCAGGACTTCTGTGGTCCAGGGACCTGTCTGGAGGTTGTAGGTTTCTGGAAAGTTACCCTAGTGCATGGAACCTTTGTAGAATCCTATGTATTGCACTAGGTGTTCTTTAGGATTGGTTGGGATGGTTTTGGTTGGGGATTGGCAAGTTATGATAAGCAGCAATGTCTAACTGAAGCTTGTGTAAGAGTGACCTCCGAGTAGCCTCTTGACTCTATTTGAGCTCTCTCAGCTACTGATAACTTATTTGTTAGACTTCTTTTCCCCGTTTTGGTCAGGATGGTATTGTTGATCCATTCCTAGGAGTCATCTCTCGTTGCCAGGGAGACTTTCACCCCTGGATGTCATGTCTCTTATAGGGGGCAGGGCAATGATTTCACTTGCAGAGTTGGGCTTAGAGAGAGACCACATCTGAACAACAAAAGGGGTACTCCAGAAGTAACTCTTAGGCATAGGTATAGGTAGGCTAAGCTTCTCCATTACATACAAAAGCTTTGTAAGAGCAGGATCAAGGGCCTGGCCTATTGATTTGCGTGTCCCTAATGTTCAACACAGTATCAGGGTTTTCCCCAGTGGTAAAGTTGAATAGTTCCATATTTTTTCTCCCTTCCCTCAAGGGACTTTGCCAGTACTTTTTGATTATCAGCTTAGTATATTCTGAGATGTGTCCGGGCATTGTATTAAGCTATACAAGATTAAAGGCCCTCATTCTTATTCCGGACTCCTTGTGTTTGGATTGTTTAAATGATCCATCCAGACAGGTTGAGTTAGATTATGTGCTGCAGAATGTTTAGATTTTGGACAAAATATAACTTTCTTGCTTTGGTTTCAAAGAGTAGAAGAGGTTCTAAAATATAGACAAGGGGTGTTCCTTACCCCTTGCATGATCTTATTCCCAACATGATCGGCTTCAATCTTAACTCTAAATACCAGGTTATACATATATATAACACCCTCTCAAAATCCACTAACAATAATTATCACTCCAGGCTAAATGTGACTACTATAAGAACTTACAGTCTAGTCCCCTGTTATTATAAGTATTTTCTAAATGAGACCATACAATAACTGCTCGTTTTTTTCTGGCTTACTTTGCCTCGCCAAATGTCCTAGAGGTTCATTCACAATGTTGCATGCCACACAATGTCGTCCCTTTGGTAGCAGCCCAGTATTCGATCAGGTGTATACACCATCGTTAACAATCTACTTCTCAGTTAGTGCATCCTTCAGCCACCTCCATTCATTAGGCATCATGTATAATGTCCAAAGTCAGCAATCCATCAACGCTCTTAAATTGGCATAATTTCATTGTTGCCAAGAGAAAGATAACTAGTAAACATACCCTCAACAAATAGAAAATTTAAACCTCCCCTTAACTCTTGTCCCCCGTTATTTACTCCTGGTGTTGCTGTGGTATTGTTGATGTTTTCCTATTAAACATATCCCATAGCATGCAATAGCAGTTTTCCCCTATACCCCAATACCCCAAGCTTATATACTCTTTGTACAAGATGCATACCTTTGATGTAGTTCATGCAAGAACTTATTTATATTTCTAGTGTTAATCAATCAGGGACACATAGGTCTATACAACCCCTTTCAATCATGTTTACTTTCAATATGGTAATATTACTTATAGACCCACTAGTGAACGACCTTCATTTCTATCTGTTCTCTTACATTTGAGTTCAACCTCATTAGCTAACTGTTAGCTAACCTCATATAGCTTCTGTGTATCTCTAGGAACATGAACCCCCACCCCCCAGCATGTTCTATATTATAAGGCTCTGATTTTACCTTTACCATGGTCATAAAAGTGGAATCATTCAGTATATATCATTCTGTGTCTGGCTTGTTTCACTCAGCATTATGTCCTCAAGGCTCATCCATCTTGTCATGTGCCTCAGGACGTCATTTCGTCTTACTGCTGCATAGTATTCCATTATATATATATATATACACATACATACGTACATACATACACACACACGCACATACTGCATTTTGTTAGTCCACTTGTTTGTTGATGGGGACTTGGATTGTTTCCATCTTTTGGCAGTTGTGAATGATGCTACTGTGAACATTGGTATGCAAATGTCTGTGTCATTGCTTTCAGGTCTTTAGGGTATGTGTATATGTATATATACATATACCCATACCCCGTAGTAAATTGCCGGGTCATAAGGCAACTCTATATTTAGTTTCTTAAGGAACCACTAAACTGTCTTCCATAGTGTCTATACCATTATACATTCCCACCAGAAGTGCATAAATGTCCCAATTTCTCCACATCCTCTACAACATCTGTAGTTTCCTGTTTAATAGCAGTCCTTCTTCTAGGTGTGAGGTGGTATCTCATGTAGTCTTGATCTGCAAAAATGAGCACATTTTTTAGCCCTCTGTATTTGCTCGTCAGAAAAATGTGTATTCATATCTTTAGCCCATTTTATAATTCAGTTGCTTGTTCTTTTGTTGTTGGGTTGTATGATTACTTTATGTACAAGGATATCAAACCCTTATCTGTTGTGTGGCTTCTTCTGCTTTTAAGGGTTTATGTGATTGTATTGGGGCCACTGGATAATCCAGGATAATCTACCTGTTTCTAGGAGAGTTCAGTACCTTAATTCAGTCTGTAACGTCCCTTCACAGCAAGATGGAGATTAATGATTGATTGAATAACTGGGTAGGGGTATGCAAGCAACATCTGGGAGGCAGCTTATCTTTAGAGTCTGCCTATCAGAATTCCAGGCTCATCTTTATAATCTATTAACATATTATATATATTGTGTTTTTCATTTCTCATTTTTTTTATTCTTAGGTATTTAATCATTTAATGTATTTACCTGATAATTTTTACCTGCCATTTCTATTTTACTAGGTTCTTGAAGGACGGTGTAATTTTAAAGTTTGTGTTTGCTGAATTTTAATCGTAGAGATTGCTTTTTTCCATGTTTTCTCATTTTGGGTTGTGAACGCATTTTACAACCTGGGTTGAGTATGTGTCCCTTCAGAGAGGTTTCAAGTTTGCTTCTGCCCGATCACTCCCAGCCATGACACTTCCCCAGCTGAAAATAGGGTGCTCTTTCAAAAAGAAATGAGGAAGAATTCTGAGCAGGTAAATACAACAGAAATAGTCTGGTATTTCCTCTAAGAGGCCCTCCCTCAACTGCTCATCTCAGTTAGGTTAGACTTCAGTCTGTTTCAGTATGACCCTGATGGCTGTGTAATTGCTTACTTTATATTTGCTCCAGGATTGCAAGGATGGTCTCTGTTTCTTTGTGGTAGTGTGCTCAGCATGTAGCGTTGTGTCTGGGCAAAAGAGGCAAGTGAATATTTGTAAAATGGAGCCAGTTGTTCAGTATTCAGTTGATTGAGCTGATCATATAGTGTTACACATTTAAAAAGATTTATAATAAAAAAAGAAAGTATAATGATTTAGGGAACCATGTATGTTGAATGAGAAAAGGATTAATAATTCTATATGGAGTGTAAGTAGAGTCAGCTGTGGAAATCCAAACAAAACCATAAACTATGTACCCTTATGTTTGAAAGTACAGCAAAGTATCAGCCTATCATTGTATTTGTGGATGATTTTCTCCTACTTTTCCATATATTTTGAATTTTTAATAAATGGTTGTGTGTTCGTTTTATAACTTCAAAGGGAGTATTTCGTAATAAGTACAATTGTCCATCTCTGTATAAAAATAGAGCAACTTGCAAAAAGGCTAAGGCTTGCTCAGAGAGATTTAGCTATACCTGTGGCCCATCTAGATGGCCAAGAGAATAGTCTCAGCAAAGAGTGCTCTCGTGTAAATCTTACTTTGCCCTGAGTGAAAAATGTGTGACCATGTGGAGACACATTCCACAATTTAGAAAGGGAGTGACAAAGATAAAGAATGTTCTAAGTGTTTATTTATTAGTCTACAAAGGTAGGGGCCATTAAAGGAGCATTAGGAGTGGAAGCTCTCTGTTACAGTATGTATTATCCTACTTAATTCTTTTGACGTTAATAGATATTATGCTTCCTTTATAATTAATATGGCTACTATTTATCAAACGTTTGCGCTGTGATAGTGTGTCAGCAATATTAGAATATGCTTTGCATATATTGGCTAACCCTTGTACTAGCCCCATGAAATCATTGGTATCACCCTCAAATAAATTGAGGGATGCCTAGATGGTTCGGATAGCTTAAGTTATTTGCGTGAGGTAAGGAACAGGATTTGGGTTTTTAAACTGCTTTCACACCCTGTTAACCTATAGAAAGGAATATTTAGTCTCTTGCAATGTGGAATAGGATAGTTTATTTGGCTTCAACCACTTTGTTGGTTAAATATTTCTCATGACTCTCATTTACTCTCATCCATTGCTGAACAAGCAGTTCTGCAAGGAAGTACTCATTTGGCCTCCTAGGCAGACTGAAACTGGGGAGCAAGAACTCTGCTTGGGGAGCACCAGCATTTCTGTCTTGCATGTTCCTTTTGTATAATTGCATTCGGCACACTAATTAGAATTACACTGTTATTTTTTTTTTCTCAAGATAATATTATTTTTATTGTAGTCAAAGCAAAATGTACTTGATATTTTCTGGTTTTTTAAAAATGTTTTTATTGACAGATCTTTATACGCATCCAGTCCATACAGTGTACAATCAGTGGCTCACAGTATTATCACATAGTTCTGTATTCATCACCGTGATCCTTTTTAGAACATTTGCATCACTCAAGAAAAAGAAATAAAAAGAAAAAACTCATACATCCCATACATACCCCTTATGCTCCCTCTCATTGACCACTAGTATTTCAGTCTGCACAATTTATTTTATCCCTTATCCCCTCTATTATTTATTTATTTTATATCCACATTTATTTACACATCTGTCCATACTCTGGATAATAGGAACATCAGACACAAGGTTTTCACAATCACACAGTCACGTTGTAAAAGTTATATCATTATGCAGTCACCTTTGAGAATCAGGACTATTGGAACGTAGCTCAGTAGTTTCCGGTACTTTCCTCTAACCCCATAAACTAAAAAGAGATATCTGTATAATGCATAAGAAAAACCTACAGGATAGCCTCTTGACTCTATTTGAAATCTCTCAGCTACTGAAACTTAATTTTGTCTCATTTCACTTGGTCAGGAAAGGTTTCTCAATCCCATTATCCCATTATGCCAGGTGCCAGCTCATCCTGGGAGTTCTATCCCATGTTGCCAGAGAGATTTACACCCCTGGGAGTCATGTCCCACGTAGGTGGGGGGAGGGCAGTGAGTTCACCTGCCAAAGAAAGAGAGATTGCATCTGAGTACCAAAAGAGGTTCTCTGGGGGTGCCACCCTTAGGCCTAATTTTAAGTACGCTTAGCCTACCCTTTGCAGGAGCAAGTTTCATAGGGGCAGACCCCAAGTTGAGGTCTTAGCCTTTTGATTTGGTCATCTCCACTGCTTGTAAGAATATCCGAAATTCACTAAAGGCGGAAATTGAATATTTCTTTCTTTTTCCTCAGTCCCCCGAGGACACTTTGCAAATACTTCTTTATTCACTGCCCAAATTACTCTGGGATATAGCGGGGCATCGCACTCAGTTGGATAAACTGACAAGATCTCACACCCTATTCAAGATTCCATGTACTTATGGTGTTCAACTAAACTGACCATACAAGTTAAATTAGGTAATGCGCTACCCAGAATGTGAATTTTGCACCAACTAAACATCTCTCCCTTTGGTCTCATACAAAAGTTGAAGTTTCAAAATACCGGCAATATCATTCTTTACCCTGTATTCAGACCTACCCCAGTCCTATTCTGATCAGCTTCATTCATATCTCTGGTTGAAATCTGATCCCTTCAACTTTTTAAACAGTTCCTGTATGGTGTACTACTGATGTTCTTTAACTCTGAGTCTCAAGTATCGCATATGTACCTGAGGTTTCTGGGAACAAGCAGGTTATATATCAACAGCTCAATATCTCAGAATTTCAAAATAACAATTATAACTCCTGAGTATGTTGCTACTTTAGTGACTTACAGTCTAGGCCCCAACCTGATAACCTATGCTTTTAACTTCAGTTTACTGAGTTTTTATATTATACTTAGTCCATATGAGTGATGCATAGTAATATTTGTCTTTTTGTTGTGACATTTCATTCAACATGCAGTCCTTAGGGTTCATTCACTTGGTTGCATGCCTCAACTTCATTCCTTCTTGCAGCTGCGCAGTAGTCCATTGTATGCATACACCATGGTTATCCCTTCCTTCCATTGTGAAGCATAAACACTGCCCCCATTAACAACAGTGTGCAAATGTCCGTTCCTGTCTGGACACTTAGGTCCTCCTAGTATAGACTGAACAACGAGTTTACAGATCCTGTGGCAACCCCATCACTAGCCTCCTGTGGAACCAAGGGAATGCACCTCTCAGTTTCTCTACTGATAGGGAATAGATACATCTCTTTCTCTGCATTTTCTCTAGCACTTGTTTCTCTCTGTTCATTTTTAAACAGTTTTATTCACACCTCATACAGTACAACCTAAGTGAATAGTCTTGCCTTTGCCACCATAATCTATCTGAAGACATTGCCGTTTTCTTCCACAAATATCCTTACCCCTCCCCCATGCTCCCTACCTGTTGACATTTAGTTTTGGCTTAATGCCTTTCTTACATTCAGTGAAAGCATATTACAATGCTCTTGACTATAGATCCTAGTTTGCATTGATTGTAGTTTTTCCTGTATACCATCCGTTTTCAATACCTTGCAATGTTGACCTTCATTTTTTATCCCACAAGCAAAAAAATTTTTTTATTTGTACATTTAATCACCATCATTGTCTACTCTAGGCATTCCTAAGTTATATCTTCTTAGTCTTTATCGTTTTTCTTTCTTTTTGGTTTCATACATGCCCCTATCCCTTCTCCCTCCATCATACTCACAATCAGCTTCATTCTATGAACTTACAATCAGGTAGTATTATGCTATCCATTTCTGAATTTTTATAATCAGTACTGTTGCTCAATCTGCATTCTTTCAGCACCAGATGCCCAGTCTCTGTGCTCTTTCTATCTCCTGATAACCTGTATTTTTAGCTTCAACTCTCAACATTCACTCAATGTTAGTTCATATTAGTGAAACCATACAGTATGTGTCCTTTTGTTTCTCGGTAATTACAGTCTGCATAATGTCCTCAGGTTTCATCCACGTTGTTACATGTGTCATGACTTTATTCTGTCTTACAGTTGCGTAATATTCCATCATGTGTGTATACCACGGCTTGTTTAGTTACTGGTCCATCAGTCGTTTGGGCTGTTTTCATCTCTTGACGATCATAAATAATGCTGCTGTAAACATAGGTGTGCAAATATCCGTTTGCGTTCTTGCCTTAAGGTCCTCTGAATATATACCTCATAAAAGGATTGCTAGATCAGATGGCAAGTCTGTATTTAGTTTTCTGAGGAATTGCCAAGCTGCCTTCCAGAGCAAAAGTGCCATTTTACATTCCCAGCAACAGTGGATAAGTGAGCCTCTTTCTCCACATCTTTTCCAGCACTTGTCATTTTCTGTTTGTTTGATAATGGCCACTCTAGTGGGTGTCAGATGACATCTCATTGTAGTTTTGATTTGCATTTCCCTAGTCAGTGAGGTTGAGCATCTTTTCATGTGCCTTTTAGCCATTTTTATTTCCTCTTCTGAGAAGTGTCTATTCATGTGTTTTGCCCATTTTTCAAATGAGTTGCTTGTCTTTATGTTGTTGAGTTGAAGAATCTCTTTATATATTCTGGATACTAAATTCTTATCTGATATGTGGTTTCCAAATATTGTCTTCCATTGTGTAGGCTGCCTTTTTATTTACAAAGTCCTTTGATGCATAAAAGTTTAATTTTGAGGAGGTCTCAGTTATCTATTTCTTTTATCAATTCGTGTGCTCTAGGTGTAAGGTCTAGGAAACTGACTCCTATTATAAGATTTATAAGATATTTCCCTACATTTTCTTCTAAAAATGTTATGTTCTTAGCTTTAGTATCTAGGTGTTTGATGCATTTTGAGTTCATTTTTGTGAATCCTCTTTGATTCTTTTGCAAATGGTTATGCAATTCTGCAAACACCATTTATTGAAGAGGCTGTTCTGTCCCAGGTGGGTTGGCTTGACCACCTTACCAAAGATCATTTATCCATAGATGAGAGGATCTATTTCTGAGCACTCAGTTCAATTCCATTGGTCAGTATATCTATCTTTATGCCAGTACCATGCTGTTTTCACCATTGTAGCTTCGTAATATGGTTTGAAGCCAGGTAGTAGTAAAGGCCTCCCACTTCATTTTTCTTTCTCAAGGTATTTTTAGTTATTTGGAGCACCTGCCGTTCCAAATAAATTTGGTTATTGAATTTTTTATCTCTGCAACATAAGTTGTTGATATTTTAATTGGTATTGCATTGAATTTATAAATCCATATGGGTAGAATTGACATCTTAACTATAGTTAGTCTTCCAATCCATGCACATGGTATATTCTTCCATTTATTTATGTCTTCCTGATTCATTTTGCAACTTCTTTTAGTTTTCTGTGTATAGATCTTTTATATCCTTAGTTAAATTTTTTCCTAAGTATTTGATTCTTTTTGTTTCTAATATAAATGAATTTTTTCACTTTATTTCCTCCTCAGATTGCTCATCCCTAGTGTATAGAAGTTTTAGGGGTGTTGATCTTGTACCCTGCCTCTTTGCTGTACTCATTTGTTAACTTTCGTTGCTTTGCTGTAGACCTTTAGGGATTTTCAGCACATAGTATATCAGCTGCAGACAGTGAGAGTTTTGCTTCTTCTTTTCCAATTTGGATGCCTTTTATTTCATTTTCTTGTCTAATTACTCTGGCTAGAACTTCCAGCACAATGTTGAATTACAATGGTGATAGTGGGCATCCTTGTCTTGTTCCTGAAAGCTTTCGGTCTTTCCCCTTTGAGGATGATGTTAACTTTGGGTTTTTCATATATTCCCTTTATCATGTGAGGACGTTTGCTTGTTTTCCTATCCTTTGATGTGTTTTAATCAAGAATGGATGTTGAATTTTCTCAAATGCCGTTTCTGCATCCATTGAGGTGATATGGTTTTTCTTTCTTGATTTTTTGATATAGTGTATTACATTAATTGATTTTCTCAGGTTGAACTGTCCTTCATACCTGGAATAAATCCCACTTGGTCCTGGTGTATAATTCTTTTAATGTGCTGTTGCATTTAATTTGCTAGTATTTTGTTGAGGATTTTTGCATCTATATTCATTTAAAGAGATTGGTCTGTAATTTTCTTTTATAGTGTCTTGGTCTGGCTTTGTTATTAGAGTGATGTTGGCTTCATGGAATAAGTTATAGGTAGCTTTTCCCTCTTCAATTTTTTCAAGAGTTTGGGCAGGATTGGTAGCTACTCCTTTCTTGAATGCTTGGTAGAATTCACATGTGAAGCCTTCTAGTCCTGGACTTTTCTTTTCAGGGGTCTTTTTCATAGCTGATTCAGTCTCTTTACTTATGATTGGTTTGTTGTGGTCATCTGTTTCTTCTTTAGTCAGTGTGGTTGTTCATGCCTTTCTAGGTAGTTGTCCATTTCATCTATATTGTCTAGGTTATATTAGCATATAATTGCTCATAGTATCCTCTCATTACCTCCTTTATTTCTGTTGGGTCATTGGTTATGTCTCCTCTTCTACTTCTGATTCTATTTATTTGCAACCACTATTTTTTCTTGACAACCTAGCTAAGGGTCCTTTGATTTTATTGATGTTCTCAAAGAAACAGCTTCTGGTTTTGTTGATTTTCTTTATTGTTTTTATTTTATGTTCTCAATTTCATTTATTTCTGCTGTGAGCTTCATTCTTTCTTTCCTTTTGTTTGTTTTGGGGTTAATTTGCTGTTCTTTCTCTAGTTTTCAAAGTGAACAGTTAATTCCTTGATTTTAGCTCTTTCTTTCTTTCTCTTTTTTTGATGTAGGCATTTAAGGCAATAAATTTCCCTTTCAGCAGTGCCTATGCTGCATCCCATGTATTTTGCTATGTTGTGTTTTCATTTTCACTTGCCTCGAAATATTTACTATTTCTCTTGTAATTTCTTCCTTGACCCACTGGTTGTTAAGCATGTGTCATTTAGCCTTCATAAAGTTGTTAATTTTCTGGCCCTCTGCCTCTTACTGATTTCCAACTTTATTCCATTATGATCCAAGTAAGTGTTTTATATGATTTCAATCTTTTTTAATTTATTGAGACTTGCTTTGTGACCAGCATATGGTGTCCTTGAGGATGATCCATGAGCACTGGAGAAAAATATGTTCTGCTGTTGTGGGATATGACATTCTGTAAATTTCGGTTAAGTTTAGTTCATTTATTGTATTATGAAAAATCTGTTTCCTTATTGATCCTCTGTCTAGATGTTGTATCCATTGGTGAGAGTGGGAAATTCAAGTCTCTGCTATAGGATCAAGGTCTCTCTCTCCCTTCAGTTTTGTCAGTGTTTGCCTCATGTATTTTGGCTCGGTACATAAATATTTATGTTTGTAATGTCTTGTTGAATTGTTCCTTTTATTAACATATAGTGTCCTTCTTTGTCTCTTTTAATTGTTTTACATTTGAAGTCTAATTTGTTCAATATTAGTATAGCTACTCCTGCTCTTTTCTGATTGTTGTTTGCGTGAAATATCTTTCCCAGTCTTTCACTTTCAACCTATTTTTGTCCTTAGGTCTAAAATGAGTCTCCCATGGACTGCATATAGATGGATCCTGTTTTTTTAATTTCTTCTGCCAATCTTTGTCTTTTCATTGGGAAGTTTCATCCATTAACATTTAATATGATTGCTGTAAAGGCAGTACTTTGTTCCACCTTTTTCTCTTTTGTATTTTATATGGCATTTCTAATTACTTTTTTTTCTCTGTTTACCTTTACTTGATAGTCTTCATTTCTATACCATTCTCCAGACTTCTCTATCCTGCCTTTTCCTGTGTGCCTGTAGTTATCCCTTTATTATTTCTTACAGAGCCTGTCTCTTAGTCACAAATTCTCTCAATGATTGTTTGTCTGAAAATATTTTAATCTCCCTCTCAATTTTGTAGGCATTTTGCTGGTTATAGAATTCTCTGTTGGCAGTTTTTTACAGTCTTTAATAAATCATACTGTTGCTGTCTCGCCTCCATGCTTTCTGCTGAGAAGTCTATATATAGTCTTACTGAGCCTCCCCTGTATGTAATAGATTGCTTTTCTCTTAGTGTTTTCAAATTCTCTCTATCTTTGACATTTGACAGTCTGATTAGTAAGTGTCTTTTAGTGTATTTATTTGAATCTGTTCTGTTTGGGGTACACTACAGTACTTGGATGTGTAATTTTATATCTTTTATAAGAGATGGGAAATTTTCAGCGATTTTTTTTTTTTCCTTCATTAGCCTTTCTCCTCCTTTTCCCTTCTCTTCTCCTTCAGGGACACCCAGAACATGTATATTCATGAGCTTCATGTTGTCATTCAGTTCCCTGAGACCTTGCTCATATTTTTCCATTCTTTTCACTTTATTTATTCTTTTGGTTTTGAATTTCAAATGACTGGTCCACTAGTTCACTGATCCTTTCTTCTACTTCTTCAAATCTATTGTTGTAGGTTTCTGTTGTTTTTTTTCTTATCTCTTCTATTATGCCTTTCATTCCTGTAAGTTGTTTTTTCAAACTTTCAAGTTCTTCTTTTTGTTTGCCCAATCTTCTTTATATCCTCCTTCAATTCGCTGATTTGATTTTTGATGAGATTTTGCATGTTTGTTCACACATCCTGAATAGTTGTTTCAACTCCTGTATCTCATTTGAAGTGTTGGTTTGTTCTTTTGACTAAGCCATACCTTCGATTTTCCTAGTATGATTCATTTTTTGCTTACATCTAGGCTTTTGATTTCCTTAATTAGTTTATTCTGGAGATTGTTTCCATTGTTTTACCTAGGTTTTTCTTGCCGGATGGCTTTGTTCTCTACCTGTCCTTTAACATTCAGTTCAACTTACTCTAGACCTCTAGCGTAGGTTCTGTTTAACTGATCAGAATTATTCAGCAGTTGATTTTCTCTTCTTGCCCTGCCTATGTAGAACCTTTTCTTATTTTTTTGAGCAGGGTCCCCTCAAATATTATAGGTTCCAGTCATATTTCCCTTGACAGTCAGGCCCATATCTGAGGGGAAAGAGTAGCCAGTATCAGTTTCCTCTGAGGGTGAGACCCAGCAGGTTGTCACTCTTTCATATGAAGCCTCTAGATTCTGTGCTTTTCCTATTCTGCCCAGCATGGCACTTGTCTGCTGGTGTCTTCCCACAGCGTGAAGTGATGTGGTCCCTTTAATTTCAACACACTCACCCTGCCAGGGGTATGGTTGAGACAGATGTTGTAAGAGGATGGCTTTAATTGCTTCAGGTTTCTAGTCCCTGGGGCCTGAATTCCTTGAAGGAGGGATTCCACTTGAGCTCGGCCCTGTCCCCTTTTTCTTGGGGGAAATACATGTTTAGGGAATTAACTCCTTTCACCTGGCTCGTTACTTTGTCTCTCAGACAACCTTAATTTCTCCTAGTTCCTTTAGTGCTTATTCCCGGTTTGTCTGTGCTAGGGGCCTGTGTTCAGTCGTCAGAATTTGTTAATTGATTTTGCAATTGAATCTTGCTTGAGCTAAGCTCTTGCTGCTAGTAAAGTCTGTTTTCTTTCCCCTAGGGAACCAGCCTGCTGTGCCTGTGGGGTAGGGGCACTCACCTCTATGGCTTGGGGGGGCATACAGTTGTTTGTGGGGGTCTCAGCCTTTCCACCTGGTCCAAATTGGCATACCCTGTGTGCCTGGTTCCAGTGTTTCCCCAGCAGTTTTTCCGTACCGTTCCTGACTATTTACTAGCTACTTTGGAGGGCAAACTGAATTAACCACCTCACTATGCTGCCATCTTGCCCCTTCCCCACCCACATACACTGTGTTCTTTTTTTTTTTTTTTAAATTTTTTAAAGGAAAGACAGAGAGAAGGAAGGAAGGATAGAAGGAAGGAAGGAAGGAAGAAAGGGAAACATTTTTAAACATTTTCTTGTTTTATTGTATTCTGTTTCTCCGTTTTTGTTACATGGGCTGGGGCCGGGAATCAAACCGAGGTCCTCCGGCATAGCAGGCAAGCACTTTGCCCGCTGAGCCACCGCGGCCCGCCCCTACACTGTGTTCTTGATTCCAATTTAGTCTGGCTTTTCCCCTCGTTATCCTCTTCTTCTTCTTCTCTACCCTACCTACCAAACCTAATTTGTCATCAAGTCTGACTGGTTCTAAGTTTGAGTGAGGTACACTCCAGGTGTGTGTCCAAGCTGATACCACTATCACCTTTCCCTTCAGAGTAGTCTTTCTCTTTTCACTCTGCCTCCTTTCAGTTCATTTGCATTGGAGCAGTCAGAGGGATCATCTTTTTAAATAGTCATGCACTTTAGCTTTGGTATCTTCCTACTGATCTCCATGCAAATTCTAAACACCTGTGCATGCTTATGAGGGCCTGTGGGTCTGTTCCTGCCTCTCTCCAGCCTTGTGTTCCCCCATTCTGTCTACTGTACTTTTAGCCATATTTAACTGTTTTCTCTTCTTTGGCTAGGTCAAATTTTGAACAAATTTTTCTCCCTCACCCTTTGCCCAGTTGATACCTACTTAACCTTTATACCTTGGCTTAAATGTCATTTCTTCAGGAAGCTCTTTATTGCTTCTGGCTTTTCATTTTACTGTCATGGTACTTTTTTCTCTCCTATCATAGCACTTCATACAGTTTATATTCATGTGTTTGTTTTCATGTTTGCTGCCATCATCAGACGCCAGTTCCCTGGAGAGCCAGAATCTTGTCTGTTTTCTTCTCTACTTTAGCCCTGTCTCCTCAGAGGCACTCAATAAATATTTGTTTGATAGATGAACAACCAAACGAATGAATGACTAAATATGTCATTGCCACCTTCTGTATCATTCTGTTTCCACTTTCCATCCTGAACAGATGGGTTTCAGGGTATTTTCTTAGAGCTTTGTGCCTTGCAGGATTCAGTTCTGTTTAATTAAATGAATGTCACCTTAATTTGGTTTAAAATAGCATGTGACTTATAAAAGGTGAAAGTAGAATGACGTTAAATAGGAAGCAAGTACAAACGATCTGAGGAGGACTGTTTGCCTTGTGAAGAAAGATCTAGAGGTCTTAGTAAACTGTTAATGCTGTACTGACCTTACCTAAGGCGTGAAGGGGAATCAGTGATCCTCATTTTCAGGAAGGGTTTAGAACTTTAAACTTGATTTGTCTTAGAGCAGTAGCCTGAGCAGAAACTAGATAGTTCCAAAGTGTTAGTTCCAAAGTGTGATCACTGTTTTGCACATTTAGCTGTGCCATTTCACATTTATACAGATGCTAATGCAGTGTTAAAACAGAGTTTAAGTTAAGAGATTGAAGGTCCTTGGTCACCCAGCTTTGCTTCCAAGCATTGTGCTTTCATGCTGTGTCTGTGCACTGGTGACGGAGTTGCAGCTCTCAGTGTCATGGGCATAGCGGAGGGCCTGATGGGTAGCACTGCTTTTTCCTGACTTGAAGATGAGTTTCGTTTGGATCATTAATGTGGAGCTAGCACTAGTCTGGTATATGAATTTACAGAAAAATATTGAAGAAAATACAGAGTGCTTACACTTCCCCACCCCCATCCCCTTTTCTCTGTTATTAATGCTTTGGATCAGTGTAATACCTTTGTTACAAGTGATGTAATAGTACTGTTGTAGTTACACTATTAACTATAGTCCTTAGTTTACATTAGGGCTCACTGGGTTGTACAGTTTTGTGGCTTTTAAAAATTTTTATTCTGGTAGCATTTACATACAAAAATTTCCCATTATTGTCCATTTCCAAATATACTTACTATTCAGCAGTGTTCATTACGTTCACAAAGTCATGCTTACATCATCATCATTCATTACCAATCGTTTTCTGTCATCAGAAACTCCTCACCAATTAAGCATTAGCTTTTCTTTCCCTATCCCAACCCCTGCCCCTGATGTAACCTGCCTTGTGGTTTCTGATATACTGAATTTGCATATTCTGATTCCCTTAATTATCCTACTTTTCTTAGTGTAAGTGAGTTCATACAATATCTGTCCTTTTGTTTCTGGTTATTTCCCTCAGCATGATGTTTTCAGGGCTCATCCACATTATAGCCAATAAGTCCAAAGCTTGTTTTGTTCCCATTGCCTGTGCTGCCTGCAGCTAACTTTTGTCTTTTAGTTTTGGAAGTTGGAGATTCCATGTATTGTATTCTAGGTGTAGTTTTTTCCCTATTGAAATAGCTGGGAAATCAGCATTTTTACCTTTGTTATTTTGAAAAAGCTGGTTCACGGTCCTTTCTCTGGGCTCTTCCTGCCTGTCTCTCTTTCTTCCGCTGAACTGAACAGCCCTCTATTCCTAGCTAGCTCTTAGAGTACCTGACATTTCTCCGAGCTCATACCATCAGTTTCTGATACTTCCTGATTCTGCTGAAACACAGAGAAGGTCGGGTTTAGCAAATGAGTATGAGTGCTGAATCATTATACTGATATTTCTTTGAGTCTCCAGTACCTTAGAGCAGTAGAAATAAAAACCTTAAATTGTGGAATTGTAACCCATGATGTACTTTGAAATTTATTGCTTTTATGTATATGTGTTATTTAAAAAGAAGGAGTACAAGATAGGATTTAACAAATGAGTATGACTGCCGAATCATTTTATTGATATTTCTGTTCGTCTCCAGTGTCTTGGAGCAGGTAGAAGAAAAAAAAAATCATGAAAGTGTAACCCATACCAAACTTTAAAATCTGTTCTCTAATTACTTGTTAAAATGTATTTGGAAATTTATTGCTTTTTTGTATATGTTATGTTTCACAATAAAAAAAAAGAATTTCTTTACCGTTCTTTGCTGTCTTCAGTGAATATATTTATTGAATGAGTATGGGAAAAAGAATTTTTTTTTTTTCTCAACCATTTTCCTGTCCTTTGGAATGGAAGGCTTATAAATATTTACTTGATTAACAAGTTTTTTCATTTCTGTCCTTCACAGCCAAACTTTTAAAAAGAGAGATCCTGCCAAGATTTATTGCCACGTTTTGTGACTCTATTTTCTGGTCTTATCAATAAGTAAATGACCTATTAGAATCATTTGACCTTTTCTTTTGAAATTTTCTCTCTTGGTTTTCTTATTTTGTCCCTTACGGTCCAAATTTTCTGGCCTCCCCTTAAATGGCAGTGTTCCATAGGTTCTGTCTGTGGTTCTCTTCTCTTGATAATGCTGAGAATTTCCCTTGAGTGCTCTCATTTTCCTTCCTTAGTTGGGACCAGCTTCCATATCATAACTTGTCCATCAGGACTCGCAGGGACCAGGCAGGGAATCCAGGTTGCTGGCTGATGATGTGGCATGATGGGAGACTTGTGTGGATCAAAGAATTGTGTCTTGTGCACAGTGCCAGCAGATTGCTGCTGTTTCAAAATACAGAACCCAGTGTCGACATCTTTGTTTTTCAAGAGAAATTAGACATATCTAGACTTTATTTTATTTATTTATTTTTTTGCATGGGTAGGCACCGGGAACAGAACCCGGGTCTCTGGCATGGCAAGCAAGAACTCTGCCTGTTGAGCCACTGTGGCCCACCCTAGACATCTAGATTTTTTAATGTAAAATTTCCAAATACCTAAATATGAGCATCTAGTTAAATTTTCAAACATAGTGCAGGCTAACAGAAAAGGCTTTAAGAGTTTGCAAGTTTGATACCTCTATTTTATATGCTTCTGACTGCTAGGCTTGTATCTTCTGACCTGACTTTTCTGCTGAACTTCAGGTTCATCCCATTATGTTCTAGACTGTAGAGCAGTTCTCTTTCCCACAGGGCAGCCTCAAGTCCATGGTGATGAACCTGAACTTCCAGTTCATTTAGGAAGCGGTTTTAGTTAAGGAATCAGCTATGAATTTGAGTCCTGGGCCCACCACCTAGTAGGTCACCAAGGAAGTTACTTCATTTTTTTAAACTTTTGTTTGCTACATCCTTGGGCTGTTATATCAGCACGGTGACCTGTACATTATAATCAAATACTGGCTGTGCTCAGCTGCTGTTCTTTGGTCAGCGAATGGCACCCCTGCCCCTAATCCCACGTGTTGAAGAGTCATTCTTGACTCTTCCTTTTATTGCTTTTAGTCTTCAGATTTAATTAGTCACTACTTCCTATCAAATGTGTCATTGTAATGTCTCTTTACTACTTTTACCTTAGTTTAATCCCTTGTTTTTTGCTCATCACTTTTTTTTTCTTTTTTCTTTCTTTCTTTCTTTCTTTATTTATTTTTTTCTTTTTTTTTTATTTTTATTTTTATTAACGGAAAAAAAAAAAAGAAATTAACACAACATTTAGAAATCATACCATTCTACATATGCACTCAGTAATTCTTAACATCATCACATAGATGCATGATCATTGTTTCTTAGTACATTTGCATCGGTTTAGAGGAACTAGCAACACAACAGAAAAAGATATAAAATGTTAATATAAAGAAAAGAAATAAAAGTAGTAGTAATAGTAAAAAACAACAACAACAAACAAACCAACAAGCAAACAAAAACAAAAAAAACCCTATAGCTCAGATGCAGCTTCATTCAGTATTTTAACATGATTACTTTACAATTAGGTATTATTGTGCTGTCCATTTTTGAGTTTTTGTATCTAGTCCTGTTGCACAGTCTGTATCCCTTCAGCTTCAATTACCCATTGTCTTACCCTGTTTCTAACTCCTGCTGAACTCTGTTACCAATGACATATTTCAAGTTTATTCTCGAATGTCCGTTCACATCAGTGGGACCATACAGTATTTGTCCTTTAGTTTTTGGCTGGATTCACTCAGCATAATATTCTCTAGGTCCATCCATGTTATTACATGCTTCATAAGTTTATCTTGTCTTAAAGCTGCATAATATTCCATCGTATGTATATACCACAGTTTGTTTAGCCACTCTTCTGTTGATGGAGATTTTGGCTGCTTCCATCTCTTTGCAATTGTAAATAACGCTGCTATAAACATTGGTGTGCAAATGTCCGTTTGTGTCTTTGCCCTTAAGTCCTTTGAGTAGATACCTAGCAATGGTATTGCTGGGTCGTATGGCAATTCTATATTCAGCTTTTTGAGGAACCGCCAAACTGCCTTCCACAGTGGTTGCACCCTTTGACATTCCCACCAACAGTGGATAAGTGTGCCTCTTTCTCCGCATCCTCTCCAGCACTTGTCATTTTCTGTTTTGTTGATAATGGCCATTCTGGTGGGTGTGAGATGATATCTCATTGTGGTTTTGATTTGCATTTCTCTAATGGCCAGGGACATTGAGCATCTCTTCATGTGCCTCTTGGCCATCCGTATTTCTTCTTCTGGTAGGTGTCTGTTTAAGTCTTTTTCCCATTTTGTAATTGGGTTGGCTGTCTTTTTGTTGTTGAGTTGAATAATCTCTTTATAAATTCTGGATACTAGACCTTTATCTGATATGTCGTTTCCAAATATTGTCTCCCATTGTGTAGGCTGTCTTTCTACTTTCTTGATGAAGTTCTCTGATGCACAAAAGTGTTTAATTTTGAGGAGCTCCCATTTATTTATTTCCTTCTTCAGTGTTCTTGCTTTAGGTTTAAGGTCCATAAAACCACCTCCAGTTGTAAGATCCATAAGATATCTCCCAACATTTTCCTCTATCTGTTTTATGGTCTTAGACCTAATGTTTAGATCTTTGATCCATTTTGAGTTAACTTTTGTATAGGGTGTGAGAGATGGGTCTTTTTTCATTCTTTTGCATATGGATATCCAGTTCTCTAGGCACCATTTATTGAAGAGACTGCTCTGTCCCAGGTGAGTTGGCTTGACTGCCTTATCAAAGATCAAATGTCCATAGATGAGAGGGTCTATATCTGAGCACTCTATTCGATTCCATTGGTCGATATATCTATCTTTATGCCAATACCATGCTGTTTTGACCACTGTGGCTTCATAATATGCCTTAAAGTCAGGTAGCGCGAGACCTCCAGCTTCGTTTTTTTTTCCTCAAGATGTTTTTAGCAATTCGGGGCACCCTGCCCTTCCAGATAAATTTGCTTATTGGTTTTTCTATTTCTGAAAAATAAGTTGTTGGGATTTTGATTGGTATTGCATTGAATCTGTAAATCAATTTAGGTAGGATTGACATCTTAACTATATTTAGTCTTCCAATCCATGAACACGGTATGCCCTTCCATCTATTTAGGTCTTCTGTGATTTCTTTTAACAGTTTTTTGTATGCTCATCACTTTTAATGCAGTTGCCGCTTAACAGCTTTCCCAACCTCTCTTTAAATCCTGGCTCCAGTCTAGTCTCAGCTGGCTGCCAGTGCTTTGTTTTGCTTAAATACCAATCTCATTACACTAAGCTTCTGCCTAAAATCCTTCAGCAGCTCCTCATTGTCTTTAAACTTTTATTGTGTAGTGTTCTTCTTGATATGGTCCCTGCTTATTTTGTAGCCTAATTTTTCACTCCATTCTTACTTATACCCTAAGTATATGCTATACTGAAGTATATGCTGTACTGGAGAATTTATATATTCTTTCCCTCTCCATCTGGGTTAGGTAGCCTTTTTTCTGCACTCAAATGCAACCTGAGAACGTCTCTATAGTAGCATTTCTCATGGCCATTTGTAATTGTCTCTTTTTCCCACTAAGCTTCTTGAAGATTAAGACCATGTATCTTGAATGTGTTTATATCTCCAGAGCTTAGAATACTGTCCTGGCAAACAGTGAAAGCTCTTAGATGTTTGTGTAACGAACACATTTGTTGAACGAGTAAATTAATATCTTTTCTATGAAATTATAGATAGAAAAAGAATATGGTATCTTTAATTATAGTTTAAGGCCTTTGAAAATGTCACCATTCTTTTATCCCCCTCTTATATAAGTTGAAACAGCAATATTTATATTCTTTAGAACAAAGGAAATTGTATATTAGTATAAGTTAAAATTATTGTTGTCTTCTACAGATCTAGTTTCTCAACAATTTTTTTGTTGTTGGCTTTCAGCCACTTAGGTTCTTTCTTTCTGCTCCTGTGCCAGGTTCTCAGATCTTACTCCTCCCACCCTCTCAAGCGCTGTGGCGTAGAAGCTGATAGGCAGATCGTTCAGGGGTGGGGTGTTCTGTGCGCTGTAGGTTGCTCAGATTCAGGAGCAGCCCTGGGCTCTCCCGACTGAAGGCAGGAGCAGTAGTGCCTGCAGATATTAGCAGATGGCCCCTAGGGCCTCTGTTTATAATAACTCTGTCCTCCTTTTCAGCACATGAGCATAAACTCTTGTCTTTAAAGAACAAGCAAAACACCTTTTTTTTTTTTCAGTAACTCCTTGTTGCCTGTTTTCATCTCTTTCCTCTTTCCATCTGCATTTCAGTGCATTGCTTCTGCTTCCACATTTCTTTTGGCTTCTTCCCCATGGTGCTACTGAACATGCTTCCATCCAGCTCCCATCCTTATGTGTGTGCCTCCTGTGTTCCTGACGTGGACCACTTGGTGGCCCAGGTTGTCAGCACTCTCCCTCCTCACTCACTCCCGTTCCTGCATCCTATCTGCAAACTCTAGAACCCACCTTCCACAGCTTGTCCACTCTGAGTCCTCAGCCCCCTGTTGGTCTTTGCATCTCAGGTCTGGTCATGTCCTACTTCATATTTTATGTTGGGGGTGGCCTTTCTAAAGCTAGGTCACTTCCCCTCTCAGACCTTGTGAATCATGACTTTTGGGGCCCAGAATCAGCGTCTTGAAAGGCTTACCAGATGAGTTTTTATGCAGCTAAAATTGTTCCATTCTCCTATTTAAGAAACCTTTCATGAACTCCTTTGACCCTTGATACTGTTTTTTTAGAAAGCTGTTGCTGATGTGGTCCCTGTCTGTTGACAACCCTCCCTTTTAAAAACATTTTTTATTGTGAAATATAACATAAACACAGAAGAGCAATAAATTTCAAAGTACATTGTAGCAAATAGTTATAGAACAGATTTCAGAGTTTGCTGTGGGTTACAGTTCCACAAATTCAGATTTTTCCCTCTAGCTGTTCAAGATATATAAACTAAAAGAAATATCAGTATAATGATTAAGCAGTCATATCATTTATTAAATTCTATCTTCTCTAATTCCTCCTCCTCCTCTTTTCCCAGTCTTTAGGGGTATTTGGGCTATACCCGTTCTAACTTTTCCACGTTGGGTGTGACAATATGGAATGGGGGATGGAACTAGTTAATGTTCTGGGAGGCAGGCCCTTCTAGGTTTTAGTACTTATCTGGCCCAGGAATTCATCTGGAGGTTATGGGTTTCTGGAAAGTAATCTTAGTGCATAGGACTTTTGTAGAATCTCAGATAGGGCCTTAAGTGTTCTTTAGGGTTGGCAGGAATGATTTTGGTATGGTTTAGCAAACTGTGGTAATTAGCAATATCTAGCTGAAGCTTGTGTAAGAGTAGCCTCCGGAATAGCCTCTTGACTCTACTTGAGTCCTCTTAGCCATTAATACCTTATATTGTTACATTTCTTTTACCCCTTTTGGTTAGGAAGGTGGTATTCCACATTGTCAGTGCCAGGGCCAGGCTCATCCCTAGTAGTCTTTTCCCACATTGCCAGGGAGGATTTCACCCCTGGATGTCATGTCCCACATAGTGGGTATGGTAATGATTTTACTTGCAGAGGTGGGACAGAAATAAGATTCCCAGGCCCTTCAAAATCAAGGGCTTGGGTTATTGACTTGGGAGTTCCTAATGCTTGAGACAGTATCAGAAGTTTCCCACTGGTAAAGCTTAATAATTCCAGATTTCTTCTTTTGTCCCTCAAGGGATGTTGCAAAGGCACTTTTGTTTGTATCAAAAATGCCATGGATCCTTTTAGAACTTTATGAAAAGTCAGTTTTTCATTTAATTACTGATGGATTTTTTTTTTTTCTTTTAACATCACCAACAAAATTCATATCTGAGGAGGGGAAGGATCCAGGAATAAATATGGGTATTTTAACTCATTGATTAATATCCTGTGTCTCTGACAGATTTGACTATTAAATTATAAAATATTGAAATAAACTTTCTTTTCTTGCAGGTATTTATAACAGCAATGATGTAGCAGTGTCATTTCCAAATGTAATATCTGGCTCAGGATCTAGTACTCCTGTCTCCAGTTCTCATTTACCTCAGCAGCCTCCTAGCCATTTGCAACAAGTAGGAGCTCTTTCTCCTTCAGCCACGTCATCTGCAGCCACTCCTGTTGCTACAAGTCAGGTAAATCATCATAATGATGTGAAGGAGCATGAGTAGATGGGTTCCCTCATCTTTATGTTTTAAAGTAAGTTTCACTGGAGGAGAACATAGGACTTCCTGTAGGAATTTATGAAATAATTCAATGTGCATCGTCATCTTAGTATAAATAATAGTCGTTTTTTTACAGGGTACTCATAAGATAGGGCAAATGAACATGTTCCTTTTCAGTGTGGATATCTAATTTTGTTCTAATGATGTAAAATGTTAACGTGGGAAAGTTTTTATTACAATCTTTCTTGAAAAAGGACTCTCCCAAGTATGAGATAATTTTGAACTTAGGAGTTTAAAAATTTTTTTATAATTTAAAAAATTATACAATGATATACAGATATGTTATTTAAATTTTTAAAAAAATCACTACAGAGAATATCAGATAAAATGTAACCGACCCTATCTTAGTTTGCCATGGCTGCCCTAACGAAGTACCACAGACTAGTTGCCTTAAACAACAGGAATTTATTGGCTCAAAGTTTTGGACTTCAAGTCTAAAACAGAGATGTCAGCAGGGCTGTACTGTCTCTGAAGTCTGTAGCATCCGGGGGGTGGCATGCCGGCCATCTACAGGTCCGTCTCAGCCCTGGTTGCTAGGCCGGCTCTGTCCCTGTCTGTCTCCAATTCACTCCTGCTTCTCTGCTTATAAGGAATTCAGTCATATGGATTAAGGCCCATCCGGGTTCAATTTGGCCTTGTCTTAATAGAGTCTTTGAAGATCCTTTTTACAGATGAGTTCACACCACAGGCCTGGGCTTAGGATTTAGACATCTTCATGGGGTATGAGTCTCAATCTGTAAACACCCCCTTTATGCACTACATTGGGCGGAATTTTATAGATATTTTAAATATTGGTGAATATGTAGATTTTTCCGTTGCTTACCCATTTCTCACACTTCAGATATGTAACTTGATTGGTGAGCTAGCCTATAAGAATGCTTTAAAGAAAGCGAAAGTCAAATCAGAAAAATCGTATCTTGAGTGTTATCAACCGGACAGTCATTGGGCAAAACTGTATGTTCTCCTCCTTCCCCAAAACTGATAATTTAAGATTTCAGAAGTATTTATTTTTATTTATTTGGATTTCTTTATAATTTATTTATTTCCTCCAAAGCTTTAGTAGTAAGGCTCTAGGAGTTTCGAGAAAATGCTTATAAAAGTGACAAAATGTCTAATTACATGGTTATTTGTAGATTGCTGTAAACTCAGGTTTTAAAGAAGCATTCATCTTTTCCATATTTTCTGTAAGCTGTCCATCAGCAGACAGCATCAGGTGATTTTTAAAGTATGTGAATGTGTGTCATGAACTCTCCCCATTATGACTGTCAGGGATTAAAACAACCAGCAGACAGGTGAGCAAGGAAAGCCAGGGGCGGGTCATCTTTGAAAATGAAAGTTGGCTATTTGTTGAACCTCTCAAGCTGACTGAGGAGAGTTTTTCTTTAGCCCATTGCTTTGGAAAAGTGAGGAAGCCATACAATAGGGGGTTGGGAGTAGAGAGGGTGAAAAGATAAATGGGAGAATGGCTCTTAAAATAGTTTTACTTCTTAATAAAGTATAACCATATGCTGCTGATAGCTTTATTTCCTTGGACAAAGTCTCACAGTAACATTTCAGTTCTCATTTTTCTTTTCTTTCTTTATAAAGTCTATTTTAATTACTTGTTAATTCCATACTGAATTAAGCAAAAGTGTCATTTCTTCTCATTCATCTTGTTTGTGGATTTGGGGGTTGGCAATTTGGGGGGAATTGATAGTGAAGATAAGTTTATAGCCAAAGGGAACTTTCCACTGAACATGTGATTTAGCTGAAGAATAAAGAAATCGTAGTTGCACATAACCCAGTGTTGAGTCTAGTTACAATTTTTTATCCCCTTTCCATGTCTCAGTAAGAGTGTCCTTCATAAGCTCAGGCCTCTGGCAAGACCCCAGTGCTGCAACCGGGACACCTGCACCCTTGTCTGCCTTCCTGCTGCACGCCCTCAGCCCGGCGTAGCTGGTGCTGCTGGAGCAGCCAGCAATCTCCAGGCGGCAGGCAGGCTGACCTCTGGGCTGAGCTGAGGCTGGACAGCTTCAGTTTAGTTGCCTGAAACAATAGTAATGGCATTGAATGTGAGAAAAGGGGGCTTTTTTAGGCAGTGTATTAGGGAGAGGGTACAAAATATTGGGACAAAATTGAATGTTTAGACAGTACTCTTAGACCTGGGATATCTAAGTCTTGCCATAGTTATTAAAATCATCACATCGGTAAACATTTTAAAAAATATTAATCAGAGAAAAAGGGCTAAAATTGAATAATGCTTTGTTCCCCTTGTGCCCCCCAACTGCCTTTCCCTCAAAAAGCGTAATGGAAGTAGTAATTTTGGGTGACTTGCTTGGTGCCAGCTGGATAAAAACCCAGAGGTCATGCTTGATCTTTCTGGCCTTGGTTGTTAGTAAGACAGGCTCTTGTTTGGTTTATTTGCTCTCTCCAGAATCGTTCCCCGGACAGGGGTCAAAGAGGTGAGCTAGGAAAGGGCTAAGAGACATTAACAACTGAAAGCAGCTTGATTTGTACTTTTTTTTTTATTAATTAAAAAAAAAATGAACTAACACAACATTTAGAAATCATTCCATTCTACATATGCAATCAGTAATTCTTAATATCATCACATAGATGTATGATCATCATTTCTTTTTCTGTTGTCTTGCTATTTCTTTTTGATTTGTACTTTTAATGGGGAAGAAAAGGATACTCGTGTAAAACTGCGAGGGGAGAGTCTAAGGCCCAAATTGGAAAAATCAAAAGGAATATCAAACCTCTTGAAGACCTGTTGATCACACAAGTTTATATTCTTTGGTGTTAAATCCTTTTGTTATATTTGGTATACTTTACTACATATTAGCCATAGAGTCTACAGTGCACAGTAACGGAGTTGAGTGATAGTTCCTTGACCTTGTTGGGATGTAGAGCATGTCCCTAGAAGGTCAGCTGTGGGCCCGGCCTTGTCATGCCCCAGGGAGAGAGATAAGCTAGTGTGGGCAGGTGTGCCATTCAGTTTTCATTTTGCCTTTCAAATCTTACTGTGTCCCCCAGTTCTACGTTCATTCCATTCAGTGTTAAGAGAGGATGCAAATGCAGACACTTTGGTTTGAAGGTGATTTCTTTAATTGAAGAATTTGAGATTGAATGTATTCTGTTATATCTGTATTCTTGATTTTGCTGTTAGATACAGCCTTCATGTAGATAACTGATTACTTGTCTAACCAGTGTTAACTATTATAAGAAAGGATATAGGTTTAAAAATCAATCAAATGGGGCTGGCCATGGTGGCTCAGCAGGCAGAGTTCTTGCCTGCCATGCTGGAGACCAGGGTTTATTTCCCAGTGCCTGCCCATGTAAAAAAAAAAAAAAAAAAAACAATCAAGTGAAGGAACTTCCAGGGTTTATTTAGGTGCTATTTAGTGAACACAGATTTAAAAAAAAAAAAAAAAAATATTAGTATTTTTAAGGTAAAAATTTAGTGGCTAGATTTTTGCAGATTTCTGTGAGTTTTCCTTCGTCGTCCTGGAATGTTTTGTTTCCCAGTAGGGTAGCTTTGGTGTGTGTGTGTGTTTCTTGATTTCTTTTCATATGATGTTTGATGATGATGCTTTTGATCTATTTGGGAAAATGACTCAGTTTCCCAGGCAGATTTATTTTTCAGGGGATATCGGTGGTTATACTTAATTGGTTAGAATGAAAGTTCGATCTGTTTTCAGTTGATTCGTAATGTGTTAACGAGGCTCATGGTCTGAGCATACAACATCTCTTGGAATCTCTGCCATGGCTGGTGCTCTGAGCTGGCTGGTGACCAGAACAAGCCACCATGTGAGGTCACACACATTCCACATGGTCAGACTCCTGAGCCTGCTCTCTGGTTTACTGATCTTTATTATAAAAATGCGTTTCCTGGTTATGTACCTCTTATGTTAGCAGGTGTCTCTTTAAAAAGCTTTGTTAGGCATTTTACTGTGTCCGTTTGTGTGATGCAACGTGAAGTAACAGAAATTTGAGCCAGAAGTCTTGTGTTCCAGGACAGGAGCTTTGCTACTCATCAGTGAGACCTTGGGGAGGTCTTGTAATTTTTGTAAGCCTCAGTTTTTTCATATTTAAATGGCGATACTTTGAACGCCTGTCCTACCTGCTTTACAGGTCAAATCAGATGGTGGACTCTGCAGACCCTGAAGTCCTTTGTAATGAATGGTTATTGTACTGGCAGTACTGGAGGGCATCATTAATTTCACCTGTTAAAGAAGCAGCTTGGTTACTTGCAAGGAAAGAAATTGTATAGAAGCACCTCCTTTACTATAAATATCATTAAAATTTTTGGTTAAAGTTCATGATTCCATGCTTATGTAGATATGACTTCTGGCCATTTTAGGTTGAGCTATAGAGTAAGGTCCTTTCCAGTTTTCAAATCCTTTGCATTTTTATATTGATTAGTTTTAAAATTTTTTAATTTTTTTGTTGGCTATATATTAACTGATTAAGAAACCCACTCAGAATTGGTTGGTTGTTCTGTCCAAGGTCTGTTGTTCAATCATGAGTGCCCAGTGGTGGTTCAGCTAAGATCTAATCCTTCCCGCTTCTTTAAGGCAGCTCTGCTGCAGCACATTTCAGCATCTGCCTGTGTAGTGGTCTTTTTTTTTTTTTTTTTTTTTTTTTAAATTTTTTTATTAATCAAATAAAAGAAAAGAAATTAACACAACGTTTAGAAATCATTCCATTCTACACATGCACTCAGTAATTCTTAGTATCATCACATAGATGTATGATCATCATTTCTTAGTACATTTGCATCGATTTAGGAAAAGAACTAGCAAAACAGCAGAAAAAGATATAGAATGTTAATATAGAGAAGAGAATTAAAATAATAATACTAATAATATATATATATAAAAAGGAAAAAGAAAAAAACAAAAACAAAAGATACAAACACACAAACAAACAAACAAAAAACCATATTTCAGGTGCAGCTTCATTCAGTGTTCCAACCTAGTTACATTACACTTAGGTATTATTGTGCTGTCCATTTTTGAGTTTTTGTATCTAGTCCTGTTGCACAGTCTGTATCCCTTCAGCTCCAATTACCCATTATCTTACCCTGTTTCTAACTCCTGCTGGTCTCTGTTACCAATGATATAGTCCAAGCTGATTCTCGAATGTCGGTTCACATCAGTGGGACCATACAGTATTTGTCCTTTAGTTTTTGGCTAGACTCACTCAGCATAATGTTCTCTAGGTCCATCTATGTTATTACATGCTTCATAAGTTTAGTCTGTCTTAAAGCTGCATAATATTCCATCGTAGGTATACGCCACAGTTTGTTTAGCCACTCGTCTGTTGATGGGCATTTTGGCTGTTTCCATCTCTTTGAAGTTGTAGATAATGCTGCTATAAACACTGGTGTGCAAATGTCCGTCTGTGTCTTTGCCCTTAAGTCCTTTGAGTAGATACCTAGCAGTGGTATTGCTGGGTCGTAATCCATTCTGCCATTCTATGTCTTTTGATTGGGAAATTCAGTCCATTAACTTTTAGTGTTATTACTGTTTGGATAATATTTTCCTCTACCATTTTGGCTTTTGTATTATATATATCATATCTGATTTTCCTTCTTTCTACACTTTACTCCATACCTCTCTCTTCTGTCTTTTCGTATCTGACTCTAGTGCTCCCTTTAGTATTTCTTGCAGAGCTGGTCTCTTGGTCACAAATTCTCTCAGTGACTTTTTGTCTATAAATGTTTTAATTTCTCCTTCATTTTTGAAGGACAATTTTGCTGGATATAGGAGTCTTGGTTGGCAGTTTTTCTCTTTTAGTGATTTAAATATATCATCCCACTGTCTTCTAGCTTCCATGGTTTCTGCTGAGAAATCTACACATAGTCTTATTGGGTTTCCCTTGTATGTGACAGATTGTTTTTCTCTTGCTGCTTTCAAGATCCTCTCTTTCTCTTTGACCTCTGACATTCTAACTAGTAAATGTCTTGGAGAACGCCTATTTGGGTCTATTCTCTTTGGGGTGCGCTGCACTTCTTGGATCTGTATATTTAGGTCTTTCATAAGAGTTGGGAAATTTTCAGTGATAATTTCTTCCATTAGTTTTTCTCCTCCTTTTCCCTTCTCTTCTCCTTCTGGGACACCCACAACACGTATATTTGTGCGCTTCATATTGTCATTCAGTTCCCTGATTCCCTGCTCAAGTTTTTCCATTCTTTTCCCTATAGTTTCTGTTTCTTTTTGGAATTCAGTTGTTCCATCCTCCAGTTCACTAATTGTAGCTTCTGTCTCTTTAGATCTACCATTGTAGGTATCCATTGTTTTTTCCATTTTTTCTTCTTTGTCCTTCACTCCCACAAGTTCTGTGATTTGTTTTTTCAGATTTTCTATTTCTTCTTTTTGTTCAGCCCATATCTTCTTCATGTCCTCCCTCAATTTATTGATTTGGTTTTTGAAGAGTTTTTCCATTTCTGTTCGTATATTCAGCATTAGTTGTCTCAGCTCCTGTATCTCATTTGAACTATTGGTTTGTTCCTTTGATTGGGCCATATCTTCAATTTTCCGAGCGTCATCCATTATTTTCTGCTGGTGTCTGGGCATTTGATCAGATCTCCCTGGGTGTGGGACCCAGCTGGTTGAAAGGTTTTTCTGTGAAATCTCTGGGCTCTGTTTTTCTTTTCCTGCCCAGTAGGTGGCGCTCGTGGCGGTCGTTTGTCTGCGGGGCAGTCGGCCCGGGAAACCGCGCGTGGAGGCGGGGGTCGCTGGCCGTGGCTTGGGGGAGTGCTGGTCCAAATTGCCCAGCTGGCCCGAGACGCCAAGCGTGACGGGAGGGCCCCGCTATCCAATGTTCCCAGTCAGACCGGGGAGCCACGTGCGTGGAGGGGACCCCAGACGCCAGCCACCCCAGCCGGGAAAACGTGCACCCCTCGGGTATCTCACAGCAGTGGATTCTCCCTACCCGTTCAGCCGTTCCAGAATGGGGTACGCTGTCTTTTTTGGTCTCTGTCGTGACTCCGGGAGCTGTTTTGTATTGTTTCTGTTTCTTTAGTTGCTTTTCTGGAGGAGGAACTAAGACCCGCGCGTCTTACTAAGCCGCCATCTTCTCCGGAAGTCTCCTGTGTAGTGGTCTTGACTGAGTTATGCTCCTGACAGGGACAGTTTGGGGCATTGCGCCCTGTGGAGTGGTGCCATTGAGCCTGACAGCTACACAGTCGGCCGGCTCAGTGGACCTAAGCCTGCTCACACCAAATGCTAAAGCCGGCACAAATGGAGCCTCTCTTCAGAATCGCCTTCCCAGTATGAAATGCGAATTGTCCTAGAGAATATGAGAAATGGTCCATGGCACTCTGGTTCCTGCTTAATACGCATTCATGTTTTTCCTGAGACCTTTTCTGGTTATACAAATTGTGTTTGCAAATTCAAAAGTAGAGATTGTCATTAAACATTAGAATACTTACATTACTTTTCAGTACTAATATTATTATAGAATATATAGATGAAAATATTTATTCCGAATGAGGCATTTATACCATCAGATTTTTCTTAGGCAAAGAGGTTTCAGTTCTTGAAGTAAAGCCACAGTTAATTACCAGTTCTCTAATGAAATGCATGGAAAAGATGGAAACCATAATAACTTATGAAAATAATTTTGAAAATAGCTGAAGTGGAGTGCTTATCCTGCCCTTTGTCTATCTCACCTCATTTAATTCTCAAAACAGTGGCTCTGAGTTAGTGCTTTCAGTATCCCCATTTTACAGATGGAGATTGAGGACAGAGAGGTCTACTAAGTTACTCATAAGGTTGGTTGTGGTAGATGTGATAATAAAAAGCTTTTTCTTCTAAAAGTATGCGTGAATTAGAATTTTTAAAAATTATATTCAACTTAGTGAATCTAACAAGATTTGGAAGAATGCATTTTTAAATCATATGTCAGGATTGGAAAGCTTGAAGAAGTTCTACTACTTTTTGGAGCTTGTCCAAACCATTTGACTTTAATTTTTATTGACAGGTAATTGTGCATTTTAAAAAATGCTTGCTCTAACCTGCCTCTGTATGATGGAAGTGTGAAGTTGTAGAGTCATCTCTCAATGATGTATTGCCACCATACTTTCAAGAGGCGGAATTTTCATAGGCACTGTTCTTTCAAACATGGTTTTTTCTTATTTACTCTTTAACTGCCTTTGTCAGTATTAGGGAGAAAAAAAATCTACCAAAACAATACCCACTTCTAAGACTATACATATAGATAGATAGATAGATAGTTGAGTAGTTAGACTTAAACTTCGCTTCCCCACAGTCCTCCACTGTGAGCTCAGGGCCTGGGGCTTTAGCGGGGGGGGGGGGGGGGGGGAGAGATCCACTTTACAGCACGATCTCTGCTCAGAAATCCGTATGGGCTTATGCAAACATTGAAATATATGAGCTGAGCTACAAACAGGGCCATTTTGAGCTGAAATGCAATTTTAGTTTTGTTAATGTTTTGATATGGTATGTCATTCTTCTTTAGGAAATACTACATTTCTTTGATTTGTTTTGGAGTTTGAATACCACTTTGGTACAGAGACTTGCATATCTTTCTCGATGTTTAACATAATGAAGTTTGCTCAGTTTGTTAAAGATATTCTTTGGTTCAGATACCTAAACATATTTTGTTTAAATGGATATTTAACGTGGGGCATTTAAGAAACTGCCTCCTTTTACCCAGTACATACCAAAGCCACTTTTGAAAGAAGTGTCACAATCAGTTCTAAACTGATGAAACTTAAAGCCTGCCAAATATGTTTACAGATTACTGGAGATAAATCTAGATATTTTTGTTAAAAATATACTGTTTCACTCTACCTAAGGTTTGATATAGTACTTGTTAGCCACAGAGGATGCCATCATGTAGACATAAATGCATATGTTTTAAGCGACTTAGATTTACCTCAGTAATTATTCAATTTATTTTTACTCTACTGGTCCCTGGGTTCAACCTCACTGAATAATTATACTTCTTTAATGAGGCTTTTACTAGAGTGTTAGAATTGGTGTAATATAACAACTAGCCTGAGTAAAAGTGGCTTCTTTTAATTGTTAATCTTGGGGGCAAACAAACCTGTCTTAAGAGATGAGATATTGGAAATTAAAGCAGGAGTTTATTATGGCAAATATTTTATCTTGATATAATGCCTATTTTCACATTTTGAGTAAATGGCTTGGTTTCTGCAGGACACTGTTAAGCCCAGCAACCTTTACTTCTTACCGAGGAATGATTTTAGATGTACAGAAAAGTTGTAGGAATATTACAGAGAGTTGGCGTGTGCTGTGGATAGCCCTCATTCAGCTGTCTCGGCAGTCGCAACAGGGGGTCCATGATCACCTGTTCTGCCCACCCTGACTACACCTGCATGGGGCCAGGGACAGCAGCTGCCTACAATGCCGTCGTCCTCACAGGGCAAGACACAGGAGGGCCTCGCCTGCACAGGGGTTGCTGCTTGTCTCCCTCTCAGATCTTCTGAAGTAGGTGTCAGAGTATGCTGTAGAAGTGTGTGTCTGTTAGTGCTTTTTATTCCTTGTTCCAAATGTCATTTATATAAAAGCTATCAGGGCTCTTTTTGCTTCATAACTACTGGTTCTTTAGGTTAACATGGACTTCTTTCTCTCCCCCCGAATCTTAGAGCTTTTGGTCATGAAGGACAACGAAAGGTGTTGAGGCTACAAAGAAAGCATCTTGTGTGTACTCTCTGCAGCTATGCACAGCCTTTCTTTCATAGCATTCTCACCTACCGTCTCCTCTGCTACCACATGTTAAGATCCTTTTCATTAAAAAGGGGTAGGAGCGAGGGGTTCCCAGCCCTCATGGGCCAACTGTCAGGGTCATCAAGGTTCCCAGCATTGACTATTACAAATGTTATTTTAGAAATACTAGCTAAGTAGTGACATGGATTTTGAGGGTCTTTGGTAACTCGCATCACCCACTTAAGTGGCACAAAACTACTCTAGCAGGAATTAATATAGAGAGGTTTAGATGCTTTAATATGCCAACACCGTCTACCTGTTAAGGTTAATAACTTGTATGCATTTCTTTTTCAATAGTTTTTCGTTTAGATAACTATAATTTTACAAACAAAGCCCAAAAACTACCAGACACTTTTAAATGAAATTGTAGCCTTCCAGAAAATTTGGCAAATTGGTCATTCAGCATAATGAAGTAGATATTTCCAGTTGTTTTTTAGTATAATGGTGGTGGTGGTGATAATAATGAGGAATTTTTAACTTTTGCCAGCTATCTTTGTAAAATATGTACTTTCCTGCTTTGGAATACACAAAGACAATTTATCCTCTTCCTGATAGTCATTATGGAAATAAGTTATTATGCTGTTAGTGCTTTCCATTCTGACATTTAGTATAGTTGGTGGTAGGAAACTATGATAATTTGGATTAAGAAAATGGCACTCATTGAAATCTGAAGCTAATGAGAATAAATATAAAGCCCTGGTAGAAGGAGCCCCCCCCCCCCCCAAAAAAAAGACCATTTCTTATGAGTCGGCTCTTCTGATTCTCATCAAGAGACTAAGGCAGTTCATAAAACTGATAATCGGAACTGAAATAGTAGATCCACTGATACTGCCTGAGTTGTGATTCATCCAGTACACAACCTAGGGGCTCCGTGGGAAGGGGCAGGGCGGGGCCACCACGGTGCCCCGACTCTTCGAGGGCTGCCTGCCCTCTGCCTCCATGAACGCCCTGACTCCCTCCCCCTGCCACTGGCTGCTGCTGCCCGGCCCCAGAATGTCTCAGGATACTACATTCTCTTCCTCTTTCTAATTAATTTTCTGCTTCTAATCTGTTCTGTGCCTAAAATTCTTTTTTAGAATTGTAACCAGAGTAAGAGTAGATGGCTGAGAGAAGGGCATTTCTTAGATAGAGGGTCTGAATCATTAAATGGCATCTTGTTTTTTTGTTGGCTTGAATTTTCCTTGTTGTAAGCTATTTATGAGTAACAAAGATTCCCAGTTAAGTGACTTCTGGAGAGGTGAAAAACCTTAGGATGTTTTGGTTTGTGGCTTGTGTGTTTTTATGTATCATTTTAGGTATCCAGCACGATCTTACATGGACATTATGACATCCCTTTTCCTGAGAGTTAACTGATTGTGAGGCAGAACTTAATTGTGTAAGCTCACTGGCTGTGTGTAGTCTTTAAAAAGATGATGGATGAAACCAGAAACTGACAGGCTGAACCTAGACATTCAAGTGTGAACTAGAAAATGTATCCTTTGAAGCAGTGGGAAACAAGGGCGCGATTCCATCTCCCTGGGAGTATTTCTGTGGGCTGTAGAAGTCCATTTTCCATGCTTAGTAAGTTGGCTAGGGGCCAGAATACTACATCAGGGTGTGAGTCTTTCCAGAAACCCCGTTTACTCTCTATTATCTGTGCTTGTGGTACCTGCTCTGCCACCTTAGTCTCTAGTGCATCGTATCCTGTGTCCAAGTACCCCACCTATTCTTCTCTTCTCATCTTCAGTTTCTTTAGTTTAGAAGTACTTCACTTCAAAGAAGTGAAGATTATTCTCAGTAATCTTGTCCTGAAAAAACTGTGCGGTGAGTTCATTTTATAAAAGCTTAAATTTGGTTTCATTCATGAAAAAGAAAAATAGGACTACCTTAAAAATTTTGGCTCTGTTAAATCTAAAAAGTATTTTAGGCCAGTACTAGTGTTCTTTGAGTAACAGTATTTTGTGCACAAGAGATGTGCTTCCAAAATGCCACTTTTTAAAGTTGCAGTATTCTTGGAAAGTAGAAGAAAGTAGGCACCTTAGAGAAGGCAATTTTATTACATTGGATTATGCAAGACTTTGGCCAGACTCCTTAGCTTCATCTGTTTGAGGATTCATTTTCACTTGTTTGGCACAAATCCCGGTAGAGGCCTTCAGAATTGTGGTTAGCAACATGAATGAATTACAAACTCTGGAGGAGCTCTTCAGTTAGTGGAGCTGGCTTCCTGCCAAAAAGACAGTGCCTTATATGAGGTCAGGGCAGAGCTGGGGTTCACTGAGCCCTGCATTGTGTAAAACATACTTGGGATGCCTGTTTGCTTTCTTTTAAAGTAAAAACTAAACAAAACAGAAAAAGCAGCAGGCTTCCAAGTCTATCAAAATAGGAAGTAACAAAAATACTGTGCAGGTTTTACTAATGATAGGGGTAGGTAATGGAAATAGGGCTCTGTGCAGTTAACATACTGAAAGTAAACCTGGACCTTTTGACTCCCTGCGCCAGCCTGGGATACCAGAAACTGAAGTGTTTGTTGTCTTCCAGCCTGTATTTTATAAGTGGTTTAATAATATTAAATGTCACATATTTGCTTGGCTACTGTGCTGGGCTCTTGGAAGTCTAGATATTTTGAGTTTTTTTTTTTTCCCCATGGGTTGGCACCAGGAATCATACCCGGGTCTCCGGCATGGCAGGTGAGAACTCTGCCTGGTGAGCCACTGTGGCTCTTTGTGGATACTTTGAGATTTAAAAGCAGGAATAGTTCACTTTGAATGTACTTGTCATTTACTTCTTTTTCTTCTTCTTTTTAAGTTTGGAGTTGGGTAACTTTTCTAACATTGACATCCTGGAATGGTGAAACAAGAATGAAATTTGCCCTTTGGACAGTCATTAATTCTTGTTTACATTCTTATTTGGGGAAGAACAGCTAGTTATTTACTCTGTTTGGAGGGAAAAATGTAAGATGTTGTCAGCTGGAATTCACTTGTGTCTGTGACTCTTCCCATGTAGGCAAACACCCTGTCTGGCTCTTCCCTTTGCCAAGCACCACCTCCAATGTACAGCAGCAGATTAAACCCCGGTTCATCAATGGCAGCTCTTATAGCACAATCGGAAAACAATCAGGCAGGTAAGTTCTCAACAGCTATTAAAATCTAAATATCTGTTCCTTTCCCTCATAAGGTTTCCTTCAGGTTGGTTCATTTTAGGGGTGTGGTTAATATCTGATTGAACCAATTTTTTTCTTTTAACCAAAAGAATCCCACTTGGAAGTAAATAGTGTACATGCTTTGAAATGGTGCTGTGTGAGGTGTGGTGGCCATGCAGGGCCAGTGCAGGCAGGCAGGACTGCCCCGTGTCTCCTGGGACTTCCGTGACTGTCGCGTTCAGTCCTTAGTCCTGTATGGGAAAAATAACAGCACTGGGTTGCCTGCAAGAGCCTAAACCCTGATTTGCGTAATCCAAATTGCATTACCCAAATTTGGTTAACAGAAAATCCTGTTAGAGAATTTCTACAGTGTTTAGTAATCCTGTGAATTTTTACCAGTTGACATTTTATAGCATTTGCCACTGGTGCTCTGTTATCAAGCCACTGGATTTGCCTGGTTTCCTCCCCTCCATAAAGATTTGTTGACATGTTCAAGTAGTCATGCCTGTTAGAGGGGAAGGGAAGGATTGTAGCCGTTTACCAAGAATGGTCCAGTTCTGTCTTTACTCTGTAAAGGTAAGAGGTTACCTGGCTCAGAATAAAGGAGGACAACGTTGGAAGATGCCAGCCAAGGTTGATTTCTCTAAGGAACTAAGTGTAAGGAAAATACAAGTTACTTTTTAAGCAGAGATGTTTGATACTAAGGAATATTTTGAAAAAAATTTTTTTAATATTTTCTTTTTAAATACAAAATTTCTGTATTCCTACTTGTCAATTTGGAAATTAAGTATACTTATGTAATTTTACTTTGGGTGTGAGGATCTGTGAAATATATATAAATTTAGTCAGTGCAAAATATGTAATTTTAGACATGGTATATGACTGTATGTAATGCGTTATATATTTTTAGGACTTGTCTTGGGATACAAAGTGTTAAAATACAGAGGGTACGGATTTGCTGTGATAAGCATACAGATGAGCTGTCCACAGCTGTGATTCATTACTTTAACCGTAGAAATTAAAAGTGGCTGATGGGAGGGTACTGCAAATGCAAACCACGCTTCTGTGCTGTAAAATTGAAAGGAATGAAAGAGGGAACATAATCCATGGCCTTCTACAACCACAAGAACGTGTCAGGACAACGCCTTACATGCCACAGTTCAGCAGTTCTAAACCAGCAGCCTCCTAAATCCTCTTTTCGTAGTAACTGCAAGATAGTGGTGGTTTAATGTATATTTTAGGGAAAATCAGGGCACAAGCTTACAATCTCTTATCTAGTGAGAGTCACTTTATCAGCCATGCAATATTTACACTGCAGATCAAGATCTTGGAGACAGTAGCCGCAGCCTGGCTGGCCGGGGAAGCTCACCCAGAGGAAGTCTGTCCCCACGGTAAGCATCACTGCACTGCATTGGAGAGGCCAAGGGAGTGTCTTGAGGTCCAAAATCTTCTGTTTCTCCTATCAGGAGAGTATAAATTTGTGAGGCTATAACAGCTTTTGATAGAGGAGAACCTTGTCTAGGAAAGGGATTCTGAATTCATTTGAATATTAGGTTTAGTTTCTAAGCTAAAAGATACTTTCTTTTCTTTGGTTTCCAATCAATGTGAACTCTTGTTTTTATCACTTGTCTATTTAGCTGCTGGTACTGGTAATGCATTGCCTTTGGGAATTAGTTTTGCTCCCAAAGAATCTTAAAATCTCTTAAAACTAAGGACTCAAGACTTTCAATTCTGGGCTCTAGTTTTCTCTCTATTGTGGGAAACTCACTTAACCCTTGATAAAATAGCATTTCATTCCTGATTGAGTCAACACAGTGCTCAGAATCTCTAAAATTCCTCTAATTCTTAAATTGCTTGAAATAGCATATAGCTGATATATGACATCATTTTGTGAAGTTATCGTAAATTTACAGCAGAGAATTCCAGCACCACATGTTCATTCTCTTCACTGTGACGTCGTCAAGCTGGGCCCCTGCTAGCAGCCCGCTCCCAGCCAGAGTTAAACTGAGCACGTCTGGGGGCTGCCTCTTCTCTCTTCACTGGAGAGCATGGTGATTCGCGACTGGGAGGCCCTGTATCCGCTGTGGAGGAGAGCTCAGCTCCAGGATATGGCTCTCTCTTTATTAATTGTATTCCACTTTTCAACTTCTGCAGCATTTCCTGGTTTGCCTTCTCTCTGCCCACTGGTTCTGTAGGCTCTACCTAAACATGGTATTAGACTGAGTGAGATGGTGAGCAGAGAGATGGCCCATTATAGTGCCTTTTTTCTAGGATGGGATAAGTTGCACAAAGAGTTAAAACATGCATGCGATGACAAAGCATGAATATGAGTCTTGCTAAGTTACTTAAACGTCTGGGGGAGTGTTGGTTAGGGAACATCCTATGCATTCACAGTCTAACAGTGCATCTTGTAGGGCCTTTTTCATATGGAATCCCTGGTGAACTAGAAGTAAGTAGTCTTGATTTTGCTAAGTGAACTCTGTAAAAATTAAATATTCCTTCTTTAGAAATCAGGAATCCTGCAGTTATCTGCCTGTGATTTTGTGATCTTTTCAAAGGAGAAGGGTAATGGCTGTTCTCATACAGCTAGCGGAGGAAGGCTTTCTGGGCCCCTTTAAACTTAAAGCACACACACAAGCTACCTAGAAGTTAGTCAGGATCCCTACTGTCTGCTGAGTGTAGGCTCTTTTGTTTGTTTGTTTGTTTGTTTTTAAATTAGCTAAATGCATGTAATACAATAAATGACACTAAATGATTTTTGACATATATTTCCAATCTTGTTATTACCCTTTACAATCAGCCTGAAATGTAATAGCCTAAATTATCCTGGCATAAGGTACTATTTGGAGAAGGATGTATGTAGCACATTTGAAATCGAAAGCCCTAATTTGCTTGATTTGTGATTCAAAGAGAGTTTTGTGGAGAAGCATGCCTACGCAGTGGCAGAAACACCAATGGGTGGTCGGAGGACCTGGGGTGTGGCCAGCTGTCATCCACTCCTGTTGTCCTGGGGCAAGTCCACCCTGTCTCTGTTCACCTGGAGATGGAACCCAGGAACCAGGTGTCAACTGCTCAGTGGGTTGTTGTGAAGATCATAAGAGAGAACTCTCTGGAAGCAATTTTGAAACTATAAAACTGTTTGCTAATGTATTACGTTATTATGGGGGTTGGGGACCAAAAAATGCCAAACTTTACCAATTTAAAAGAAAAATGAATGGCAGAACATTACATGGTCATTGTAATATAAGTGTTTGTGAAGGGCAGGTTAAGTGACCATCATTTGAAAATAGATCTAAGACATTTTAGAAATATTTGTATAAATAAGGGCTCAAATAAAAATAACTTTGATCTTAATGTTCCTTAATATTGAAAACAAGTACTTTTGAATTTATAACAAAAATCTGCTTCAAAAATTAAAAAAAATTTCTCTTTACTAATATTTGAGATTTTGTCATTTGTAAATTAAAATGCCTTGCACATTGTTATCATTGAACTGTGTTATGATATTTTATATTTTAAGGCAGAGTGATGGAACTCTTTTCTCTTCTGGCTAAATATTTTAGGCTTTTTTAACCCTGTGGTTCTAGTTTGCTAGCTGCTGGAATGCAACACACCAGAGATGGATTGGCTTTTAATAAAAGGGGATTTATTCCATTAGTTCTTCAGAGGAAAGGCAGCTAACTTTCAACTGAGTTTCTTTCTTATGTGGGAAGGCACAGGGCGATCTCTGCTGGCCTTCTCTCCAGGCCTCTGGGTTACAGCAACTTTCCCGGGGTGATTCCTTTCTCCATCTGCAAAGGCCTGGGCTGATCTGTGAGTGCTGAGATGAGGAATGCTGAGCTGCTTGGGCTGTGCTACGTTGTGATCTCTAATTTAAGCACCAGCCAATTAAATCAAACATCGTTCATTACAGCAGACACGCCTCCTAGCCCATTGCAGATGTAAATCAGCAACAGATGAGGTTCATGTACCATGGGCTCATGGCCACAGCAACAGAACTGAGTGCCTTCACCTGACCAAGTTGACAACTGAATTTAACTACCACACCTGTCTTGCCCCGTTTCTTATAAAGCTTCTAGCAGGTTCTTTTACAGCCTAGTTCGGAGATTATTGGTGGTTTGTTTCTATTTTTTAGTGGTTTCTAATTGTTTTGTATGGCCTGCTACCCCATTGATTTTACTGTTTGGGGAGGAAGAATAGTAATTACTCAGGTTGAGGGTAGATTGTAGGTTTATAAATTGAGGAACCTGCTACTTGTAGGATAGGCATCTAGAGTTGGAAAACTTACATGGGGAAAAGGGGTCACCTTAAGGTAAGGAACTCACGTGCACCCTCCTCTCCCGCTTTTTAACTTGAGAATTACTGTTTTTCACAGATCCCCTGTAAGCAGCTTACAGATTCGCTACGATCATCCAGGCAACAGCAGTTTGGAAAATCTGCCTCCAGTAGCAGCCAGCATAGAACAGCTTTTGGAGAGGCAGTGGAGTGAAGGACAGCAGTTTTTACTAGAACAGGGTACCCCTAGTGACAGTAAGTATTCTTTTTTTATCTTAAAGATAGGTGGTTGGATGGACAGATGGTCAGACAGATGACAGGGAAACAGGCAAACAGGTGGACAGATGCAGAAGACACTCTTCACCCAGAATAGCAATGAAATTATGATATGCATTTTCTGTACTATGGTGAGAAAGTGTAACGAATGGTTTAGTATAGCAGAGTCTACACTTCTACTATCTGGGTTTGAATCCTGATTTTACCTTTTATTAATAGTATGAATATGGGCAAGTTCTTTAATCTTTATATACTCTAGATTTCTCATTTATAGAGTAGAAATAATCCTGTACCTGTATTTTAGGGTTATTTTGAGGATTAAATAATATTAAAAAAATATGCAAAGAACTCTGCCTGGCACCCACACGTTGGCTGGTTATTGTTCATTGTCTGTCCTTATTTATACTCTTGGTCTTTCCATTTCTCCATTCTACTGTATTCTTATCAATTTTAAAGTTTTACTAAAATGAATGGGGTTCTCTTGCTTAATTGTGTGAAGAAAAGTTGTTCACCTCTGGAGAATTTATGAATATGGATGGATAGTCTAGTATGGCCAGCTGTCCTTGAATTTACATTTTGGAGGAGGAAATAATAATTACAGCTTTATGTATATATATGTGTGTGTGTGTGTGTGTTCTATTTACCATACTATATATAATATATATTATATATACGTATTTAGTATCCTTACCATTTTTAGTGTTGGAGCCATGGTGGAAAATGCCAAAAAAGCAGTTACTGCAGGTGGTGGTTAGTGTTAAGGACATATGTTTTCAGGGGAAAAATAGGTGGTTTTCATTTTGGGATGTAAACTTTTGCTGCTTTATTTTATTTAAAAGAAAAACAAAACCATTTTGCTGGCGCCAGAAGTTGCTATTTTTATGAATGATGCCCTGACCAAAAAAAAAGGGAGGTGCGGGTGAGGATTAAGAGCTGGAGAACAGGTTTGGTGAGGCCTCTCCGTGGGGTCAGCAGCAGGTCTTTGGGGACTAGTTGGGAGACCCTGAGGTTGGGTTAAACAGATGCAGCTTTCCAATTCCTTTTTAAGTGCCCGTCCATGGCATAACAGCCTTAGTCTGTGTTGTCAGGCGGGTTAGGTGGGGAAGGAGCAGCAGGGTTTGGGGGGGGCGAGGTGGGGGCCTTGGGCTGGGGCGGGGTGGGGAGGGGGAGGGACGGGGCCTGCGGCGGGGGCGGAGAGGCGAGGGGGAGGGGCGGGGCCTGCGGCGGGGGCGGAGAGGAGAGGCGTGCGGGGCGGGGCCTGCGGCGGGGGCGGAGAGGCGAGGGGAGGGGCGGGGCCTGCGGCGGGGGCGGAGAGGAGAGGCATGCGGGGCGGGGGCGGAGAGGAGGGGGCGGGACGGGGCCTTTCGCGGGCGGCGCGGGCCCAGCGCTCCCTGCTGACTGTTCATGGGTTTACGCAGTGGCTGCTGCGTTTGGGAGATTTTTCTCAGTATTTCTGGTGCTAAGTGGTTTAAAACTAGCAGGAGACAAAAACCTGTGCTCTCAATTGGGGTAAAGGATTTTCGTTATTGAGATTGTGTCCCACTTTAAATGTGATTTTAATGGAAAGTAGTGGCAGCCATTTTGAAATAATAGGACATTTATTTTGATGAAAAGAAAAGGTTGCCTTCTTTCCTTTTTGAGAATGGAAATTACTTGAGGCAGGTCCAAAAGGAACAAGGAACGACCTCACTTGATGCTTATATGCATATAAATATAAATATATTGTGATAGGTTTATATATAAATTTAAGAACAAAACCTGATCATTTAGAAGTGTTTCATGGAATTTCTACTTTTCTGCTTTGGCTTAGTTTTAAATTTTTATTGACACCTTTCTCCTTAAAATGCTTAAAACTACATGTGATTTGTCTTTAATTAAAAACCATCCAAATGTTTGCTAGTTTTAGGAATGCTGAAGTCATTACATCAACTTCAAGTTGAAAATCGAAGATTAGAGGAACAGATTAAAAACTTAACTGCCAAAAAGGAACGCCTTCAGTTATTGAATGCTCAGCTCTCAGTGCCTTTTCCAACAATAACAACAAATGCTAGTCCATCTCATCAGATACATGTATTCCCAGCACAGCCTGGTAAGTATGAAACATCTATTGTGTTTGAAGGAAATATGATAGACTTCCAGTGTTTTTTCCGTAATATGTGAGAAACAGTCTCACATATTATGGAATGGTCACCAGTTAGATGAAGTTGTGGAAAAGGAATGATAGGTTATTTTTGGAGGACATAAAGAATACTGTTAAGTGATCAGTTTGAATTGGCTCTAGCTTCCTTAGTGTATAATTTAGTGGTAAAGATTATTTAAATTTTTAATGACCTCTTTTGACTTTAAGGGCACAGTATTCAATAAGGAGAGGAATTTTTACCTTTAAGTAGGTTTTAGGAATAACAAGACTTCTTACTTTAGTATTTTTAATGTGGGCTTCAACTTACATTAAGTAAGTAATCTCTTAAGTAAACTTTTAGTCTTACGAATAATATAATTTAACGAGGTGAACAGATTTCTTTTTGTCTTTTATTATTCTAGCTCCTCCTGATTCCTTAAACAGCAGTAAGAGCCCTCATCTAGGAAACAGCTTTTTACCTGATAACTCTCTTCCTGTATTGAATCAGGTAATCCTGGTATGCTTATTTGCATGTATGTTTTACCTGTGAACAGAGTTTACTACATTAAAAGGTGTAAAATTGTTAAGCATTGTTGCCCTGTTCTTTAGAGCTTAAGTCTCTCACTTCTCTCTCACCAGGACTTGACCTCCAGTGGACAGAGCACCAGCAGCTCTTCGGCCCTGTCCACTCCACCCCCTGCGGGCCAGAGCCCGGCTCAGCCAGGTTCAGGGGTGAGCGGAGTCCAGCAGGTGAACGGTGTGGCCGTGGGGGCACTGGCCAGCGGGGTGCAGACAGTGCCTCCCACCCTGCCCACTGTGCCCGGTGTGGGCGGCATCATTGGGGCTTTGCCAGGGAACCAGCTGGCACTCAATGGCATTGTAGGAGCTTTAAATGGAGTTATTCAGACCCCGGTTTCAATGTCACAGAACCCTGCCCCCCTCACCCACACCACTGTGCCACCTAATGCCACACACCCAGTGCCAGCTACACTGACGAGCAGGTGAGGACCTTCCTTGAAGAGGTTTTGGGTTTTGTAAGTTAAGCATAGCACCTGCGTGGTCCACACTTGAGTAAACGTTTCCTCTTCTTTTCCTGTTGGGATTTTTAATATGTTTCCTGCGATATACTCTAAGGAAAAACAACCCACCCCAAACTTTCAAACTAAGTATGTTATACCCAGAGTCATTTATTTTTTAAACATAATTCAGATTTAAAGAAATTAAATCAGTTTTAGTAAAAATGTATATTCTGTGCTGAAAATTTCAGTCCTTGTCTGGGGTGTGCATTAATTTTTCTTATTCTCTTACACACTGCATTCATATCATAAATTTTGAAGAAAGGTAGTATTGTAATGGAGATCACATCTGAATATTGGTTTCTGAAAAAATCAGCTGTGTAAATTTGTTAACTTCATAATAATCAGAGATTTTGATACAGGATGAAGGCCAAATATTTATCTTGAGTTTTCAGGTAGTGAGTCTTCGTATTTCATTGTACTAGATTTGCATTTGAATGTTTATTCAAAACTAAGGGACTAAAGCCTTGTTGTTACTAAACATACCTTTTGAAAGTAAATAAGTGTAAATGGATTGGACAACTGCAAGCTGTTACCTCTGTCTTTCTTTTTATCAGTGCTTGATTTTACTATCATTGGGACCATTAAAAGTTAGGTCAAAGCAGTTAGTAGTATATTTGGTTTCTTTCTCTGTTTTAAATGTGTTACTTAGTATGATTCAAGTTATCCTTGAACAATTAAAAATAAATTATAACATGGTTGTTAATACATTTTTTAATAACAAAAACATTTCTTTAGAATGTGAATTCTTGTTTAGATGACTATAATACATATATAGAGGGAAATACTTTGTATATCGTTGGTTTCAAAGTGTTATGATTAAAAACTTGACTTGTTAATTTATTAAACATCAAATTGAAAAGTTGTCTATCATTTTGCATTGAAAAAATCTTCAAAGATATATAGTAGAAAGTAAGAATTTTCAATCATTTTGCAGTGCCTCAGGACTAGGATTACTTTCTGACCAGCAAAGACAAATACTTCTTCATCAACAGCAGTTTCAGCAGTTGTTAAATTCTCAACAGCTCACACCAGTAAGTTCTTCTTTTTGATAAAACATGATTTTTATTAGGAGGCAGTATGTAAGCTATAAAAGATGCTCAATGTGAGTATAGAAATATATGAAATGACAATAATGAATGCATATCCAAAAATAGTTTTTCTTGCCATTTGGCACAGTTTCTGATACCTGTTTATGGCATTTCATTTGTTTGTTCATTCATTGGTTCATTCATTCATTTGCAGCTATTACTACCTGTACTGTGGCCCTGTTGTAGGCTCTGGGGATGGATGCAGCACTGAAAAAAACATAAGTATTTCCAGGGAGCTTAGTTCTGGCTGGGAAGACAGATAGTAAATACACTATAGAGGGAAGGGAGGAGTAGAACATTTTAGATAGGGCTTAAGTGTGTTTTAAATGTGACAGAAAGCCCTATCACTGACTTTTTTAAACTTTTAATTGTATAATATAACAATAATATATATACAAAGAAAAGAAAGAAAAAAAGCAATAGTTTTCAAAGTACTTTTCAGCAAACAGTTACAGGACAGATCCCAGAGTTTGCCATGGGCTACCATACCATCCTCTCAGATTTTTCCTTCTAGCTACTCCAGATTATAGGAGGCTAGAAGGAATATTTTATTATCGTCACAATTGACTTTTTTCTTTTCTGTGAAAAGTACATACAAAAAGGCAATACATTTCAAAGCACCATATCACCATTAGTTGTAGAACAGATTTCAGAGTTAGGCTTGGGGATTTAGGTTTTTACTTCTAGCTGCTCTAAGATATTGGAGACTAAAAGAGGTTATCAAGTTAATATTAGATTCAGCAGTCATACTCATTTGTTAAATCCTATCTTCTCTGTATAGCTCCACCATCACCTTTGATCTTTTATCCCTCTCTTTAGGGATATTTGGGCTATGGCCATTCTAACTTTTTCATGTTGGAAGGGGCTGTCAATAATAGGGTGTGTGTGTATACACCCACATACATATATGCAGCCTCTCAGATTTAGTGATCCTCTCAAAATCCAGAAATAATAATTAGCACTCTGGACTAAATGTTTCTGCTATAAGAGCTTACAATCTAGGCCCCTTTTTCTTATAAGCATTTTCTAGAGGAATCATTGGTGATTTTTAAAAACCTTTTTATTATGGAAAATTTCAAGCATACCACAGGTAGAGAGCTTGGAGCCCTGAAACACCATGACGCGTCCTCCTTCCACCAAGCTTCAGTGTCAGTCCTCTTCTGTTCATCTCGTCTCCTCTGTCCTCACTTCTGTTCTTCAGGCTTATTTTAAAGAATCAGTTGCAGGTGTGTGTGAGCAGAATAGTGACATGATGATAATGTACATTTTTGAAAAGTAACCTGGCTGTTGTATGGAGAATTGTCTGTGTGTTTTGCAGGGAAGGTGTGGATAAAGCAGAAATGGAGAGGCTTTTGGAGTCATTGAGGCAGGAAGTGTGGGCGATGAGGACTGTTTGGAATTGAGGTGTATTTTGAAGACAGAACCAAATAATATTTGTTGGACATAAAAGAAAAAAGAATCCTGAGCAATTGGATGCTGCCTTTTATTGAGATTTATAAAAAAGAACAGGGAATAGCATGCTTGGGAGAGAAAACAGGGAGCCTTATGAATATAGTAAGCTTGAGGTGTCTGCTGCTATGTCAGAGGAAACAGTCGAGGTAGTGGTGCTGTGAGTGTGGGTCCCTGACTCACAGGGGAGGCCTCCCTGCAAGGGAGGTGTGTAGTGCCTGCTTTGCGTAGGGGAAGTGTTAGAACTGACCATGGCTGTGGCTGTCTGACGGTCCTTGTAAAAGGCAGCTGTGGAATGATGGAGATGAAAACCTCATTAAATGGCTTTGAGCAGGCGTGGGGTGGGTGACATGTAGGTGGAGCCCAGGCATCTTTTTTCAGGAGCTTGGCTTTGAAAAGTACAGAATTGGGCAGCTGACAGAGGGCATAGATATAAAGGGGTAGTTTTTATTTATTTCTGATATGATTGCACATGTGCATGTTGACGGGAAATTTCTGGGCCCTTAGATGGCAGGGACGAATGGACCCAGCAGCCCCTGTGCTCCAAGGCTGTGGAGATCCTCTTCTCACATCTCGAATTTTCTTCATTAGGATTTGAAGTAGTCAGCAGAGGGAGAGAGAAAGGGAGATCTACAGGTGTTGATGGTTAGAGAGAAAAGCAGAGGAGGGGGAAGAACAGACATCTTGGGGGTTGGGGCATGGGAGGAGGCCCTGGCTTCACTCGCTCCCTGTCCCATTGTCCCAGCCGGTCCTGGCAAGGTGGGGGTGGGGGTGGGTGGTAGTTCTCCAGCTCCTGCTCTGAGCATACTTTATGTAGTTGGAATGCTTGGAAAGTGCAAGGCTTACTCAACCCTGGATTTTCAGCCTTTATTTATACTTTCTCAAACAGATTTACCTGCCTTCTTGCTTTAGTCAAAAGCATGTTTAAAAAATGTGTTTGATTCTGGTTCATTTTCATTCTTACAGTGTTACAATGTTCTTAAAATGATATAAAGATAAGATTATATATAAACTCTTAAATCCTTTCACTAAAATATGATTTTGGTTTATCTCCTGCCTCATCTTTATGTGAGTTATTAAAACCCAGTTTTCTTGTGGATCTTCCTGTTAATCAAAGTTTTACTCTAATAATAGCACATAGGGACATCTCCTTTCTAGAACATAGCTGATTAAAGAATTTTCAGCAGATTGTGGTTCAGAGACCATAAGGGTTGATGAACTTTAAACTACTTTTTTCCTATCAACCAAGGCGTGGGTGAAGTCTGTTCATTTGTAGGCATTGAACTTGGTACATGCAAGAGTTTTACTATAGGCCATACTTCCTTCTCCCACATGAGAAACTCTTGACCCTACTTCCTGCACAAGCAGCTGCCCTAATTTCCTGCCTGCCATCTCCTACTCAGTTCTTGATCTTCATCTTGACCTGATCTGCCACCAGCATTGGACATGCTTGGCCACTCCCTCCTCCTTGAAGCATTTTCTTCCCTTCTCTTCCAAATGGGCACACACTCTTGGTTTTCTTCCTACTTCTATGGTCCTTCCTCCTCAGCTTCCTCTCTTGGTGCCTTCTCTTCTCATCAACCTCCGAACCTCAGAGTGCCCTAGAACTCAGCCATCCCCTCGGCTTCACAGCTGGAGACACCGTCTCTGCATTGAGATTTTCGACTTCCAGCCCAATGCTCTCTTCTGTCGCCTTGGATGTCTTGGCTCTGCCACCAGCCTGCCCTTCACTCTTCCCCTCAGCAGAGCGCCGCTCCTCCTCACTGCTCCTTCTTCTCTGACACCCACCTTGAGTCCATCAAGAAATGCTGGCGTTGGGGTGCGTCACCGTTCTGTGCACATCCTTCTACTGGCTCTTGTCTTCCATTTCTTCCCTAACTTTTTATTTTGAAATAAGTAATACAAAACCCAAAACCAGAGAACCTCCATCATACCATACCTACCACCAACTTTTGCAATTTTGCCACATCATTCTGTCTCCCCCTTCTGCCAGCTCTATCTACCTATCAGTTTTCTAAACATGTTAGAGTAGGCTGTGTACATCATGCTCCTTGAACACATATATTTCCATGTACATTTCTTAGGAAAAAGGATGTTCACTTATGAAATCGCCTTAAGTGCGGTTATCAAGTTGAAGAAATTTAGTTTTGATGTAAAGTTTATAGTCTATATTTGTGTTTTCATATGACCCAATAATGTCCTATGGGACCTTTTCTCCTCCCTTATTTTATCCAGTGCAAGATATGTATTGCATTCAATTACCATTAGTGCTTTAGTTGTTCTTCTTTTAATTGTGGAAACGTGGAAACATATATACAGCATAGCCTTTGCCATCTCATCCATTCCCAAGAATACCATTCAGTGGGATTATTTGCATTTGCATTTGTATTGCTGTGTCATCCATTACCAGAACTTTCCCATCAATCCAAATAGAAACCCTGTTACCACACAAAGGCGGTAGATTCTTCCCACTAATGTGGGCTCAGTAACCAATTCCCAAGACGCTGAGGCTTCAAGGAGAGAAAGAGTTTATTACTATATGCATAGTAGGAGAGCAGAGCAGATGGTCTGTGGGTCCAAAATCTGTCTCCCCAAGTTTAAGAGATTCAAGTTTTTTTTAAAATTTTTTTTAGGATTTTAGCAAGGGGAGATGAGGTCATTTCAAATACCAATATCAAAGCAGAAAGGAGACAATTGTTATTGTCATCATTTCAAAGCAGAGCATAAGTTGAAAGGAGGGAAGGCAGAGCTATCATTTCTGTACTAAAAGTGTAGACCAAAAGAAAGGAACACAAGTTATCTTTTAATAGCAGAATCTAGCTGATATGATTGACAAATGTCCAGGGCTGAAGCTAGTTAGTTAATGGCTGACTTCATTAGCGTTAGGGCCTTTGCCCTGCAAGAAAATGACCAAAGGGTGTAAGAGCTTTTACAGTTACAAAGGCATAAGATAAGGGCTTTTCCAGTCATTTCAGATATGGAGGCAGCTTAATTTTGGTTTAAGGCTTTCAGGTATTGCCCTGTCTACTCCAGTATCCCTGAAAGCAAAAAGGAATATCTGTAAATGATTCAGTAATCAAAATCATCCCTTAAGTCCTGATTTCTGAGTTATAATTCTACACACATTATGCCGTTACTCTCCACCCCCCTGCTCCTCCCTAGCCCCATCCCCCGTAACCTGTATTCTGTTTTCTGCCCACACATTTGTATTTACGAGCTGTTTTGTATAAGTGGGCTCGTACAATATCTGTCCCTTAGTGTCTGGCTTACTTAACTCAGCATGATGCCTTCAGTGTTCCTCCATATTACGGAACACGTATCGTCAGAACCTCATTCTTTTTATAGCAGAATACTATTCCACTGTATGGACAAATCACATTTTGTTTGTCCAGTTTTCCGCTGGTGGACATTTGGGTTGCTTCCAATTTTTTGGCTATTGTGAATAATGCTACAGTGAACATTGGTGTACAAACATCTGTCCAAGACCATGTTTTAATTCTTTGGTATATATACCTAGAAGTGGGATTGCTGGCATATGGTAATGTTAACTTTTTTATTGTATAGTACAGTATATATGCAAAGCAGAGAAATAAAAAAAGCAGTAGTTTTCAGAGCACTCTTCAAAAAGTGGTTACAGGACAGATCCCAGAGGTTGTCATGGGCTATACCATACGATCCTCTCAGATTTTTCTTTCTAGCTGCTCCAGAATATAGGAGGAGGTTAGAAGGCATAAATATTTGTTTTTCTCACCACAATCGACTTTTTTTCTGAAAAATAACATATATACAAAAAAGCAATAAATCTCAAAGGACAGCCCAACAATTAGTTGTAGAACATATTTCAGAGTTTGATATGGGTTACAATTCCATGATTTTAGATTTTTACTTCTAGCTGCTCTAAGATACTGGAGACTAAAAGATATCATTTTATTGATTCAGCAGTCATATTCATTTGTTAAATCCTATCCTCTCTGTATAACTCCACCATCACCTTTGATCTTTCTATCCCTCTCTTTAGGGGTATTTGGGCTATGGCCATTCTAACTTTTTCATGTTGGAAGGGGCTGTCACTAATATGGGGTAGGGAGATGGAACTAGCTGATGTTCTAGAGAAGCTGGGCCCTCTAGGGTTCAGGACTTATCTGGTCCAGGAACCCATCTCGAGGTTGTAGGTTTCTGGAAAGTTACTCTAGTACATGAAACTCTTGTGGAATCTTATATATTGCCCTAGGTGTGTTGTGTTAACTTTTTGAGGGACTGCTAAACAATTTTCCACAGCAGTTTATACCATTTGCATTCACACAAATATTATATGCGTTTCTCTGCAGCCTGGCCAACATTTTTTTTTTTTTTTTTTTAATGATTGTCATTCCAGTGGATGTGAAGTGGTATTTCATTGTGGTTTTGATTTGTATTGCCCTAATGGCCAATGATATTGAGCATCTTTTCATGTGCTTATTGACCATTTGTATGTCTCCTTTGGTAAAAGGTTTATTCAGGTCCTTTGCCCATTTTTTTAATTGGCTTGTTTGTCTTTTTGTTGTATTGTAGGAAATCTTTATATATTCTGGATATTAGACTCTTGTCAGATACGTGGTTTCCACATAGTTCCTTCCATTCTTTAGGTTGGCTTTTCACTTTCTTAACGATGTCCTTTGATAACGTGCAAGCTAATGTTGATGAAATCCATTGTAGAGTCTACGAAACCATTGCTTACCACAGGTTGTGAAGTCATTTCCTTGTGTTTTCTTCTAGGGGTTTTGTAGTTGTAGCTCTGATATTTAGGATATTGAAGCCTTTTCATTTAATTTCCTGTTTTCTTTTAAGTAAAAGCCAAGTGTACTTGTCCACCGTCCCGAGTCCCACCTTTTTTTCCCTGCTCCCCTATTCCTCAAGCCTCTGTCCACGTGACTGTCCTCCAAGCTGCCCTCTGGGCCCTGCCCTGCTCTGACCAGAGCCCCCTCACACCTTCTAGCTCCCGGCGCCCTCTCTTGTTTCCTTTTTTGCCTTCCCCCGTGGCACGTGTCCCCAGGACGGGCAGATGTTTTTCCCACTGCCGTGTCCCAAGGCCCTGAGACCGTGTCTGGCTCAGGAAGCAGAATGGAGCTGTGTGCAGAGGGGTGGGGGCAGGGGAGTCTTGTGACCTTCTCTGGAAAGACCCCCACTGTGGGGCGTGAATGAAGACTTGAAAGATGTTTTACATTGGAGGTTTGGGCCTCAGGGCACATTCTCCTTGCTCTCTGGACATAACCAAATTTGAATATTGGACTTCTGTCTTGGTTTGCCCCGTGAGGTTGACCTACTATGGTAGGTGGTAATTGCCTGGCACAGGCTGTTATTCCAGGCCAGATACCTGTTCTCCTTCCTAGTAGCCCCGGGGTGGCCCACAGGTAGGTGTCTCCTGTGGTGCAGAGGGGTCCTCCTGCCTCCTGCAGCGCCTGCAGCTCATCTCGTGCCCTCTCTCCTAGGAGCAGCACCAGGCCCTCCTGTACCAGCTCATGCAGCACCACCAGCACCACCAGCCTGAGCTGCAGCAGCTGCAGCTCCCCGGGCCCGCACAGATCCCCATCGGCACCCTCCTGGCGGCCGGCGCCCCGGCACCGCCCCTGCACACCGCCGCCGCCAACCCCTTCCTCAGCATCCACGGGGACGGCGCTGGCCAGAAAGTACCGGTACGTGCACGCTCCCAGGGAGGCCTCCTTCCTGTCCTTTTTTTCATTGCTTTTTGTTAAATACATTATTCCCTGATAACTTCTTCTTAAAAGCAGTTGTTTCAGCAGCTGGGTATTCTAACACCAAGGGGCCTAAGCCAGTTTTTATCTCCTCTTAAGTTGATCAGTTTTGAATTTGCACATAAGGTTTGAAGGCTGTTTCATAATTCTACAAATTTCAAAGTGAAAATACATTTTAGTTAGCAAGTTGTATCAGACAGGCCAATCAACGAATACTTGCTGCTTTCTACAAGTTTTGTTTCATTATCCTGTTCAATTTACAGACCCAGGCTATATAATTTGGGAATATTTTTAGTATTTTACTCCAGAGTACTTCTTAAAACAGAATTATATTTAGAATAATATATAAATTTCAGGGCAGTCCAGTCATTCTGCCAGATTATAGTTGTGGAATTTAAACTTTAAATTCTCTGTTTTATTCATTTCATGTGAGTAACGGCATCTTAGCATTGGTGTAAAAGCTCAGACAAGTGAAACCTGGTCCCAGCGCCACCCAGGCAGGTCCAGTCTGAGGCCACTGCCTCTTGTCTGCCTTACTGGAATGACCGTGTCCCCCTAGAGTCCTAGGGGAGGAAGGGCCTTGGGGTGGGGGGAGACTGGACATCAGCAGAAGGGAGGGAAAGGTGAGGTGGGGGGAGTGAAGCATCCGGAGTTCTGACACTGGCTGCTTTCACTTTGAAACTTCTGGGTACTCTGCTTTTAGTCTCATTTGGAATATTAGTATGTGTTATGTAACAAGAATTGATTCAAAATGTGGATTGTTGGTTTTCATTAGGTTTTGTTTGTCCTGTTGTTTCTTTTCCTTCCTGGTTGTAGAACTCTGTCTTTGCTGACTCTAGAATTAATGTCAGTGATTCTGGGTTAACGTAAGAATTTTTTGCACTGTTTTCACCAGTTTACTATGTTTTTCTTGTGTTAAAAAGTAAATTAATTACAGGCTAGCTTTTCCAGAGTTATACAAGATAAAATGTAATTTTTAATTTAAAAACCACAGCAATATGTAATGGAGCACAGGCAGACTACGACCCCTTAGCTCATGGGACAAACCAGCTGCCACCCTCAGCAGACACAGGGGCAGCCGTGATTGCAGTTGGTAGAAGACTCCCGACCCCCACCCCCCATAGATTAGTAAATGGAGAGTCAGAGACATTAAAGGTCAAAGGACTACTAGCCAGTAAATGGCAGAGGTAGGATCAGAACCAATGACTTTCTAAGTCTGTAGGGAGTTCATTTTCCATGATGCCATGTACAACGTCCCTGGAAAACTTGGTTTTGGGGAATGCTTCCTGATTCCCTCCTGGAGATGGGCATGCTACCCCTTGTCTTTGTATGCTGCTGAATTTAATGATTTTAAAGCAATTGGGTCTTTATGCTGAAAAGCAGCCTTGCAGGCTTGTTGGAAACAAATGAATAACCATATACACTTCATTTTTTTCTCGTTACAATTTCAGTTAAAAGGTTATTGCCTTGAGTGTTGGCCAAAAATTGATTTAACTAATGCAGCTGACTTTTTTTGTCTTTAACTGCAGAGACTTAGTGATAAAACTGGGCCTGTAGCTCAAGAGAAAAGTTGACACTTGAGAAACATCTAGAAATTACTTATCCTGCTGTTGTAGCACTTCATCTGGCTGCCGATGCAGTCTTCTCTCTACAGCTATGAAGAAATGCAACAAGAAACTCACTGCACAACAAAGGGTTAATTGCCACCAGGACATTCTTGTAAGGCATTAATTTTCTTGTTGCTTTGTTGCACTGAAATGGAACTCCCATGCCCCTCACCCCTCTCTCAGATTTTTTGAACTTTGAAAGTTCAGTAACTAATTTTTGTCAGTGGAACAGTATACATACAGTGAGCTTACCAAACTGACAGGCTCACTACATAGTCAGTGCACAGCTGATTTTGTTATAAATTGAAGATATGAATTGCAAAACTGAAGACTTGTTTAATTTACAAACGACTTGATTTTACTGTACAAATTGGAAAATGAAATATGAACTTTTGTTTGGGTTACAGTATGCTTGCCATGTGAGTCAGATCTTAAAACTAATTTCAACGAACTGTCCAACTTCTTTTCTTCTACTGGAGTTTTATGATTAAATATTGCATATAAATCAGCCACCACCTGGGACTTGGTGATCTTTGTGATAGAAATATCCTTACTAATGGGATTTGGCCAATTTTGGTAATCAGGTTAGGATGGTAATGTCTGCTTCTGCTAAAGGTAATTTGCTTTTGCTAAATGCTTTTTTCTTTAGTGTTACGACCTACTCATATTTTAAAGAAACCTTGAGTTAAGTGAGTTCTAAGGCTGCTGGTGGAACTGATCAACTCAAAAGTGAAAGACTTCTTTCAGAAAGAGGGGCCGCTCTGGAAACTGCTGGTGGGGTTTGGCCTTGATCAAGTGCCTGTTGTAGCTGCACTGGGTTGACACGGCCCTAGACAGCTGAGCTGTCCTGGGGTCCCCCCGAGACGGGTTGGGCGCGCAGTGTCGCCCCAGCAGCCTTCCCAGTGTTCTGCCTTCATGCAAACCTTTCTATGCCACTGTAGGTAGCTCAGGCGAACCATTACCTGGGTGTTCATCCACTAATGAGTCACAAGGAAAGGGAAGGGACTTAGTCAGAATACACGTGTTTTCATCTAAACACCCCCCTTTCTATTGGTGGTGGAAGTCCCTGCACACACCGCAGCCATGAGAGCGGGCTCCTTGCCCGGGGGGCAGCTGGGGACCGGGCCATTGGACTGCCTGACACACGTGAATTATTAGTGGAAAAGACCCAGCCGTAATTAGACCTCCACTGTGTACTTAGCTGGAAGAACATGTTAATTCTGCAATATGTCTCTTGGTTAAACATTGCACAGTTCTTACCTCATTTCTGTAAATAAGGTTTTGTGAATCTGTTTTGTATTGTGAAAAATTCATAAGATAACATTGATATTTTGATTTGTAATATTTCTAATTGGTAGATTTAATTGAAAAGTAAAATTAATTTATTTTTCTATGTTCAGGGGAGTTTTAAAGAAAGTCAAATCTTTTGTAGATAATTTAAAAAATCGGTGTGGTTTATTTTACTTATTTAACCCACTGGTTGTTATTCTGTAACAATTTGTATAAATGGTAAATTTTGAATGTGTTATTTTACCTAGATGTAAAATTCCACATGTATTAAAATGTACAAAGTTTTTTGTTAATAAAATTTAATAATGTTTATACTTCTGTGCCATGTCTGTGTGGAGGGGTGAGGGTCCGAGGGCTGGTGGGGGCTGGGGGGAGGAAGGTGCCCCCTGGAAATGGCTGTGGTGCAAAGGGGGATGCAGCTCTGCAGGGAGGTGGGGAGGGGTCTTCTCAGCTGCAGACTCCCCCCTGCCATGCTCGGCCTCGCAGGACCAGAGGTGGGGTTGGCTCCGAGGAATGAAATGTCGCGAGGGCAGGGAAAGCTACTTCTAGGCTTTCCGCTTCATTGAGGAGTGAAGTTTAGCTTCCTGGGAAGACTGTTTTTTGACACCGGTGAAGAACTGTCCCATACGGCCCCTCCCAGCTGCCAGGTGGGTGTCCCCACGCACGTCCCGCGGGGTCTTGTCTAGACTGGGGTTCAGGGGGAGCCGTGGGGGCCGGGCCTGCGGGTTGTGAGGGGTGTTGCAACCCAAGAGCGAAGATTGGGGGTGCCCTTGGCCAGGTAGAGGAAGGGGCTGGTCCTGGACTCCGAGTCGGCCCCCTCCCCCCCAGACAGACGGCGGGGTCCTAGGGATGGCAGGACTGGCACCTCACAGGGACGATGTGCTTCCTGTGGGGGCCCGGCACCCCGGATCTGTCTCCTCCTCCCCACCCCCCCCCGCCCCAGACGCCACTTTTATATCCACACGCTGAAGCCTTTCGAGGTGAAAGGGCAGCGCACTTTGGTAAACATTTGTTAGTTTTTAAAATAATGTTTCCTTTATCGAAGATTCGTGCCAGCTCTGGCCTGCTCGCGACCTCCAACGGCCTACAGCGTTCCCGGGACGCCCCCCCGGGCACGTGGTCCCCCCCTGGCCTGTCGGTCCTGCCTGTCCTGCAGTGGCGCGTCCCTAGCAGTCTAGTCCGGTAAGTCGCCTCCCAGGACTGCCTCGCATGTCCTCTCCACGGTGGCGCCCTGACACCCACCGACTGCATACCCGGCCCTTGTTGCCCCTAGAATGGCCGGTGGTGGCGGGGCCCCTGTCCTAGCCAGAGTGCCCTTTTCTTTTGGGGGTGAGGGTCCCAGGGGACCCTCTTAGGGGAGGAGGGCAGACGAGGTCAGCTCGCACTTGGCCAGGGTGAGGGCCCGGGCGGGGTTAGGGTTAGGGGCGTGGATCTGGTGTGGAAGGAGCCGCCGGAGAGCGCCCGCTTTGTTCCAGAGGAACCAGAGGTGCAGGGCCGGCGCCCGCGAGCCAGCGGGCCGCGGGGGAGGGGGAGGGCGCTGGCGGGCACTTGGGGTGCCCTTGGGGACGCGCCCGGTTCGGAGGGCAGAGGCCAGGGAGCGAGGCGCCTCAGACACAGCAGCGAACGTGCTGACTTCACTTTGCATCTGAGTTTACCTGGTTCCCCCCAATTTTGGGTGATGCTCGGGGTCTCCTGCCTTTCCCAACTGCCCCCTTCACAGGCTGGGCTGCACCGCGTGGTAGCTCCTTGCATGGAGCCCTGCCCGGCCCGGCCACCCCAACGGGGCTCCCTGACCTTCGGCCCGCAGGCCTGTCCCCAGGCAGGGGCTGCGCCCCCAAAGGCTGGCCCTGCGCCTCCCACTTTGCACCCTTCAGGCTCTTGAAATTGTCTCCATTGTTTTCTGGCTCGTGACTTACACTTACTTACCTCCTCACTCAAACAGCGTCTGGGGTCTTGTTGGGTTTGACTCTGGCTTGGGGGTGCATGCGCTGGGAGGGGGTTGCCTGCCACCCGGGTCAGCAGAGGCTGGGCGGGCACCTGCTCTGGACAAAGGGCCTCGGGCGGCCCTTGCGGAGACACCCGGCGGCGGACTGGGGCCCCCTTCTGCGCCCCGTCTCAGGGCGACCTGGGCTGCTGCCCAGCGCTGCCCAAGTCTGCGGCCAGAGGCAGACGCGGGCGGAGAAGACGACAGGAGGCCAGGCTGTCACCCCTGCTGTGCCCAGCCCAGGCCCAGGTGTTGCCCCAGGGGACGGTGGCTCTGGCCCAGACGAGCAGCCCTGCGGGGACAGCACCCGTGGCTGGGGCCTGCAGTGCCCGGAGGTTAGGGCTTGGGGGTCCCCGCAGAGGGCTCAGAGCCCAGTGTCCCTACAGGGTCAGCGAACTGTGTAGACACCGCTCCTCCTCCGCGGGCTGTCCTCTCCCCACCTGGGATCAGGTTGCCACCAAAAACTTGGTGAGAACGGTTGGTATTTCAAACCCTTTGCGTAAAGACAAAATAAAGGCCAGAGGGCTCCTTTCCTTTATTAGGGTATGCAAGATGGGAACTTCCTTCATGGACGCTGTGAATTTCACTGCGAAAGGGGCTCCTCTTTATCCCACACGACCCAGAGCCGGTGCTGAGTTGAAACCCGGGCCCTGCCCGGAGCTGTCCCCCCAAGAGAAAGCCGTGAGCGCCTGCTGGGCCTCCAGGACGGGCTGCAGCAGCGCCTGGGGCAGGGAGGGGCCTGAGGGGCGAGCCCCGGCCACGGGGAGCACACCCCAGGGACGCCCTCAGCGAGAGCTGGTTTTAAAAGCATTCCGAAGGCCGACATGGGGCTGCGGGTCACGCGACCTTATTCCTGAGCCGGGAAGAGCGTCTGAGGGGTCGGGGTGCGCCGGGCGCCCAGGCCTAACTAACTGCGTGGGGGACCCGATGGCCGGACACCGAACAAGGATGAAAAAGGTGGAAGCCCCTCCCCGACCTCCCGCCAGGCCTCACGGCTAAAGCAGCCATACAAAGCTCCCCCTGGGCCGCGGGGGTAGGTGGGGGCAGCGTAGCCGGGACCCCCAAGCCCCGAGTCCCCAGAGAGGACTGTGCAGTGATGGGGCAGGTGGCACTGGGGGAGAGGCAGGGCCTGGGCTCGGGGGTCTCCTGTGGCTCCCCAAACCCGGGTCCATGGGCACACTGAGCGCCAGGGCCTCCCCCTGGGTTCCCGTGGGGTGTTCTTCCCTGCCGGCAGAGGCAGGCAGATGTCCTGGGGCCCATAGGGGAGGAGCAAGCCGTGGTGGGCATCTCCCAGGGACCTTGTGGTGCCCAATGCCCAGAAAATGATGCATCTCAGCAGGGGTGGCAGACCGAAACCCACCTGTGGCACTGCGGCCAGCTAAGACTAAGGCATGATGATGTGACGGGTGTGACTGGGGGTGATGGGGTGATGGGGGGTGATGGTGTGACAAGTGTGACAGGATGATGGGGTATGACGGTGATGGGGTGACAGGGTGTGTGACAGAATGACAGGGTGATGGGGTGACAGGTGTGATGGGTGTGACAGTGTGACCACTGTGATGGGTGTGAGTGTGACGTGACAGTGTGACTGGGTGTGAGTGACGGGGTATGACAGTGTGACTAGTGTGACAGGTGTGTGATGATGGGTGTGACAAGTGACAGGGTGGGCCCCTCCTTCTGGTCCCACACGCACCTTCATGGCACACTGTGCACGGCTGGGAAGAGAGCAGGCCAGAGCGCGGCTGGGGCTGGTGGGGGCTCTGGGGACAACTGCCTGCGGGGGCACATAAGTGAACACCCTTCCCAGGACACGCGCAGGGAAGGGTATGTGTTCAAGGAGGCGATACTGGCAACCTGCTCACAAATGTTCAAGCAACAGACAAAGACAGGGAGGCCGACCGGCCTGGGGGCGCCTGGTCTCAGGTGCGGAACCGGGTTTGTATCGGTTTTCCAATTGTCCTCTTAGTTTGAAGGTATTTCGAAATAAAAAATTTAAGAAAAAAACAAAACGAATAGGTCTATTAGAACACAATATTTTTGTTTGTTCTTTCCCCAAGAAAGTAGCCTTTGCAGGGATAGGAATAAAACAATCTGCAAAATACGCAAGCCTCTTGCCCCACCAGCACAGGGCTTGTTTAAACAAGTTAGCACGTCTTTATTTTTTTGACTAAGGCACGTGACGTATAGAAATACTGAGGTACAAAATGCAAATTTCTGCATACGATTTTAAAAATATCCATTTTGGAAAATGAAGGCGAACAGACACCGTCTGCCAGAACATTCAGCTCTTCGCTTGTTTTTTCCTCTGGACCAGTCCCACCAGCAGCTTGTACCTGGCCACGCAGTCCTCCTGCCGGGAGAAGACGAGGTGAGCGGGCGGGGGTCCCTGGCGGGTGACTGTGACCCGCGCCCGCTGTCCCGCCGGGCTCGGGGGGCTGCCCCGCCAGGCCCGCAGAGCCCTGCGCCTACCTCCCGCCACGCGGACCTGCCCGTGGGGTGGGGGCCCAGGCTCGCCCTAACGCCTCTCGCGTTTTACCGCAACGTACTTTGCAGACTCCGTTGTTTGTGAAAAACAAATCCGGGCCGCGTGGTACCAGCAGCTCTGACCGAGGACAGTCCGGGTAAAGGGACTCCAGACCACGACAGGGGCCGAAGAGAGAGCTGGTCTCCACCCCAACCCCCAGGCTGCAGCTCACCACCCCTTGGGGACGCTGCCTGCTCAGGCTTCGGAACACACAGGCGCCCATGGGGACACGCAGGGCCACGAGGCCGTGGGCATCTCTGGGTAAGCTAGGGGGGCTCCCCACGCCCGGGCCCCGTCCAGCCCCTCCGCTCCCATCCGACGCCGCACATCACTCGGGGCGCCCACTCGGACAGACACTGACAGGATGTGGGGTGTCCCTCAATTCGGTGAGCCAGCTGGGCAGTGGGGACCTGCGCCTCGCAAATGCCTCAGCTGCTGATGGTTTCTTTCCCCCTCAGGGCTCCCAATGAGGTGGCGGCTAAGTCACCCCTACACTCAGGGCGTCCCAGCCACAAGCCAGAGCACCCAGAAAGACAGCAGTTGGCGTGCATGTGCCCCCAGAGGGACAGTACCCCGCAGAGAGCACCTCTGCACCCCGCCAGGCTGAGCTTTCACTGGAGAACCACCTGTAGGTGCGTTTAAGCAGACGGCTGAGCTGTGCCCAGGGAAAAGGTCTGAAGAGCCGAGATCCCCAGGGTGCGCCGACACCTGCTGTCACCCCACGGGTCCCACGGGAAAGCTTCTGCTCCCGGGCCACCAAGTCGGGACGGATCTATGGTGCGGCGCTGACGGAGGCCCCCTGACATGCCCTCTGGGGCCACTGGGGGCCAGAGCTGTCAGAAGGCCCGCTCCCCACGGGGCCCCCGACCCGAACTGCAGCCCGGGAGAGCGTGGGGCCTAGGCTGGCGGGCAGCCGCGGGTGGATGCGGGACCCACGCGCGGGGCTTTTACTGGGACCATGGAGGGCCGGTCCCGGGACACAGGGCGGGGGGGGGGTGAGGGCACACCCACCTTGCTCTTGGTTGGCACACACTTGGCGATTTTGTCCCAGCGGTCTGAGGACCCCCTCGGGTACTGCTGCAGGGCCGACTCCAGGAGCTTCTGCTGGCTCTGCGTCCAGGGCCCCTCGGTGCGCCGCGGCTGCTGGCTGTCCTCGGGGCTCCACGCGGCTGGCTCTGCGCCCTCGAAGTCCCTCTGCCGCCTCCCGCGGGCGCGCTCCTCAGGCTCCCTCCTGGGCCCCGCCTCGGGCGGCCTGGATGGCTTCCTCCTGCGCGGCCCCGGGACATTGGCCCCGGGCGCTCCGCCCTCCTCGACCTGCTCCTCCTGGGCCTGGTGCTGGGTGACGGGCACGGCCGCGGCGGTCCTGGGGGCGGCTGTGAGCTCCGAGAGCCTCACCATCCCTGTGGGAAGGGCACAGGGCGCGCTGAGAGGGCCAGGCCCGGGCAGCAGACGCAGGGACCAGGGGCCGATGGGGCCGGGGGGTGGGGGGATGCTGGGACCGGACCCCAGCTGCCCCCCGAGGACTGACGGTGGGCGGAGGTTCCAAGTGCCCGGGGCGGGAAAATGATGCCTGTTGCCAGATTTTTAAACGGGGAATTTCATGTTAAAAAATGCAAACCTCTAGGTTTGCATTTAAACATGACAGGATGTTTAAACATCAATGTCCTCCATGCAGTAAAATCTACAAGTGAGTAAGATAAAGGGGCAGAGAGCACAGGTCACCGCAGACCACTCACAAACACATAAACCACCGTCGGTCATTTGTGATCCCGACGTCGAAAGAGGAGGCCTGAGCGTCCCAGCGCCAGCCGAGGGGCTGGTGGTGGCCTTGTCCCAGCTGAGGGAGGACGCGCCCAGGCTGGAGGGTGAAGGACACAGTGGGCTGGGTGGGGATGTGCCTGGGCCAGGGAAGATGAGCCTGGCACGGACAAGCACTGCAAGTGCCACCGACCTCTTAACACGTGGAGTTTAGAGAGCCCTCAGGGCCTCAGCTTTCTGGAAAACAACGTAAACTGCGTGTGACTCAATCCTACCTATGGAGGCCTCGCCTTCCGCTGAAGATGTGTGCGAAAGGGTCCCTTTTACTTCACTCTGTGGAGAGTATGTCCTCTCTTTTTATTTGCTTTTTAAAAGAAAATCTTGCACATAATAAAAACGCAAGCCGTCCCAAGGGAATATAATGAGAAGTTCTTCTCTGCCCAGTCTCAGGGGCACCAACACACTGGCGGGCACGTGAGCATGTGCTTCTAGAAACACCTCCCCTTGCCTGCCGGTCACCCCTTTGCGGGGCAGCTCTGTGGGCACAGCTGCAGCACCCACTCTCACACGGGTGGGAGCAGCTGCTGGCTGGGCACTGCACTCATCTAGATGTCCCTGGACGGGCCGGTGGCTGTCCCCGTCTCTGTCACAGAGCCCGCAACCTTTCTAGAAACCTTTCAGCAGCTGTGCTGGTTTGAATCTGTCATGGGCCCCAGAAAAGCCATTTTCTTTCCATCCTGATCCAGTCTTGTGGGGCCAGACATACTGTAGTGTGGCACCTTTGATTAGGTTGTTTCCATGGAGATCGACCTATTCAACTGTGGCTGTGGCCTTCTGATGAGATGATGTGACTCTGCCCATTCCAAGTGAGTCTTGATTAGTTTACTGGAGTCCTTTAAAAAGGGAAACATTTTGGAGAAAGCTCAGATGCAAATGCAGATGCAGCTATTTGGAGAGGCAGAAGCCCAGAAGATGCCAGGAGCTGAGCGAGCCGACAGGGAGGACCTGTGGAGAGGCAGAGCCCAGCAGACATCGCCATGTGCCTTCCCATGAGGTGCCGACAAGCCAGGACACAGAGTTGTGTCCTGGAGGCGCTAACTGAAGGTCTACAGACACTTCAAGAGGAAACCACTGGCCTCAGAAGCCGAAGGATCCACAGGGGCTGAGAGCTGTCTGAAACCAGAAGCCGGGAGTGGATGCAGGCGCCAGCTACATGCCTTCTCATGTGCCAGACACCGGCCTTCCTTGAGTCGACGTCTTTCTCTGGATGCCTTACTTTGGACATTTTTATGGCTGTAGAACTGTAAACTTGTAACTTAGTAAGCCCCCTTTATAAAAACTGGCCCATTTCTGCTATATTAGAATTGTAAGACAATTCTGACCCTACAGGTCAGGTGCATTTCACATATCTGCTCTCTCCCACGGCATTCCTCAGTCATACAACGTATGAAAAAGCAACTAAAAATCAACTGAAAGCATAAAAACAATCTTAAATAATTTTATTTCATTCATCAATGAAACATTGTTCTCATGAAACTACTATCAATAATGTTACAATGAGCTGGAAAATACTTAGTATTGATAATTCTGAGTGACACCCTGAATGAAAGGGCTCATTCCATGTTCAGTTGATTCTAGCACTTGATTTTTAATGGCTGTCACAGCTAGAAGCAAACTCACGAAGGCATCCACATCCGAACACAGTGAGCTGTCAGCTGGGACCACCACACGTTGATGCCCTGTTTGCAATATTCATTATACAGAGGCATTTATAGAAATCTTCCCTAAGGTTGTTCTTGAAAACTGAGTGGAAGGTGTTACGCCCTTATATTTTAAATTAATGAGTTCCTTTTATTTGAAATATTTTAAAGCAGGTTAAAATTCTATCTTTAACACTTTTAAATCTGCAGAAATGAGCTTTTCTAAGAATCTCATATCTTTATGGCCACCACATAGTACATAATAATGGAAAACGTTTTCACAAACATCTGTTTTCAAAATATTCTTTCTCCAGCATAAGTATCTTTTCAAAACAACCACTTTCACATTCATTGTTAAAACACTGTCTTTATTTTGAAGAAACAGAATTTATTTTGATACTGCCAGTAATTTAGAATATTTGTTTTTCTCATGAAAGAAAAATTTGAAACTGATCTTGAAATTCAACAACTCTTTTAAGAACTTTTTGAAAACACTGGGAACCCTCTGTGTGATATAAAATCTCCATCTTCCAGAAGGAGTCACTGGGTCTTAGGACGGGTTGTGAGCTCTGCAGAACCCCACTTTTCCTGGGGAGCCTCGGGGCCGCTTGCTGGGTTCTAGGTGGCCATGGAGCCCTGTGTCACATCCACCCTGGTGGCCGTGGCAGGAAGGTGGGAGCTGCTGGCTAAACCTGCTCAGAGTCAGAGCAGAATTCCATTCCTGCTGTTTAAGAAAAAATCAGGAGCAATTCTAATGCAGTCTCTCTGCATTCCAGAGCACCATCCTGGGCACTGCACTTTGGAGGCAGCTGCTCTATCATAAAAGAACTGAAACAACCCAAATGTCCAACACTGGAGACTTGTTAAACAATGAAATCAATGCTCAGGTTTTTACATTACGGAATACTGAGTAGATGCTGCAACGATGATGGAGGTACAAGAATGCACAGAATGGAAAAATGACAGAAGATGCTGTGGTGTGGTCCCAAACTTAAAAAAGTGGTAATTATGTGAACACACATGCATCCAAAACCTCAAGAAATATATCTCTCAAAAAAAGCAACAGGGGTGTGTTATATGGCATTATTTTCTTCCTTTTGTTTATCTGAATTTTCTTGTGTTTCTATTTATGAACATTTTACTCCTGGGACAAATATTTGAGTTTAATTATGTTTCCTGTCGGCAGTGGAAGGCAGGCCATACTTGCCAAGGAAGCCAGCTTTATTTCTTTAAACTTTTCCACTTCAGTGCCTTTGAGAGAGATCCACAGTCTTAGGAAAACACTTTAGAATTTCCAATAGTATTCCCAAAGAATGTTGTAGGGCTGGATCTGGTCCCAGGACTTCTTGGAGATCATTAATATGGTGAACAACATCAAAAGAAAGAAATATTTTTGTTTCAGAGAGCGTTGGTGATTTAAAGGAGCTTAAAGCACAAAATGAGGCGCCAAGGGAGAGTGCAGCGGCTGCGCCCCCAGGAGCCACGCTGCCCGGCACAACACCCCTGCCTCCCCGGGCAGGCCTCTGTGGGCAGAGAAGGCATGGGGGGTGCACTTGCCTGGGCCGGCAGGGCTCCCAGGGGAAGGCGTTCTGGAGCTGCCCAGGGAGGGGTAGGCCGGGCGGGCCTGGCCCTTTCTCAGGGCCTGCGGTGGGACTGCAGGCCCAGGGACCCCTCCTGGCCGCCCCAGTGCCGAGACGGTGGAGGGAGCTTCCAGCAAACTCCCGTGCAGTCCCGGAGGGCACAGGTGTGGGGAAGCCAGCTCTCGGGCACCTGCCGGCTCCTGTCCCCAGGGCAGCTTGGTGAGGGGGCAGCGCAGCTTTCTCCCCCAAAAAGTTCTCGAGAAGAACAGGTTTCTACAGTCCTTCAAGCTCATCTGATACATCTTGCTTGCACCAACGGGGGCCTGCACACGCGCGTGCACACACACACTCACTCACTCACTCCCTTAGAGGGATACAACCAACTGCAAGTGCCCCGGACAGGAGAATGACAGCTCCTGGGAAAGCGGCTGTATCAGGGAGAGTTCAGCGGCGACTCACCTGGGGGGCAGGTGACCGAGTCCTTCAGCTGCTTGGCTTTGGTTGTCACCTGTTTCAAAACATAAAAGCAAAAACCTTAAACTTTAAGTCACCAGGCTAAAAGGGCAGATTTTAAACGCAGACACTTCAGGGCCCTTCCCGTGAGGCGGGGGCGGCCTGGAAGGATGCAAGGCCGCCCGTCCACCCCAGGCATTCGCACTGGGACACTGACGCCCGGAGACACAAGGGACGGCTTGCTGCCCGTGGGCACACCCACTCAGCACCCCAATGCAAGACCCGGCCAACGGGCGACCTCTGGGTCCCCGAGCCACCCACTGGCCCAGATGCCTCCTCAAAATACGGGTCACCGGACACACCGGTCACTTGTTTTAGTTAGAACTTCCAGAAATAGAATATCCTTTCTCACTTCTGAATATCAATCAGTGGGGGAAAGGACATGGATGCGAGTGATGGGACACAAAAGCTTCCCTCTGTTTCTACCCTAAAAAGAAACCTGAAGGGGGAGAGCATGGGTCCCAAAAGGCAGAATCCCTCCCTCCTCTAGACAAAACCAAAGAGCTGGAAGGGAGGCTGGAATTCATATGGTGGGACTCGGCAGCCAGAATGGACAGTGAGCAAGAGTGGCGGGGTGGAGGGCGGGGGAGGGTGCGGGAGGGTATGGGAGGGCGCGGAAAGGTGCAGGAGGCCAGGCTGGGGTGAAGGTCAAGGTCAGTGTGGGGAGTCCGTGAGCACCGGAGCAGAACGGCCAGGGTTTGTGCCCTCTGGACAGTAGCTCGTCCAGCCTCCCACCAGCCTCCACCTGGACCTGAGGAACCAGTGATTTCTTCCCCCTTTCTTCTGTGTGGGGGCGTGTCCTGCTCTGTCTGGCACCGACCAGCACGGAAAGACCAGTGCACTGGTCACTGGCTGAGCCCTCCCAGTGGTGGTCAGTCTGGCGGAGCCTAAGTTTCTCTCAGAAGCAACCTCTTCTGGCCCATATGGGCATCTACAGAGAAAACAGGAGCCAGTGCGCCTCGTTCTTCCTCCTTTCGTTTTGGGGGTGTGGGGTGGGTTGGTTTTATTTTTCTTTCTCTGCTTTGTATTTCTGGGTCTTGCGGATCCATGAGGGATGAGTGGGGATGCTGGCCTAGCAACTTCTGCTTCCCACCGGCAAATGACAAGAGACTTGGAGAGGCAGTGCCCTTACTTTTTTTCCTTGCCTTTTTTTGGTGGGTGTTTTGTCTGTCAGTTTCTTCCTTTCTCCTCCCCATGCTGCGTTACCATCCTCTATTTCCCTTCTTCTTGGTCTGGGAGACTGAAGAGTGGGAGAATTAGGTTTCCAGACTGACTACAATATAATACTCAGAATGTCCAATTCTCAACAAGAAGTCATAAAACATACAAGGTGCGTTACTTTTCAAGCCACTAAAACAAAACACATTCGGTGAGTTGGCTTAAAAAAATGGAATTTATAGGCTGAGAGGCCAGGGAAATGCAAAACCAAGGGTCAGCACTGACAAAGGCGATGCTTTCTCCCTGAACGCTGGAGCATTCTTGGCACCACTGCCAGTGATTCCTGGGATTCCCTGGCTCTTCCACCGCACGGCACTGTTCTCTCCTTTCTCTTCCAGATTTTGTTGACTTCCAGCTTCTTCATTCTCCAGCGGCTTCTCCCTCTGTGTCCAATATCCTTTGCTTATAAGGACTTCAACCATATTAGAGTCGGGCTCACCCTCATTCAGCTTGGACACTGGAATTAATAACATCTTCACAGGTCCTATTTACCCTGGGTTCATATACACAGGACCAGGGAGGGGTTGTGACATGAACATGCCTTCTGTGGGGGACATGATTCCCTGTAATTGCTTATCAAAGATCTTAGAACAACAACTTTATGCTAATAAACTCGACAATGTAGATGAAATGGACAACTTCCTAGAAAGGAATGAACAACCAACATTGACTTGAGAAGAAATAGATGACCTCAATAAACCAATCACAAGCAAAGAAATTGAACCAGTCATTAAGAAGCTTCCCAAAAACAAAAGTCCAGGAATAGATGGCTTCACATGTAAATTCTACCAAACATTCAAGAAAGAATTAGTACCAATCCTGCTCAAACTCTTCAAAAAAATTGAAGAGAAGGTGTTCTAGTTTGCTAACTGCTGGAATGCAATATTCCAGAAATGGAATCCTTTTAAAAAGGGGAATTTAATAAGTTGCTAGTTTACAGTTCTAAGGCTGAGAAAATGTCCCGATTAAAACAAGTCTACACAAATGTCCAATCAAAGGCATCCATCCAGGGAAAAATACTTTCATTCAATAAGGCCAACGAAGTTCAGGGTTTCTCTCTTAAATGAGAAAGCACATGGCAAATCCAGTCAGGGCTTCTCTCTCTCTCAGCTGAAAGGGCACATGGCAAACATGGCGTCATCTGCTACCTTTCTCTCCTGGCTTCTGCTTTCATGAAGCTCCCTGGGAGAGAGAAGTTTTCCTTCTTCATCGCCAAGGTCACTGGCTCATGGACTCTCTGCATTGTGATGCTGCAGCATTCTCTGCTCTCTCTGAATTTTTAATCTCCAAAATGTTTCCTATTTTACAGGACTTCAGAAACTAATCAAGACACACCCAAATGGGTGGAGACACGTTGTCCCCTAATCCAGCATAACAACCACTCTCCATTACATCACATCTCCAGGGAGATGATCTAATCACAGTTTCAAACATACAATGCTAAATAGGGATTAGAAGAAATGGATGCCTTTACAAAATGGGCTTTATTAAAACATGGCTTTTCGAGGGGACACACATCCTTTCAAACCAGCACAGGAGGGAAAGCTACCTAACTCATTCTATAAAGCCAACATCACCCTCATACCAAAGCCAAAGATATAACCAAAAAGAGAAAACTACAGACCAATCTCTCTAATGAATATAGATGGAAAATCCTCAACAAAATTCTAGCATATTGACTCCAGCAGCACATTAAAAGAATTATACACCGTGACCAAGTAGGATTCATCCCAGGTATGCAAGGATGGTTCAACATAAGGAAATCAACTAATGTAATACATCATATCAACAAATCAAAGGAGAAAAACCACATGATTATCTCGATTTCTGCAGAAAAAGCATTTGACAAAATTCAACATCCTTTCCTGTTGACAACACTTCAAAGGATAGGAATAGAAGGGAACTTCTTCAAAATGATAGAAGGAATATATGAAAAAACCCACTATATATGAGGATAGAAAATATCATCTCAACGGGAAAAAACTGAAAACTTTCCCCCTAACATAAGGAACAAGGCTAGGGTGTCCACTATCACCACTGTTATTCAACATTGTGTCAGAAGTTCTAGCCAGAGCAATTAGACAAGAAAAAGAAATACTAAGCATCAAAACTGGAAAAGAAGAAGTAAAATTCTCACTGTTTGCACATGATATGATACTATATGTTGAAAACCCAGAAAAATCCACAGCAAAACTACTAGAGCTAATAAATGAGTACAGCAAACTGACAGGTTACAAGATCAACACTCAAAAATCCATAGTGTTTCTATACACTAGTAATGAACAATCTGAGTGGGAAATCAAGAAAAAAATTCCATTTACAATTACAACCAAAAGAATAAAAGATTTAGGAATAAATGTAACTAAATAGACAAAAGACCTATACAGAGAAAACTACAAGAAATTGTTAAAAGACATCACAGAAGACCTAAATAAATTAACGTGCATACTGCATTCATGGATTGGAAGACTAAATATAGTTAAGATGTCAATTTCACCTAAATTGATTTACAGATTCAATGCAATACCAATTAAAATCTCAAAAACTTACTTTTCAGAAATAGAAAAACCAATAACCAAATTTATCTGGAAGGGCACAGTACCCTGAATAGCTAAAAGTATCCGAGAAAGAAGAATGAAGTTGGAGGACTCATGCTACCTGACTTTAAGGCATATTATGAAGCTACAGTGGTCTAAGCAGCATGGTACTGGCATAAAGATAAATATACTGACCAACGGAATCAAAGAGAGTGTTTAGATATAGAGCCTCTCATCTATGGACATTTGATCTTTGATAAGGCAGTCAAGCCAACTCACCTGGGACAGAGCAGTCTCTTCAATAAATGGTGCCTAGAGAACTGGATATCCATATGCAAAAGAATAAAGTGGATCCATATTTCACACCCTAAACAAAAATTAACTCAAAATGGATCAAAAACCTAAACATTAGATCTAAGACTGTAAAACTGTTAGAAAAAAATGTAGGGAAATATAAATCTTATAATAGGAGGCGGTTTCCTGGACCTTACACCCAAAACACGAGCACTAAAGAAATAAATAATTAAATAAATGGGAAGTCCTCAAAATTAAACACTTTTGTGCATCAGAGAACTTCATCAAGAAGGTAAAAAGACAGCCCACACTATGGGAGACAATATTTGGAAACAATATATCAGATAAATGTCTAGTATCCAGAATATATAAAGACATTGTTCAACTTAACAACAAAACGACAGAGAACCCAATTACAAAATGGGCAAAAGACTTGAACAGACACTTCTCAGAAGAGGAAATACAAAAGGCCAAAAGACACCTGAAAAGATGCTCAACTTCCCTGGCTATTATGGAAATGCAAATCAAAACCACAATGAGATATCATCTCACACCAACTAGAATGGCCATTATCAATAAAACAGAAAACAACAGGTGCTGGAGAGGATGTGGAGAAAGACGCACCCATTTGGGTGGGTCTTGATAAGTTTCTGGAGTCCTATAAAAGAGGAAACATTTTGGACAATAGCAGAGATTCAGAGAGGACAGATCAGAACGACATAGCCATTAGAAGCAGAGTCCCCCAGCTAGGGACCTTTGGAGATGGAGAAGGAAAATGCCTCCTGGGGAGCTTCATGAAACAGGAAGCCAGGAGAAGAAGCTAGCAGATGATGCCATGTTTGCCATGTGCCCTTCTACTTGGGAGAGAGACCGTGAACTTCATCGGCCTTCTTGAACCAGGTATCTTTCCCTGGATGGATGTCTTTGATTGGACATTTCTATAGACTTGCTTTAATTGGGACATTTTCTTGGCCTTAGAATTGTAAACTAGCAAGCTATTAAATTCCCCTTTATAAAAACCATTCCATTTTCAGTATATTGCACACTGGCAGTTAGCAAATTAGAACAATATGTTAAGAATATTGTGTTTGTTATATATATTTTTTTAATTTAAAAATTAATAAAAAACAAGATCTTAGAACAACTGTCATAAATGGGATCAATGAACCAAATAAAAACACAAAGAACTAAAAAAAATCAGAAAAACAATTTATGAACAAAATGAAAATTTTAATAATGATATAGAAATAATAAAGAAGAACCAAATGGAAATTCTGGAACTCAAAAGTACAATAGCTGAGGTGAAAAGCTCAAAGGAGGGGTTCCAGAGCTGACTGGAAGAGGAAGAAGAAAGGAACCATGAGCTAAAAGACAAACAATGGAAACCGTCTAGGTTGAGGAGCAGAAAAAAAAGAATGAGAAACTCAGCCTGAGGATCCTGTGGGACACCAGTGAATATACCAACACATGCCTCATAGGTGTCCCAGACAGAAAAGAAAGGGCCAGAAAAATATTTGAAGAAATAATGGTAAAAGACTTCCCAGATGACAGCTCCCGGGGCCACGGCAGGGAATGGACACACAGCGTACCCCACTCTGGACTGGCTAGACTGACTGAGAGACTCTGTTGCGGTGAGATCCCCGAGCGGCGCACGATTCCCTGAGCCGCGGCAGCTGTGGCAGCCGAAGCACCTCCCTCCCTCCTTCCCGGGCCAGCTGAGAGTCTCGGAGAGGCAAGTTTCCCAAGCCGCGGCGGACGGCGCCCCTCCCCCGCGGGCGGCTCCCTGGTCCGGTGGCGATTTCCCTGGGCCACTGCGGCCGGCGACCGACGCCCCTCCCCCGCGAGCGGCTTTCTGGTCTGGTGGCGAATTCCCCGGGCCACTGCGGCCGGCGACCAACGCCCCTCCCCCGCGAGCGGCTTTCTGGTCCGGTGGCGAATTCCCCAGGCCACTGCGGCCGGCGACCAACGCCCCTCCCCCGCGAGCGGCTTCCTGGACCGGCGGTGAATTCCCCGGGCCACTGCGGCCGGCGACCGACGCCCCTCCCTCGTGTGCGGCTCCCTGGTCCGGTGGCGAATTCCCCGGGCCACTGCGGCCGGCAACCGACGCCCCTCCCCCGTGTGCGGCTCTCTGGTCCGGTGGCGAATTCCCCGGGCTGCGGCGGCCGGCGACCGACACCCCTCCAGGGAGAGGAGGGGATTTCCAACAGTGGCAGGGACTGGGTCCAACCAAACACCAATAGGCGCATTAATAAAGGAGCCACAGGGTCCCCTCAAGCCGCGGCAGCTGACGCCCCCACCACGCGCAGCCCCCCGGACAAACTGAGAGAATTGGATCGGAAATCCCCAGGCTGCGGAGAACGGTGACCGGGGGGGGATCCCTTCCAAGCACGTGAGACAAACGTGTGTCACGAGCGCCACCTACTGGGCAGGATAAGAAAAACAGAACCCAGAGATTTCACAGAAAAATCTTTCAACCTGTGGGGTCCAACACCCAGGGAAATCTGACTAAATGCCCAGATGCCAGCAGAAGATAACGGATCACGCTCAGAAAACTGAAAATATGGCCCAGTCAAAGGAACAAACCAATAGCTCAAATGAGATACAGGAGCTGAGACAACTAATGCTGAATATACGAACAGAAATGGAAAACCTCTTCAAAAACGAATCGATAAATTGAGGGAGGACATGAAGAAGACATGGGCTGATCAAAAAGAAGAAATAGAAAAACTGAAAAAACAAATCACAGAACTTATGGAAGTGAAGGATAAAGTAGAAAAAATGGAAAAAACAATGGATACCTACAATGATAGATTTAAAGAGACAGAAGATAGAATTAGTGATTTGGAGGATGGAACATCTGAATTCTATTGTAAATAGAATCTTTTGGCAAGTAGGATCGTAAGTTGAAATGTGACCCACCTCATGCAAGGTGGTTCTTCATCCTCTTATTAGAATCCTTTATAAAAGGAGAAAAGAAAAAGAGAATAGACCAAGGGATATGAGGACTGGAGGCAGTTGGTCTTTGGGGAGAAAGTATCACCTGCAGGTACCTTGATTTGGATGTTTTCATGCCTTAGAACTTTAAGCTTGTAAGTTAATAAATCTCCATGGTAAAAGCTGATTTATTTCTGCTATATTATATTTCTTCAGCTTTAGTAACCTAAAACAAAGAATAATGTACCTGGCAAAGTTATCCTTCAAAAATGAGGGGCAAATTAAGATATTTCCAGACAAATGAAAACTGAGTAAGTTCGTCATCACTAGACATGGCTTACAGGAAGTACTAAAGGGAGTCTTCATGCTGAAAGGAAAGGTCACTAGCCAGTATCTCAATGCTGTTTGAAGAAATAAAGATCTCCAGTGTAAGTAACAATATGGGCAAATATAAATGCCCCTAGTAGTTCATTTCTTATTTGTAATGCGGTCTTTCACATCTTCTCAGGCTGAAGGAAAATCATATGCATAATAAGGTATAAGCCTTTGCTACTGGCACACAGACAATGCATAAGGCTGTTACATGTACTATGGACAACAGAAGGCAGATGGCAGGGCACAGATACTGTGTACACGCAGGCTACTGAAGTCAAGCTGGAAAAAGCACAAACTAAACTGTTTAGATTTAGCATCCCCATGGTAACCATAAGACAACCTAAAAAATCTAACCAAAAGGGCAGGATACGTGATTCAAAATGGCTCATTACAGAAGATCATCTAAACTACATTAATTCGGTTTCTGGGCATCTTCAGCTGGAACAAGTTGGTAGCAATGTTCCTGTTGTAGATTTTTAAATTTCTGTTGTAGCAAGAGTATATTCTCAGAGTTTTGTTGGTTGGTCATGGCTACTATTGACCTGTGAACAAACTTAGACACTGTAAGAGGCAGGAGGCTGGGGGAAAATTAATAGGAGGATAATTCAGGTCTCAATGACAGGGAGAAGAATGAAAGAAAATCTGAGAGAAAGTTTTTAGACGAGAGCAATTTCCATTTGCTGTTATACTTGCATCAGGATAACCTCTTGACTCGATTTCAAATCTCTAAGGCATTGAAACTCTATTTCTTTCCCCCCTTTTGGTCACTTCATCAGTGATGTCAGGGCCAGTCTCATCCTTGGAGCTTATGTTTAACAGTGCCAGGGTCAGTTATGTTCCATGATGCCAGTAATTTATGGTCCTGGAGATTATGTCACATGCTGCGGAGAAGCTCAGAGTTTGGCTTAGAGAGAGACCACATTTGAGTAGCAGTAGAGATTTTCTGGAGATGGTTCTTAGGCATTAATTTTAAGTAGGTTTACTTTTCTACTACAGAAATAAGTTTCATAAGGGAAAGCCTTAAAATTGAAGTCTAGGGTTATTAAAGTGGGAAGCCCCTTTTTCTTAAGAAAAATGTTAAGCTTGCTTTGTACGTCTTATTTTATTTTATTATCTTGTAATTATTTTATTTTTTTATTCATCATCATCATGATCATTTCTTACAACATCTACAATTCAGAAAAAGCAATAAAAAGAAAACAGAAAAAAATTCATACGTACCAAACCCCTTACCCTTACTCTTAGGCCTAATTTTAAGTGGGCTTAGCCTATCCTTTGTGGGATTAAATTTCATACGAACAAACCCCAAGACTGGAGGTTTGGCTTATTGCTTTGGCTGTCCCCACTGCTTGTGAGAATATCATGAATTCTCCACTTGGGGAAATTGAGTTTTCCCCCTTTCTCACCATTCCCCCTCGGGGACTCTGCAAATACTTCCCAATTCACTGTTCAAATCGTTCTGGGATTTATCGAGGCATCACTCTGGACAAACCTACAAAATCGCATGCCCTACACAAGGTTCCAAGTAGTATGGTGTTCGATTAAGCTGTCCAGATAAGTTATATTAGAAAATGCACTAATCAAAATGTAAATTTTGAACCAAATAAACATTTTTTGCTTGTCTCACACATACATTAAAGTTTTAAAATATTACCATCTATTTTCAAGACCCTGCATTATTGACATTCCTTTGTTCTTCCTCATGCAGAAACATTTTTAAATTTGCACATTTAGTCACTACCATTATACACTCTAGGCATTCCTAGATTATACCATCTCAGTCTTTATCGTCTATCTTTCCTTCTGGTTTCATCCATACCCCCAGGCCTCCTCCCTCTATCATTCTCACATTCAGCTTCATTCAGTGTTCTAACGTTCTGTATTACAGTTAGGTAGTATTGTGCTATCCATTTCTGAGTTTTTACAATCAGTCCTGTTGCAAAATCTGCATTCTTTCAGCTCCAATTACCCAATATTTACCCTATTTCTATCTCCTGATGGTATCTGTTACCAACGGAAATTCTCCAAGTTCATTTGCTTATGTCAGTTCATATGAGTGAGACCACACAGTATTTGCCCTTTTGTTGTTGGCTAAGCTCACTCAACATAATGTCCTTAAGGTCCATCCATGTTGCATGCTTCATGACTTTACTCTGTTTTACAGCCTCATAATATTCCATCTTATGTATATACCACAGCTTCTTTAGTCCCTCGTCTGTTGATAGACATTTTGGCTGTTTTTATCTCTTGGCAATTGTAAATAATGCTGCTTTAAAAATTGGTGTGCAAATGTCCATCTGTGTCTTTGCCTTCCTGTTCTCTGAGTAAATACCTAGCAATGGTACTGCCAGATCATATGACAGTTCTGTATTTAGCTTCCTGAGGAAGCGCCACACTGCCTTCCACAGTGGTTGTACCATTTGACATTTGCACCAACACAGGGTAAGTGTGCCTCTTTCTCCACATCCTCTCCAGTACCTGTCGTTTTTTGTTTTATTGATAATGGCCATTCTGGTGGGCATAAGATGATATCTCATTGTGGTTTTGATTTGCATTTCCCTAATAGCTAGAGGCTGAACATCTTTTTATGTGCCTTTGGCCTTTTGTATTTCCTCTGCTGAGAAATGTACTTTGTAATTGGGTTCCCTGCCTTTTTGTTGTTGAGTTGAACAATGTCTTTATATATTCTGGATACTAGACATTTATCTGATATACTGTTTCCAAATACTGTCTCCCATAGTGTAGGCTGTCTTTTTACCTTCTTGACGAAGTTCTTCGATGCGTAAAAGTGTTTAATTTTGAGGAGTTCCCATTTATTTATTTATTTATTTCTTCAATGCTTGTGCTTTGGGTGTAAGGTCCAGGAAACCACCTTCTATTGTAGATTTATAAGATATTTCCCGACATTTTCTTCTAACAGTTTTATGGTCGTAGATCTAATGCTTAGGTCTTTCATCCATTTTGAGTTAATTTTTATATAGAGTATGAGATATGGGTCCTCTTTCATTCTTTTGCATGTGGATATCCAGTTCTCTAGGCATCATTTACTGAAACGACAGTTCTGTCCAGGTGAGTTGGCTTCACTGCCTTATCAAAGATCAATTGTCCATAGATGAGAGGGTCTATATCTGAACACTCCATTCGATTCCATTGGTCAGTTATATCTATCTTTATGCCAGTACCATGCTGTTTTGACCACTGTAGCTGTGTAATAACGCCTTAAAGTTACATAGCATGAGACCTCTGACTTCATTTTTCTTTCTCAGGATACTTTTAGCTATTCGGGGCACCGTGTGCTTCCAGATAAATTTGATAATTGGTTTTCTATTTCTGAAAAGTAAGTTTTTGAGATTTGAATTGGTATTGCATTGAATCTGCAAATCAATTTAGGTAGAACTGACATCTTAACTATATTTAGTCTTCCAATCCATGAACACGGTATGCCTTTCCATTTATTAAGATCTTGGGATTTCTTTAAACAATTTTTTACAGTTTTGTCTGCATAGGTCTTTTGTCTCTTTACTGAAATTTATTCCTAAATATTTTATTCTTTGGTTGCAATTGTAAATGCAATTTCTTTCTTGATTATCCCTCAGCTTGTTCATTACTAGCGTATAGAAACACTACACATTTTTGAGTGTTGATCTTATAACCTGCGACTTTGCTGTACTCATTTATTAGCTCTATTAGCTTTGCTGTGGATTTTTCAGGGTTTTCCACATACAGTATCATATCTGCAAACAGTGATAGTTTTACTTCTTCCTTTCCAATTTTGATGCCTTGTATTTCTTTTTCTTGTCTAATTGCTCTGGCTAGAACTTCCAATGCAAAGTTGAATAACAGTGGTGACAGTGGACATCCTTGTCTTGTTCCTGATCTTAGGGGGAAAGATTTCAGTTTTTCCCCATTGAGGATGATGTTAGCTGTAGGTTTTTCATATATTCCTCTTATCATTTTGAGGAAGTTCCCTTCTATTCCTATCCTTTGAAGTGTTTTCAACAGGAAAGGATGTTGAATTTTGTCAAATGCCTTTTCTGCATCAATCAAAATGATCATGTGGTTTTTCTGCTTTAATTTGTTGATATGGTGTATTACATTAATTGATTTTCTTATGTTGAACCATCCTTACATACCTGGGATGAATCCTACTTGGTCATGGTGTGTAATTTATTTAATGTGCTGCTGGATTCGAGTTGCAAGAATTTTGTTGAGAATTTTTGCACCTACATTAATTACAGAGATTGGTCTGTAGTTTTCTTTTCTTGTAATATCTTTGTCTGGCTTTGGTATGAGGGTGATGTTGGCTTCGTAGAATGAGTTAGGTAGCTTTCCTTCCTCTTCAATTTTTTTGAAGAGTTTGAGCAGGATTGGTATAATTCTTTCTGGAACGTTTGGTAGAATTCACATGTGAAGCTGTCTGGTCCTGGACTTTTCTTTTTTGGGAGCTTCTTAATGACTGATTCAATTTCTGTGCTTGTGATTGGTTTGTTGAGGTCGTCTATTTCTTCTCGAGTCAATGTTGGTTGTTCAGGTCTTTCTAGAAAGTTGTCCATTTCATCTACATTGCCGAGTTTATTAGCATAAAGTTGTTCAACGTTTCTCTCATTACTTACTTTATTTCTGTGGGGTCAGTGGTTATGTCTTGTCTTACATTTCTGATTTTACTTATTTGCATCCTCTCTCTTCTTTTGCCAACCTCACTAAGTGTCCATCAATCTTATTGATTTTCTCATAGAACCAACTTCTGATTTTGTTGATTTTCTCAACTGATTTCATGTTCTCAATTTCATTTATTTCTGCTCTAATCATCACTATTTGTTTCCTTTTGCTTGCTTTCAGGTTAGTTTGCTGTTCTTTCTCTAGTTCTTCCAAGTGCACAGTTAATTTCTTGATTTTTGCCCTTTCTTCTTTTTTGATATTGGCATTTAGGGCACTAAATTTCCCTCGTAGCACTGCTTTTGCTGCATCCCATAAATTTTGATATGTTGTGTGTTCTAGTTTGCTAGCTGCCAGAATGCAACACACCAGAGACAGATTGGCTTTTAATAAAAAGGGATTTGTCTTATTAGTTCTTCAGAGGAAAAAAGAGGCAGATAACTTTCAACTGAGCTTCTTTCTTGCATTTGAAGGCACAGGATGATCTCTGTTGGCCTTCTCTCAAGGCCGCTCGGTTCCAACAACTTTCCCCAGGGTGATTTCTTTCTGCATCTCCAAAGGCCTGGGCTGAGCTGCGAGTGCTGAGATCAGGTGTGCTGAGCTACTTGGGCTGTGCCACGTTGACCTCTCTCATTTAAGCACCAGCCAATTAAATCAAACACCATTCATTACAGTAGGCATACCTCCTAGCCGACTGCAGATGTAACAAGCAACAGATGAGGTTCATGTATCATTGGGTCATGTCCACAGCAACAGAACTAGGCATCTTCACCTGGCCAAGTTGACACCTGAACTTACCTACCACATTGTGTTTTCATTTTCATTTGCCTCAACATATTTACTGATTTCTCTTGTAATTTCTTCCTTGACCCACTGGTTGTTTAAGAGTGTGTTGGTGAGCCTCCATATATTTCTAAATTTTCTGGCACTCTGCCTATTATTGATTTCCAACTTCATTCCTTTATGATCTGAGAAAGTGTTTTGTATGATTTCAATCTTTTTAAATTTATTGAAACTTGCTTTGTGACCCAGCATATGGCCTATCCTTGAAAATTATCCATCACCACTTGAGAAAAAGGTGTATCCTGCTGTTCTGGGGTGCAATGTTCCATAAATGTCTGTTAAGTCTAGCTCATTTACTGTATTATTCAAATTCTCTGTTTCCTTATTGATCCTCTGTCTAGATGTTCTGTCCATTGATGAGAGTTGGGTATCTGAAGTCTCCAACTATTATGGTAGATGTGTCTATTTCTCATTTCAGTGTTTTCAGTGTTTGCCTCATGTATTTTGGATCATTCTGGCTCAGTGCATAAATATTTATGATTGTTATGTCTTCTTGTTCAATTGCTCCTTCTATTAATACATAGTGTCCTTCTTTATCTCCTTTACCTGTTTCATATTTGAAGTCTAATTTGTTGGATATTAGTAAAGCTACTCCTGCTCTTTTCTGATGGTTATTTGCATGAAATTTCTTTTCCCAACCTTTCACTTTCAACTTATGTTTATCCTTGGGTCTAAGATGCATTTCCTGTAGATAGCATATAGATGGGTCCTTTTTAAAAATCCATTCTGCCAGTCTATGTCTTTTTGATTGGGGAGTTTAATCCATTAACATTTAGTGTTATTACTGTATGGGGTAGTACTTTCTTCTACCATTTTGCCTTTTGGATTTTATTTATCATATCTAATTTTTCTTCTTTTTGCGTTTACTGATAGTCTTCATTTCTACATTCTTCTCCACACCTCTCTCTCCTGTGTTTTCTTATCTGCCTCTAGTGCTCCCTTTAGTATCTCTTGCAGAGCCTGTCTCTTGGTCACAAATTCTCTCAAGTGATTTTTTGTCTGAAAATGTTTTAATTTTCCCCTCATTTTTGAAGGACAGTTTTGCTGCATATAGAATTCTTGGTTGGCAGTTTTTCTCTTTTAGCATCTTAAATATATCATCCCACTGTTTTCTCACCTCCATGGTTTCTGCTGAGAAATCTACGCATAGTCTTATTGGGCTTCCCTTGTATGTGATGGATTGCTTTTCTCTTGCTGCTTTCAAGATTCTCTGTCTTTGACATCTGACATTCTGATTAGTAAGTGTCTTGGAGTACATCTATTTGGATCTATTCTGTTTAGGGTACGCTGCACTACTTGGATCTGTAATTTTAAGTCTTTCATTAGAGCTGGGAAATTTTCAGTGATAATTTCCTCCATTAGTTTTTCTCCTCCTTTTCCCTTCTCTTCTCCTTCTGGGACACCCACAGCATGTTTATTCATGCACTTCATGTTGTCGTTCAATTCCCTGAGTCCCTGCTCATATTTTCCCATTATTTTCCCTATATTTTCTTTTGCTTGTTGGGTTTCAGATGTCCTGTCCTCCAGTTCACTAATCTTATCTTCTGTCTCTTGAAATCTGACCTTGTAGGTTTCCATCGTTTTTTTTTTTCATCTCTTCCACTGTGCTTTTCATACCCATAAGTTCTGTGACTTGTTCTTTCAGACTTTTGATTTCTTCTTTTTGTTCATTCCTTGCCTTTCTTATATCCTCCCTCAATTCAATGATTTGATTTTTGATGAGGTTTTCCATGTCTGTTTGAACATTCTAAATTGACTGCTTCAACTCCTGTATCTCATTTGAATTGTTGTTTTGTTCCTTTGACTGGGCCATATCTTCAATTTTCCTAGCAGGATTCATAATTTTTTGCTGGCATCTAGGCATTTAATTACCTAATTAGTTTATTCTGGAGATTGTTTTCACTTCTTTTACCTAGGATTTTCTTTCTGGATGAGTCTGTTGTCTATCTGTTCTTTGACATTCAGTTCAGCTTATTCTGGACCACTAGCTTAGGTTTTGTTTAAGAGAGCCAAATTCTTCAGTTCTTATTTTCTTGTTTCTTGCCCTGGCTGTATGGTGCCTTTTCCCCCCACCCTTAGGAGCATCTACTTAGGTATTATAGACCCCAGCCAGATTTTCCCAGACCAAACTGGGCTCCTGACAGGAGGAAAGAGTCACCTGCATCAGTTTTCCCTGAGGGTGATACCCAACAGGTTGAAAGACTTTCCTATGAAGTCTCTGGACTCTGTGATTTTCCTATCCTGACCAGTATATGGTGCTTGTCTGCCTGTGGATCCCACCAAAATAAGGTGATACAGTACCTTTAACTTCAGCAGAGTTTCCTTGCTGGGGTCATGGTGGAGATAGAGAGGTTGTAGGCTGGCTTTAATCACTTCACTTTTCCAGACCCTGGGGTTCTGAATTCCTTGAGGGAAGGAATCCACCTGAGCTGGGCCCCACCTCTCTCCTGGGGAAGGCACAGGCTCCAAACAAGTTCTCAAACAAGCGTGTTTCTGCCTATGCCTGGGGCAGTTGCAGCCTGAGAAGTCCTGCTGCTATATTCAAAGGCAGCCTAGCTTTTGTAGAAACACAGCGACAAAAAAGAGAAAACTCCTTCTCAGAGCAGGACCCTCATTCCTTGGGTTTGCCAATCAACAGCATAAGTTGGTATGTTGCTTTGTGTACCTTCAGATCCTATATGTCCCCTCCTTTCCTTCAGAACCCAGACCCTTTCAAGTATTATGTGCTATCTGGTCGAAAAAACCTGTGTTTTTTTTTTCTTTTTTCTTTTTCAGTCAGCCCTGCCCCTTTGGCACCAGGGCAAAATTTAGCAACCTCCATTTTGAGGCAGTTCAGCTGAGCTGGGGGCCTATTTTTAGTAGTCAGAATCTGCAAATTAATTCCACAACTGGAGCTTAGTTGCATTGAGCCCCTGCTGCTAGTAAAGTCCCTTTCCTTTCCCCTCTGGGAAGAAGCCTGTGGGGCAGGAGCACCGGCCACCACAGCTTGGGGCACTCACGCTTCTGGGGATCTTGCAACCAGTCCAGTTGGTCCAGACTGGGGAACATTGTGTGTTCGGTCCCTGACGTGGCCCCAATAATTGTTCTGTATTATTCCTGGCTATTCTGTAGCTGTTCTGGAGAACAAACTAAATTCCACACCTTGTTAAGCTGCCATCTTGGCACTCTCCCCTCCTTCCCTTTTTTAGGCTCAAAACCTAAGAGTGCACTTTTGGACTTTTTCTGTCCCTGCCTAGCCACTGCCAAGGTATCCCCTGAGGGCTCAGGGACACACCTGGACTCTGGGCCAAAACAATGGACTTCTAACTGGTCTCCAACTGACTGATGAACAGTTCTATAGAATACTGTCCCAAGGCAGAGCTGTGATCAAATACCTTTGATGGCTCCCACTGATGACACAGTGAAGTGTTCAATCCTTAACCTGACATGCAAGGAAATCCACAATCCAACTGTATCCTCCTTGCTGCAAGTGTCCTTTACGTCAACTGAGCTCAACACTTAGTGTTGTACATGCAGGCAGAAATCACCCTCTCTGATGTGGGGTCCATCATTCCCACCGTCTGCAACAATTTTCCCCTCCTCATCCTTAAGAATCTCTCCTTAAGAATCTGGGACGAAACCTGCTTGCCAGACACTCTCCAGGGTGACCTTTCCCCAGGACGCTCCCAAGGGCTACCACCAGCACCACCAACTCTGGTCACAACGAATCCCTCCACTCTCTCAATTCCAACTGCACTTAAAATACTTTTATTTTACATTATCTTACATTACATTATTATAAAATTCCTTTTTTGTTCTCTTTTGGCGCACAAGGAATTTTAACACATTTATAGATTCACAGGATCTCTCACCACAATCAAGATACAGAATAGCTCTATCATTCCAAACACGCCTTCATGCTGGTGCCACATCTTCCCACCACCCACACCTCCTGGTGAACTCTCACTTGCTCTCTGTCACTGCATTTTTATCTTTTCAAGAATGTCATACAATATGTCACCTTTGAAGATAGACTTCTTTCACTCAGAAAAATGTCTTTGAATTCATTCAAGTTGTCACATGCATGAATAGTTTGTTCCTTTTTATTAGACTGGTATTCCATTTTACAGATGTACCACAGTTTATCTATTTCCTCACTGGAGAACAGTTGGTTTGTTTCCATTTTGGGGCTGTTATCTAAAAGGTGCTATGAGCATTCATGTATAGATAAATTTTCATGTAACAATGTTGCTTAACATCTCGTGGTGACTTCTCCTGGATCCAAGCATCTCCAAACATCCATGTCTCTGTTCTCCAAGTGTCAGCATCTGTGTCAGCTTTGTACTGAAATTTCTGTCATTTCTGAGGTTTCTCCAAGTTGTTTCCCCTTTTAAAGACTCTAGATCTACCTGTAATGAGTGGAGTCACATTTGCATCTAATCAAAAGGTCACACCCATAATTGAGAGTGGTACATCTCCATGGAGATAAACTAATCAAAAGTTTCCAACCTACAGTATTGAATCAGGATTAACACAAATGACTATTAATCCTCCAGGATAACCTCTCAACTCTGTTCGAAATTTCTCAGCCACTGACACTTAATTTTTTCTCATTTCTCTCTTCCCACCTTCAGTCAAGAAGGTTTTCTCAATCCCTTGATACCAGGTCCCATCTCATCCCGGTATTTCTGTTTCACATTTCCAGGGAGATTTACACCCCTGGGAGTCATGTCTCACAAAGACAGGGAAGGCAGTGAGTTCACTTGCTGTGTTAGCTTAGAGAGAAAAGCCACATCTGAGCAACAAAAGAAGTTCTCTGGGGGTGACAGGCTAATTTTAAGTAGGCTTAGCCTATCCTTTGCAGGAATAAGATTCATAGGGGCAAACCCCAAGATAGAGGGCTTGGCCTTTTTTTGGTTGTCAAGAGCTTGGCCTATTGATTTGGTTAGTGGACAACCAAATCAATAGGCTAGAATATCAGAAATTTTCCAAATGGGAAAGTTGAATATTTCCCCCTCTCTCCTCATTCCTTCAAGGGGACTTTGCAAATACTTCTTTATCCACTGTCCAAATCACTCTGGGGTTTATTGGGGCATCACACTAACCTGGACAAACCAACAAAGTCTCAAGCCCTATTCAAGATTCCATGTACTTATGGTGTTAACTAAACTGACCATACAAATTAAATTAGGAAATTCATTACCCAAAATTTAAATTTTGCACCAAATAAACATCTCTCCCTTTAATCTCACACAGAAGTTGAAGTTTTAAAATATGGACGATAACATCCTTTTCCAGTCTTCTGATATACCTTAGTCCTATCTAGATCAGCTTCATTCATGTCTCTACTCACTGATCAATTTTTCAACTTTTTTACACAGTTCCTATATAGGGTTGTGGTAGTTACATTCAGTTGTCAACTTGGCTAGGTGAAGCTGCCTAGTTCTATTGCTGTGAACATGAGCCAATTGTACGTGAACCTCATCTGTTGCTGATTACATCTGCAGTCGGCTAGGAGGTGTGCCTGCTGCAATGAATGATGTTTGATTTAATTGGCTGGTGCTTAAATGAGAGACTCAACGTAGCACAGCCCAAACAGCTCAGCATACCTCATCTCAGCACTCACAGCTCAGCCCAGACCTTTGGAGATACAGAAAGAAATCACACCAGGGAAAGTTGTTGGAACCCAGAGGCCTGGAGAGAAGGGTAGCAGAGACCACCCTGTGCCTTCCCACATAAGAAAGAACCTCAGTTGAAAGTTAGCTGCCTTTCCTCTGAAGAACTAATGAAATAAATCCCCTTTTATTAAAAGCCAATCTGTCTCTGGTGTGTTGCATTCCAGCAGCTAGCAAACTAGAACAAGAGTACTGCAGAATTTCTTAGCTTCACAGCTCTAACTCTGAGTCTTGGGTGTCACATGTACACCCAAAGTTTCTGGGAGAGATCATGTTATATACAAGTAGCTCAGTAATTTAGGTTCATGATCCACTTTGAGCAAATCTTTGTATAAGGAGTGAATTTTGAGTAAAGTTTCAAACTTTTGCATATGTGCGTTCAATTTGTATAATAGCACTGAATTGTTTTTGCACCTCTGTCAAAGATCAAATAGCCATATTTATGTGGGTCTATTTCTAGATTCTTTATTCTGTTCTGGTGATCCGTGTGTTTATCCTTTTATCAATCCATACTGTCTTGATTACAGAGCTTTAAAGGAAATTTTATAGTTAGTAAATACAGTTAAGTAACTGCAGGTAGTGCAATTTTTCCAATTTTATTCTTCTTTTACCAAATAGTTTTAGCTATTCTAGTTCCTTTGCCCGTCCATATAAATTTCACAATAAGCCTGCCTACCTACAAAAAAAATTCTACTGATATTTTGATTGAAATTGTGTTAATATCTATAGATTACTTTGAGGAGAACTGGCATTTTTACTATGTGCAGTCTTCTAATACATTAAGATAGGGAGCCTCCCCATTTATTTAGGTCATTTGAATTTTTCTATTCAGTATTTTATAATTTTTGATATATAGATCTTATATATATTTTATTAGATTTATACCTAATATTCCATTTTGAGGAGAAATTATTGTAATGGTATTTTTTAAATTTATTAATTAAAAAAATTTAACCAACCAAATAAAACATTAACATATATAATCAGTAATTCACAATATCATCACTTAGTTGCATTTCATCATTTCTTAGAACATTTGCATTAATTCAGAAAAAGAAATAAAAGGACAATAGAAAAAGAAATAAAATGAAAACAGAAAAGAAAATAAAGATTATACCTACCATACCCCTTACCCCTCACTTTCATTGATTACTAGCATTTCAAACTAAATTTATTTTCACATATGTTTCCCCTATTATTTATTTTTATTCCATATGTTCTACTCGTCTGTTGAAAAGCTAGATAAAAGGAGCATCAGACACAAGGTTTTTACAATCACACACACTGTCACATTGTGAAAGCTATATCATTATTCAATCATCCTCAAGAAATGTGGCTACTGGAACACAGCTCTACATTTTCAGTCAGTTCCCTCCAGCCTCTCCATTACATCTTGAATAACAAGGTATATCTACTTAATGCATAAGGATAACCTCCAGGATAACCTCTCGACTCTGTTTGGAATTTCTCAGCCATTGACACTTTGTCTCATTTCACTCTGCCCCTTTTGGCCGAGAAGGTTTTCTCAATCCCTTGATGCTGAGTCTCAGCTCATTCTAGGATTTCTGTCCCGCGTTGCCACGAAGGTCCACACCCCTGGGAGTCATGTCCCACGTAGAGAGGGGGAGGGTGGTGAGATTGCTTGTTGTGTTGGCTGGAGAGAGAGGCCACATCTGAGCAACAAAAGAGACTCTCTTGGGGGTGACTCTTAGGCCTAAATTTTAAGTAGACTTGACCTATCCTTTGTGGGGTTAAGTTTCATATGAACAAACCCCAAGACTGGGGGTTCAGCCTATAGCTTTGGTTGTCCACACTGCTTGTGAGAATATCAAGAATTCAACTTGGGGAAATTTAATTTCTCCCCACTCTCACCATTCCCCAAAGGGGGCTTTGCAAATACTTTTCCACTCATTGATTGAATCACTCTGGGATTCATCAGGGCATCACTCTGGACAAACCAACAAAATCTCATGTCCTACCTGAGATTCCAATTACTTATGGTGTTAATCAAGCTATCTACATAAATTACATTAAGAAATGTACTAGTCAAAATATAAATTTTGTCCCAAATAAAGATGTAATGGTATTTTTAAGAATTGTTTCCATTGTTCATGTTTATAAAAAAATAAATGATTGATTTCTGTGTGCTGACTTCATATCCTGCAACCTTGTTAAATTCACTTATTATTATAAAAGTGTATTGGTTTGTTCAGTTTTTAGATTCCCTGGGATGTGATGCAAACAGGCACGTTGTCTGCATATAGAGGCAGTTTTATTTCTTCCTTTGCAATCTGTATGTCTTTCATTTCTCCTTCTTGATCCTGCACTGGCTAAGATTTCCAGGACTATGCGAGACAGGTGTGGTGAGGATGGGCAGCTTGTCTTATTCCTGATCATAGGGGAAACATATTCTGTCACCATTAAGTATGATATTAGTTCTATGTATTTTTTTGTAGATGTACTTTACACTTTATCAGGCTAAGGAAGTTCCTTTTTATTCCTAGTTTGATGAGAACTGTCCTCAGAACTGGATGTTGATTTTTTTCAGGTGCTTTTTCAACATCAACTGATAAATAATCATATAGATTAACCTTTAAATAGGCAGAACACAGTGACTGATTTTCAAATATCAAACCAGCCTTGAATTCCAGGATATACACCACTTGATCATGGTGTGTTATTCTTTTTATATATTGTTGGACCTAATTTTGTAATATTTTGTTGAGGATTTCTGAATCTATGTTCATGAGAGATTTTTTCCTTTAGGTTTTTTTTTTTTTTTTTTTTTTTTAAGGGGAATTTATTTATTTATTTATTTTACATGGGCAGGCACCGGGAATTGAACCCGGGTCCTCGGGCTTGGCAGGCAAGGATTCTTACCTGCTGAGCCACTGTGGCCCACCCTAGGTTTTGTTTTTGTGCTATTTTGTTTGGTTTTGGTAACAAGATAATGCTGGCCTTGTTTAAAAAGTGTTGCTCATTCTAAATTCTGGAAGACATTGAAGAGAGTTGGCATTATTTCTTCTTTAAATATTTGGTAAAATTCATAAATGAAACCATGTGTACTTAAAAGATTTCTTTCCTAAGATGTTTAACAATGAATTAAATTTAATAGCTAGGGGCCCATTCAAGTTATCTATTCCCTATTAAGCAAGTTTTGGGATTTTGTGCTTTTCAAGAATTGGTCCATTTCCTTTTAGTTCTTGGAGTTAGGTGAGTATAGTTGTTCACAGTATTTCCTTATTATCCTTCTAATATGTGCAGTGATACCCCTTCTTTCATTTCTGATACTGGCAATTTATGTATTCTTTTTTGTCAGTCTTCTTAGAGATTCATAGATTTTTATTAGCTTTTCAAAGAGGCAGCTTTTGGTTTCATTGCTTTTCTTGATTGTGTTTTGGTTTTTCAACTTCATTGATTTCTGCCCTTATTATTTTCTCCTTCTACTTGACTTTGGATTATTTTCTTTGATTTTTCTACTTTCTTAAGATGGGTGCTTAGGTTGACTTGAGACCTTTCCTCTTCTGAATTTTATGCTATACATCTCCCTTTAATTTCCATATGCTGAATTGCCATTTTCATCCCACAAATTTTCATAGTTGTATTTTCATTTTCAGTTCAAATTATTTTCTAATTTCTCTTGAAACTTTCTCTCTGACCCTCTGGTTATTCAGGAAAGTGTTTAATTTCTAAGTGATTGAAGATTTTTCTGTTATCTTTCTTTATTGATGTCTAGTTTAACTGCATTACAAGCAGAGAACACATATATTTTTTAGTTAAAAGAATTTAAACTTTGTTCAGGTTTATTTTATAACCCTTGATATGCTCAATCTTGTTGAATGACCCATGCATACTTGAGAAGAAAATATGCCTATTATGCTGTATTATGTGGAGTGTTCTATAAATATCAATTAGATCCACCTGCCTGATGGTGGTGTTCAGTTTTCTATACCATTCCTGATTTTCTGGCTACTAATTGCATATATTGTTGAAAAGCAGTTTAGAAGTTTGTATGATGGTGGATTTGTCTATTTCTCCTTTCAGTTCTATAAGTTTTTGCTTTGTGTATCTTCAACCTCCATTGTTAGGTATATACACATTTTAAATTCTGTATTCTTGGTGAACTGGCTCCTTTATCAATGTGTAATATCCTTCTTTATCCCTGATAGTTTTATGTGCTCTCAAGTCTCCTTTCTCTGATATCAACATAGCCACTTTAGCTTTCTTTCCCTTACTGTTCTCATGGTATAGTACGTATTCAATCCTTTTACTTTTATCCTGTCTATACTGCTATATTTGACACAAATTTCTTAAACATAGCACATAGTTGGGTCATGTTTTTAAATTCAATCTGACAATTTCTGCCTTTTATTTGGTGTATTTAGACCATTCACATTTAATGTAATTATCAATACATTTGGGTTTAGGATTTCTATTTTATTATTTGCATATCTCCCTCTGTTTTTTTGTTCCCCGCTTCCCCTGTGTTTTGGTGGGTTATTTTGTCAATTTTTGGTATTCTATTTTAATTTATTTATTGTGATTTGCAAAATAATCACTTTGTAAAATCTTTCATGGTTGCTCTGGGGAATAACACAAGACATACTTAGTTTTCTAGTCTATTAAGAATTAATATCTCATCACTTCAATTGGAATGTAGAAACCTTACCATCATATACATATCATTTTTATTTCTGTCATCTTGTTAGTGTCTGTTGATTTTGTTTTCTCATGTAATTTGAGATTTTTTGGTAGTTCTTCAAATGCCAATCAAAACAATTTTTTTTTTCTTTTTTCTTTTGGTTTGAGCATTACATTAGGAGACTCTAGGTCTTGTTTCTGTACTATGCTGAATGTTGCTATTTTTGTCTCAGTCCTCTGTGGTCTGTGTTTCAATACCAATTCAGTTTTGAGGCCTTTGTGATGCTGTCTGAATGTGTCTCATGTAAGCCCCATGCAGTGGGTAGTCTGGGACAGGCGTCTACCTATTAGCTCATCCTTGAAGTCTTTGATATACTAATTCAAATCACATCCATATATGTTCAGATCATGGTCACCCCAGAAATTCAAGTACTTCATTTGGCCACTGTCCAGAACTGTCCATCATTTCTCCAGTACTTGCTGGTCCCCTGAGCTACCTTTTTCAGTCTTCCACCCAAAAGAGAACCATTATTCTTTTATTCCCCCATCATTGCCCCAGCCTATAGAAACCAGTAACCAGTAATTCACTTTCTCCATAGATACCTCTAGGTGTTTTGGCTTATTTCACTCAGCATAATGCTTTTTTTTTATTCTAGCCATTCTAGAAGGTATGAAATGTTGTCTCAGTTCTGATTGCATTTTCATGATGGGTAATAATATTGAGCATCTTTTTGTGTGCTTATTTCTTGGAGAAGTTTCTATTCAGATTCTTTTCCCATTTTTAAAGTTGGTTGTGTTTTTGTTATCTTATTATTGAACTGTAAATGTTCTTTATGTGTTCTAGATACAAGTCCCTTATTAGATAGATGATTTGCAAATAGCTTCTTCCATAATGTAGGTCGTCTTTTCACTTTGTTGATGATGTCTTTGGACACAAACATTTTCAATTTTGATGAAGTCCATATTATCTTTTTTTTCTTTTGTTGCTTCTGCTTTTGATGTCATATTTATAAATCCTTTCCTAAAGCCAAGATCATGAAAATTTACGAATCTCTTTTCTCCTAAGAATTTTATAGTTTTAACACTTACATTTAGGTCTTTAATCCATTTTGAGTTAATTTTCATATATGGTGTGATAGCATGTAGCTATCCAGTTGTCCCCAGCACCATTCATTGAGAACATTATTCTTTCCACATTGATTGGTCTTGGCACCTTTGCTGAAATTCCTTGACCATAAGTTTCAGTTTATTTATGGGTTCTCAATTCTATTCTATTGATCTATATGTCTATTCTTGTGTCAGTACCACACTGTCTTGGTTACTGTTGTTTTTTAATAACTTTTGAAACTAGGACTCACCAAACTGCTTTTCTTTAAGATTGCTTCAGCTATTCTGGGTCCCTTGCAAGTCTAGAATTTTAGAATCAGCTTGTCAATTCCAAAACAGCAGTCAGGTGGGATTGTGCGAGGGACTGCACTGAATCTGTAGATCAGTTTGGTGAGCATTATCATCTTAACAATGTCAAGTGTCCCAATCCATAAAAATGGATCGTTTTCTGTTTTAGATATTCTTTAATATCTTTCAACAAGGTTTTATAGTTTTCAGTTTGCAAGTCACACTTCTTTTGTTAAAGTTACTCCTGAATATTTTAATTTTTTGATAGCTTTGTAAATGGAATTGTTTTCTTAATTTCATTCGGATGTTTCATTTCAAATGTCTAGAAATACAATTAATTTTTGTATATAGATCTTGTATCTTGCATCCTTGTTGAACTTATTTATTAGTTTTAATAGCCTTTTGTGTGTAGGTTTCTCACAGAAGTCCTTCATGAAGTTGAGAAAACTCCCTTTTATTCCTAGCTTGTTGAGTATTCTTATTCTTTTTACAATTTTTAAAGACTTTTTTATTGTATAGTATAACATATATACAAAGCAAAGAAATAAAAAAGCAATAGTTTTCAAGGCACTCTTCAACAAGTAGTTACAGGACCGATCCCAGAGTTTATCATGGGCTACCATACGATCCTCTCAGATTTTTCCTTCCAGCTGCTCCAGAATATAGAAGGCAAGAAGGCTTATTTTTTTTTTTTATCATCATAATCAACTTTTTTCCTTTTTTTGTGAATAACATATATACAAAAAAGCAATAAATCTCAAAGCACAGTACCACAATTACTTGTAGAACATATTTCAGAGTTTGACGTGTTACAATTCCACAATTTTAGGTTTTTGCTTCTAGCTGCTCTAAGACACTGGGCACTAAAAGAAATATCAGTTTAATGATTCAGCAATCACAGTCATTTGTTAATCCCTACCTTCCCTGCATAACTCCCATCATCACCTTTGATCTTTCTTTAGGGTATTTGGGCTATGGCCATTCTAACTCTTTCACATTGGAAGGGTCTTTCACTAAAATGGGGTATGGAGATGGAACTATCTGATGTTCTGGAGAGGCTGGGCCCTCTAGGTTTCAGGACTTATCTGGACCAGAGACCCATCTGGAGGTTGTAGGTTTCTGGAAAGTTACACTAGTGCATGGAACCCTTGTGGAATCTTATATATTGCCCTAGTTGTGGTGATGTTAACTTTTTGAGGGACTGTTAAACAGTTTTCCACAGCAACTTGTGCCATTTACAGAGAACTCTCTCAGTCACTGATATTTCATTAGTTACACTTCCCCCTTTTGGTCAGAATGGCCTTATTGATCCCACAGGGCCAGGGAAATTTTACCCCTGAATGTCATGCCCCACATACTAGGGAGGTCAATGATTTCACTTACAGAGTTGGGCTGAGAGAGTGAGGCCACATCTGAGCAACAAAAAAGGTCCTCCAGAAGTAACTCTCAGGCATACCTATAGGTAGGCTAAGCTTCTCCACTACCTACATAAGCTTCACAAGAGTAAGCCTCAAGATCAAGGGCTTGGACTACTGATTTGGGTGTCCGTAAAGTTTGACACAGTATCAGGGGATTCCCTGATGGTAAGGTTTAATAGTTCTATATTTTTCCTCCCATCCCTCAAGAGACTTTGCCAATAGTTTTTGATTATCTGCTTAATATATTCTAGGATATATTCAGAGATTACATTAAGCTATACAGAATTAAAGGCCCTCATTTTTATTCTGGGCTCCCTGTGTTTCAATAACTATTGAAATGAGCTATCCAGACAGGTTGAATTAGATCATGTGCTACAGAAAATTTAGGTTCCAGACAAAATAAACCTTCTTCCTTTGGTCTCAAAGAATAGGTATCGTTCTAAAATATAGACAATGTCTTCCTTACCCCTGTGTTCTGAATTACCTGAATCCCAATTTGAGTGGCTTCATTCTTATCTCTAAATACCAGGTTACTGATATATAAAACAGCCTCTCAGAATACAGAAAAAAAATGTGTCTGCTATAAGAGCTTATAATCTAGACCCCTGTTTTCTTATAAGCATTTTCTAAAGGAGATCATATAATAATTGTCCTTTTGTTTCTGGCTTATTTTGCCTCAGCAAATGTCCCACAGGTTCATTCACATCATTGCATGCCTCACGACTTCATTCTGTTTTGTAGCAGCACCATATTCGATCATATATATATACACCATCATTTGCCTATCTACACTTCAGTCAGTGCATCCTTCAGTGACCTGTATTCATTTGGCATCATGTATAATGCCGAAAGTCCTCTAAATTGACTCTTTTTGAGGACCTCGATGGAGTACAGCACAGAGGCCACGCCAGAATGTGGGTACTTGAGGGAAGAAGAGGACAAGTTGGGGAGTTCACATAGACATGGGGAAGATTTTCCAGCTTTCTCGGCTTATGGACTCAGACTTCTAAGGGCAACGGGGGCCTCACTGACATCTTGGTTTTGGTAGTACAACACGGCTAGGGGAAAGCAGTAATTCCTGTCTGCATGTTAAACTGTTTACCATGTAAATCAAGGCATATCACCTAACATTCATGTACCTCCATATTTTCCATCTATAAGCAATGAAAATTCATTCCAGATCTAATGACGAGCTTTTGAATTCAAGACAGATAGATTTCTATTTATCCAGACACCTTCCATTTCTATATATATCTCATTTGAATACTCAATGCAGAAAAATGAGGAAAAAAATCTACATTACTGTAAGAGGAATTTCTGGGTCAAAGGAATGTGGTTGGGATTGGATTAAGGAGAGTACAGATTACGGCTTTCAGCTCACAATTTAATATTAGAAAAGCAGAAGCTTACCTGAAAGGGGGTGAATTTTCCTAACAGAACTCGGGAAAGCCTTTTGAGTGCAAGAAAGAGGGACTGGATTGAGAGTCAGTGGTGGAGGCGGCAACTGAGGGCCACAGAGCCTAGGGACCTGACCCACCCGCAGGCTGCAGCCCTGCCTCCGAGCTTCCCATGGAGGTGCCCAAAGACGGGGAGGCAGTGAGGAAGCAGGCCACACCACAAAGACACACAGAATCCTAACAGTCGGCAGGCGCCCACAGAAAGCAAGAGGAAAACAAAGCCTGGGGGCCCTCCTCTCCACAGAAAGCCCATGTTCAACCCATCAGATAACTGAGGGTTGCGGAATTCCTGGCCCCTTGGTGACTCGGTGTCCACCCTTCATACGCAACTGTGGTGCCTGGTGCGAGTCCAGCTGAGCTCTCAGAAACAGGGTCCAGAAAAGGGCATGGCTGCAGAGTGGCAGTGAACAGGACACCTGAAACTGCTGTACTCAGAGGCTACAAAGGAATGGTAGGCTGTCAACTTGATGAGCTCATGGCCAAGTGAAAATCCAATCTAGCAAAATCAAATCAGAAAAATATGAACAATGCTTTTCCCCCTTTGTCTAGGACTAAACATTGAATGCAAACCCAAATAGTCTCTGATAAAACCCATTTAAAACCTCCACTTTATACTCTCTCTGCAGAAAAGACAGAGGCTGTTTTAGACACAGGAAAAGATCAGTTTGAAAGAAGAGCTCCCTCTAGAACAAGGACGAGAAAATTAGAGGGTCTAATTTGACAGTACAGGGGAATGCTTTAAAAATATTCTAAATTTCTTGAAAAACTTGTGGTGGGGGTGCTACCCACAATTCCATAAATTATTTACTAGTGACAGAAGGAAAAATCACCTTCACAATAGAGATGAAGTTACTAGATTAACCATCACCACAACCAAACATGAAACCACACAGGAAGAGACCAGTCCTGTTGACTGTGATGTTGACACCTCCCACTGGCCAGTCTGGACATGAGATTCAATTCCTCCCAGGGAAAGGAGGTCAGTGAAGGGAACCACCAGTGGCTGGAGGTTCGGCAGGTGGCAAAGTCTCTACTTAGCTAATTCCTCAACCTTGGTGACATGCTAGGTGTAAACAAGGAAAAGGCATCTGAGGGATAAGAGTGACGGTGACACTGAGACATCACAGATGGGAAATACCAAAGACAGCTGTGTGAATTTTAGCTACAACACAGCATATATGCAACAACACTGTGTGCAAAGTATTCTTGCCAAAAATGTTTAATATTGGTCAAGCCCAAAGACCTATCTTCCAGTTTGCAGAAATTAAGGAGATAGGGAAGCAATAAAATCTTGAGGAAACAATCAGACAAATCTGAGTTCTATAAGAGATCTGGCCCAGATTCCTCATAAGGTTAAATGTCATGAAAAGGGGACTTTTCTACAAATTAAAAGATGAAAGACTCACAACAACCAAGCACAATGTCTTAAGTTTGACAGCATGTGGGATTGAAACATGATTGAAGTGGCTATAAAAGACATTATGGGAACAACTGGGAAAACTAGAATATGGACCAAACATTAGACGATTATATGAAATTGTTCATTTTCTTAGGTGGTACTGTGATTGTGTAGTGCTCTCAGGAGATTCATGCTGAAGAATTTAAGGGCACAGTACAAGGATGTCCTCAAGTTACTTTCAGATGATTTAACAAAAATGTAAGATAGGTAAGTAGGTGAAACTAATTGTTGAATTTAGGCCAAGGGCACAGAGATAGATAGTTATTGTATTATGATTTCAACTTTTCAATTTCTATGTGTTTGGAATTTTTTAAAATAAAAAGTTGGGAAAAATTCTAAATTTAATTTATATTTTCTTAGAAATTAAAGGGTAAGGAGCTTTTATTAAAATGGAATAATCAACTATCAGGAAGAGTTAATTTTAAACGGAAAATATGATCACTAAATTAAAAAAGCCTTCTGAAGGCAGGGAACAGCAGATTCACTGTTCAAGAAAAACAACACCATGATTTCGAAAATCAGCTCAAGCAATTTTTCCAAAACTCAGAGGAAAAGGGTAATAAATTAAAAAGAAGATAAATGAAGGAGGGAGCTGAGAAGGTCAATGTGACTGAAATGAGTAATAAAATAATAATATTTAGTATTATGGATGCTTCCACTGTGCCAGGTTCCTGTCAGGCACGACTCATGCATTATCACATCAATGTCTCAGAACCACCTTAGAAAGAGATCCTACTAGTCATATTTTATAGCATGAATTTATGGATTAATTATGCAATACTAAAAAGCTAGTAAGTGGCAAAGCTTAACTAAAACTCAAGAACTAAGGTTAGAACTAGTTCTCCAAACTTAAAGGAGACTTTAAGAGTTGGTTTTAAGAGAGACCATGGAATGCAACTCAAATGAATCAAAAGAGACCCACAGTTAAAACACAGCCTAATACAGTTAATTAATTTCAAGGATAAGGATTCAAGAGGGAAAAGAGGGGTGATAGGAAAATAAACAGGCCGGTACCATCTATATCTTCCCCAAACTATATGCTTAGAAAACAATCATGCAATTAATTCATGAGATCTAAGGACAGTAAGTTTTAAGACCCAATGTTAGATACCCAATTATGCTAATTTTCATATATTTAGGCAACTATTACAAACCTACAAAAACAGTGAAATTAAACAATGCCCAAATTTCCCTGAAAAACACACACAAATGCACACACAGGAAGAATACAGCAGTTAACTTTAAAAATAAATGTAATACATAGAAAAGTAACATAAAGAAATAATGCTGAGGAAGGCAACTAACAAAACTTAGAGTTAATGCATAAGTAACTAAAGTATTTATGAAATGAAATGAAAAAATAATGAAGTATTTAAAGGTAATACACTAACCTAATAATTAAATTCAAATTGTTATTAAAATTTATTAATTAAATGAATTAAAAGTTTCTCCTTAGGGGGGCAATAATGAAAAAAAATTGAGAAGCATCACTTTTTGATGATAAAAGGTTCAGTCTATACCAACAAAGAGAGAAAAACATGGATTTGATTAAAGACGCCTGACTGATGACATAAGTTTTATCTGCCTTCTGCTTCCCAAATCCTACAGAAATAATAGAAGAGGTATAAAATGCAAATAAATCTGTATTAGTACTGGAAACAAGTTAAGGATGCACTAAGATCAGAATTTCAGAAAAAAAAAAAGCGGACTGAACAGATGGACAATTAAGTATAAGTATAGTAGAGCTGAGAATCTTCAATCCACAAAGGTAAAAGAAGGGACTTCCAAAAAAGTCTGCTCTACCAATAGAACCTTAGAATGATCCCTTGATTATAGCATTGTTTGGATTGCTGACTTGAACATTTTTCTCAGGCAAGTCTTCTAGAAGTTCCTTGCTCACCAAATGAAATGGGACTTCTAACACGGATGATTTCAAAAACGGGACCAAAGACATGGAATGGAGGTTCCCACAACAGAAGACAAACTACCCATAGCATAATATACATCTCACATCAATGACTGTTTTAGTTGCCTGGCTGCTAAAACAATACCATATATTTAAGCCAATATACTATCTTGGCTTAAACAATGGGAAATTCATTGTTTAATGAATTTGAAGCTAAAAGTCCAAAACTGAGTTGTCGGCAAGGCAATGCTCTCTCCCCAAAGACTGGTGTTCTGAAGCTGGCTGCTGGTGATCCTTTGTCCATGGCTTTTCTGTCACATGGCAATGAATATGGCAGCATCTTCTCTCTTTCTCTTCCTGGTCCTGTTGACTTCCAGCTCCTAGCTACTCCCTAGGGCTTCTTTTCCTTTGTTCAATTTCCTTGTTTATAAGGACTACAGTCATATTGGAGTAAGGCCCACTCTCATTTGGTTTGGGCACCGAAGCTAGCAGCATCTTGAAAGGTCCCATTTACAAATGGGTTCACATCCACAAGACCAGGACTTGGGACCTGAACATGCCTTTTGTGGGGGACATGATTCAATTCCAACAATAACATAGTAAAATTTATGGCCGAACATTAAGGTTTTTAAATTTTGAGGGGCAAAAATGTCTGCATTAATCACTATTATTATTAATACAATATTTCTCTGGAACTGCTAGCCAATGCAATTAGATAAGACAACAAAATAAGATATAAAGAAAATGGCAAAGTATTATTTGTAGAAGATATGACTGTCCACCCTAAAATCCTAATAAATTGACATAAACTCTTATTAGAAATAAGATCAATAAGTAAGGAGGCAAGTAACAAAAATCAGTAATATACTCTATTTCAGCTATCTGATTAGCAATAATGAAAATCAAAATAATGTTCAGTAAGTATGAGAGTGTGAGGAATTGGCCTATACACACCAGAGGACTATGTTGTACAACCTCACTGGAGACAATGTGAGAGTCTTCAAAAGTTCTAAAAACAGGCATATTCTTGAACCAAGCAGCTCTACTTCTAGGAAATCTCACTAAGAAAACAGAGTCAATTCTTTTATTTTTGGTAGTTGTGCTCTGTAACATTGCCATGAACACTGAATAAGCAAGCACTGAACCACTGCTCTAGGGGAAAAACAGGATTAAATTCCTGTGAGGCTCAGGTCACAACATTTTCGTCAACTGATCAATACATAAACTGTTTTATGTGTGTTTCTGTTTAAGAACAACTTATTTAATAACTATTGTTGATAAATAAGTGTTCAACTCAATGGCTGACAGCATGTAACTCAGGCTGAACAATGCTCCTCTAACACGTACTCTCTCCATAAGGCACAAAGCAACTTTCCTGCTCTTAGGAAGAGAGCACTTTGGCACTATGCTTGGGGGCCATTTTAAACAGCAAAAGTACCAATAAAAAGTGTGAAAGAAAAATGTGGAGAACATGATACCAAACATGCTACCAAAAGGACACTTTTTCAGGGTGAAAGCTGAAACACGCAGTCTTGCCTTTTTTTTGACTGCAGATGGGAACGTGTGTCAGCTGGCTCAAATTTTCCTCACTTTGCGCATGTCAGTGAATGACTGGAAAGTGCAACCTTTGAGATTACAAATGAATTTTAGCAAGTAGGTAAATTCCCAAACACAGAATCTGCAATTAATGATAATCACCTGCAATTGGGTATAAGTGGAAAGATGAATTTAAAAAACCAAGGATGTCCCTCTCAGTAAACCAGCAGAAGATGAAGCAATTTAAACATCAATCAGTCAGGTGCTGCTTAATTATATCATGTAATGTGGGATCTTATGTAGCTATCTAGAAAGATGATGTGGATCTCATTTACTGTCATGGAAAGATGCTCATGTTTCCTAGTGAAGTGAGAAGGGGGCTACTGAGAGCTCTGCTTAAGTCATGCATATTCCCATGCCTGTGTAGGATGGATAAGGCTAGAATGACACATAACAAAGTGTTTACAGATATCTTTTTTATTATGGCTGATTAGAAAATAAATTACATTTTGCTGGTTTTTTGTTTGTTTTTGTTATGAACATGGAGTACTTGTGTTTCAAAATAAAAGGTCTAATAATAAAATCTCTAGATGAATCTAAAGTGTCTTCCATACACCGCTGCTTAAGGACTGGTAAGAACACATCAGATGAGAAATCAAAATATGTAGTTCTGGGCGGGCCGCGGTGGCTCAGCGGGCAAGAGTGCTTGCCTGCTATGCCGGAGGACCCCGGTTCGATTCCCGGCCCCAGCCCATGTAAGAAACAAACAAAACAAACAAAATATAATAAAACAAGAAAATGTTTAAAGATGTCTCCCTTTCTTCCTCCCTTCCTTCCTTCCATCCTTCCTTCCTTCCTCTCTGTCTTTCCTTCCCTTCCTCCCTCTCTCTAAAAAAAAAAAAAAAAAAAATATGTAGTTCTCATCCCAACATCATTTACAGCTGTGTCACCTTGAGCAGACAGCTCAGTAGCAGTTTATTCAGCTGTACAATGGAAAAATAATGGTTGTCTATCTACCTCACAATGCTGTTGTGAAGATTAAACAAAATTTAAAGATTAAAAATTAAAAAATGATCAAACAAAATAATGCACATTGAAAAGTTTTGAAAAGTGTAAAATACTATGAAAATAAATTAAAGCAATTAAGAATAAAAATGTGGTTTGAGCTCTAATCTTTATGACATTACATGAATTCTGCTCTCATGTAGTGAATATATAGTTTATGATCATGTCATTGATCTTGATCAATGTTGAGTCAGAAATGGTGACTTGGAATGCAAATCTATAAACTCCTGGCCTAGAAATCACAGAATACACAGCAAAACTCTAATCTGGCCAACGGACAGATTAAACAATTAATGATGTCATTTTATCTGATATATACCAAAGGTCTTAGTACTTCAAAATAACTCTCTACTTTCTCTCTCCTTCAAACTGACCATCAAATTCCCTGAAACTCTTACACCCATCATTCATACTCTTGGGATAGGAACTTGAAAGCCCCTAGTAAAACACATGTGTATGTTATTTTGATAACACATTAAATTATTATCTATTAATATCATAAATTGGTTGTCAGAATAGCAAGTGGCTCATCTAGCCAGGAGAAGGTAGTCAAGGCCCACTCTTTTTTTTTTTTTTTTTTTTTTGCATGGGCAGGAATCAAATTGGGATCTCTGGCATGGCAGGCAAGAACTCTGGCACTGAGCCACCATGGCCTGTCCAAGGCCCACTCTTTTTAAGAAAGCTGACATGTCCTTCAAGGCCCTGAGGTTGGGAGGGAAGAAGAGAAGTGAGGGCAGGGGCAGAATGTCAGGAACAGTCCCTATTACAGCAGCAATTTCAACTAGGGCTAGTCTGACCCTAAAAGTAAAGTTGCCTAAAAAATACTATATATTTTATTCATTGATAAGCCAGAAAGATTACTTTCGATTGAACAACTCACTTAAATGCATTTTCAAAACAATCATCATAACAATATATAAATCCCCACCCACCCAAATACGTCACCTCCTCTATCCCCTCTTGTTGCAGCCATGTGAGATAAAACTGGGAGTTTTACTGTCTTCCTTCCCTCTTCACTCAGATGGGGCCATTTATCCACCTACACGCTTCTGACCTCATAAAAGCTAATTATAAAATTCTGTTTAAATCTATCCACTTGTCTTTTGTTTTGCTGCCTACCTGGGCTGTTTTCAAGCAGGCAGCAAATCTCCAATCAGTCTGTTATCATAACCAGAATTCAAGAGATTAGTGACCAGAAGAGAAGCAGAGTTGGTTTACCCTTTCAGGAAAGAGAATGATATTATTTCACAAAATCTGAACACTCCCTGAGCGTTAATTTAGAAAAGCTGCAGCTAAAAATCACATTAAGGTTGGTTTTACAGGCCAGTTTTGCATCTTCTGATGTTTTTACAATTGGAGTGTCCTTTGTGGTTACCAAAATTATTTGCTGAAAGGCAGACATTCACATTTAAAATATTTAATTCATAATAAAGGAGGCCCTACAGTTTAGGTCTGAGTTAAATTATACTTTATATTAATTTTTTTTTAAAGTCAATCACATTGCTTGAATTATTCAGAGTAGAATTCAACAATGTCTGTTAATTATGAGAATTAATACACTTAAAACGCCGTTCTTAATTGAGGAATGAAATGGGTTTTCCACTATAATTTGTCAACTCAAATAAAGACCGCACAAGGCCCACCACTGCCACCCTCTCACCCTGCCCCAAAAGGCAATGGTTTCCTGTTAGGAAATAATCCTGGGCAGCAGCTACACATCCCACCAGAACTCAGAGGAGAGATATATGTCCCCAGGTCCCGAGGCTGGGCAGTGAGCAGGCAGAGAGGTCCTCATTACAGCAAACAAAGCTTAGTTTCTGTTTCACAGTCAAATACTTGATGAGAACAAATCTAATTAACACCATAAGACAAAAAGGAGTGCCAGTGATCTTTTAGGTGTGGGTAATGTACACTTAACTTTCTGACAGAGGAACTGTGCTTGCATGAGAATCACAGCCACCCCCACAGCCAACCCCGAGGCTTCCCTGCAGCCACCCTACACCCACTATGGACCCTGGGCCTTCCCTGCAGCCACCCCACACCCACTGCGGACCCCGAGGCTTCCCTGCAGCCACCCCATACCCACTGGGGACCCCGGGCCTTTCCTGCAGCCACCCCACACCCACTGCGGACCACGGGCCTTCCCTGCAGTCACCCCACACCCACTGCGGACCACGGGCCTTCCCTGCAGCCACCCCACACCCACTGCGGACCCCGGGCCTTCCCTGAAGCCACCCCACACCCACTGCGGACCCCGAGGCTTCCCTGCAGCCACCCCACACCCACTGCGGACCCCGGGCCTTCCCTGAAGCCACCCCACACCCACTGCGGACCCCGAGGCTTCCCTGCAGCCACCCCACACCCACTGCGGACCCCGGGCCTTTCCTGCAGCCACCCCACACCCACTGCGGACCACGGGCCTTCCCTGCAGCCACCCCACACCCACTGCGGACCCCGGGCCTTCCCTGAAGCCACCCCACACCCACTGCGGACCCCGAGGCTTCCCTGCAGCCACCCCACACCCACTGCGGACCCCGGGCCTTCCCTGAAGCCACCCCACACCCACTGCGGACCCCAAGGCTTCCCTGCAGCCACCCCATACCCACTGTGGACCCTGAGCCTTCCTTGCAGCCACCCCACACCCACTGCGGACCCTGGGCCTTCCCTGCAGCCACCCCACACCCACTGCAGACCCCGGGCCTTCCCTAGAGCCACCCCACACCCACTATGGACCCTGAGCCTCCACCACCAGCGAGCCTGATGAGTCTCCAGGTGCCTGCTCGTTTACAGTAACTGAAAGGTGGTTTGTGTGTCATTACTGAAATGAAACGTGCACCCGGCTTTGTAGATGATGCTAAGAATGAAAACATATGGTGCGTTTATAGCTATAGCTAAAAGAAGAAAACTAATCAAAATTACAATGACTTTTTTTGTGCCATGAAAGTTTAGACTTACCAGTCATCTGATTTCCACGGTACTTTGGGGGTTTTATGAAAACAAAATTAATACTTGGACAAAATAAACTAAAAGTCTTTTATTTTTGCCAATTCCATGAGGAAGGGAAAAAATATCTATTTTAGACATGGAATCAGTGTCCCTTGGGTATTTCCTGAAAAACAAACTGAAAGGTATAAGACAGATGTGGAAGGTGCGGTAGTGGCTGGGGGCCCCTGTGCGGCAGGCACCTCGGCCAGGCTGGGACTCGAACCACCTTCTAACCTGTCACTGGTCTGCTCTTCAAAATGCTCATAAACATTCAAACAGATGTTTATGGCATTGTTTGATGTTGATGACAACAAATTAATTCAAAATACTGCTCTACACAAATTTCTGCCTGCTTTCTGTCATATCTATTAACTATGAGGTGTCACAGAAAAATTCTTTAAAAAAGACAAATGTGGGGGGTGGGGCTGGTCTTCACAGGAGATGCTAAATTAGTAAAGTGCTCTTTTTCATTATTGCTCTAAAAGCTTTGGGGGCCCTTTGAAACCAAGGTTTGTAACTTTCTAGCCACCAAATGAGCTGCAGCTGTGTGGCTGGTGGGTCACATCGGAAGCCCTGGGCCGGCTTTCAATCGGTCGGGTATTCACAGACGTCATCCTTCACAACAACCCTGCAACAAGCCCACACGGCACGCCCCGGTCATACTCCCAGCAGAAGAAAGAGCCCTGAGGGTTCTCCAGCCACCAAAGTAAACTGGTTTCTCTTCATGAAACGGCAAAAAAAAATTTGTGGCAAGAAACAGTAGCTATTCTCCCACATGATCAGATTTTATTTTTGGAGCCAAAATAATGCAAAACATCTTATAAGAATTCAAAATGAATTCAAAGAGTATCCTTTTAAATGTGATTTTAAAAAGACATATGGCAGTAAAAATATTCCTAGATATAATTTAAAATCCCCAAAGCAGTTCCTACCTAAGAAAAACATAAAGGAAACACTCAATAGAAATATATTTTTTTGTGAGTTTGTTTCTAAATTTACTCTGGAAAATAACTCCTAGCATTTATGCCATAAGCTGCTTTTTTGTAGTTGTGTTTATTAAGCACTTTGCAGGATTTTTGACTCTTCATTATCAGAAAGGCCCAAAGATATATGAAAAGAATTGAAGGCAACATTTGACTCTTGGCTTTCAGTAACCCCTTAAATATCTTCAGATCTAAAGGATTTATTTAAAGTAAATTTAGTAAAGATTATTTGCTATTCTTTATGAAATAAAACTATCTAATCCTATTGATGAAAATAAAGATTTCTCTCCATTTCAATTAAAGAGTGAACATTTAGTACAGGTAAGACACTGTGCCAGGTGCTTTGGCAAGATATTTCCACCCTAAATTTCCTGAATGAGCAAAAGTGTTAAGTCAAAGCTTTCCAGGTAAACACTATGTCTTCTGTATAACAGTTATGATCATTCATCATTATATGTTTTGTTTCTCCTGGTTGAACTTTTCACAATAGGTGCTAGGGATCAACCTTGAAATAAAAATGCAGACTTCCTATTCGCATTGTATGAATATTGCTCATTTAATCAACGCAAACCACCTGTCTAAATACCAATAGCAATCTATGCTTCAATGTTAAAAAGATCCAGCTGAAACTGAGCTCTGCTTTAGCTCTAATTCTGGTCAGTATGAGTATCTTTTCCACGGCCAAAGGGTCACCTCACAATATGACCCTAGCACTAAGCACTGGCACCCCCACCCCTAAGCAGCGAGTCGGTACAGCTGCTGTGGATGGAACTGGCTGATAGCTGGGTCCCACCTACTGCATCGGTCTAAAAGGACGGACGCCGCCCCTGAGGTCACATGGGACCCACCTCCTCTGCCTTCCACAGACTCTGTCTCCCCACGCAAGACAAGCTCGCCTGAACTCACATCCGTCACAGATCGACCCAACTCGTGGGCAATCTTTTCCCAGCGGCCTGGGGTCCCTCCTGGGAACTTCACCATGCTCCTGGTCAGCTGGCTGAGGTCCTCTTCTGTCCACTCAGGTGCCTGTGACAGAGTAGGGAAAAACAGACAATTAGGGAAAGGCTGGCTAAAGCATCTGCAACAAGCCTGTGAAACAAATTACCGACAATAGACTTTCTGCAGATGCAGTATTAAAAAAGTATCTAATAGTTTATGTAAAGATTTGAGTTCCATGTTTAATGTCAAAAAGCAAAGCTCCTGTAGCTTTGATGAGTCTTCCCATGTACACCAAATAAGGAGAAATCTTGCAGAACCAGGCTTCTGAAGGCATTTTACCAGAAGATAGTTCAACTTGGCACTAAGCGAGGGCCTCTTCCCAAAGCCCACAGATGCACTGAGCCATGTCAACATGCAAAGTCCAGACGTCTCAAGAAAAACTGTACTTCACAGGAAGCAAAACAATTTTACCAGACTAAATCATAATGGGAACAAGTGAATATGCTGAGGTGGAATCACAACTGAGACAAAGAGATGGTTTTATTCACTCTATGCAGTCAATTTTTTTAATGTACTTTCAAGAAGCTTACCTTGGTAGCAGCAGCTGACAGCCAAATGCTACTATGATTTATAAAACTCAGGAAGAAAAACGTAATTAGGAACTGCTGCGACCAAGATGTATACCATCGAGTACATGCAAAGCAACACTTCATTTCTGAGCAGGTGAATCACTTCTGAAAGGTGACCAAGTTATTAAACTGAATAATAAACTGCCTTTAAGAGGACAAAACCTCAAAAGCAGAAATTGTAGCAGCAAGCACCCTCTCCACATTTCGCTCAGCACCAGCAGCAGTCATGCCCCAAGCCAGGCAATGCCACAGAGAATGCAGCAGGCCTTACATGCCATGGGGCACCGGCTAGGGAGGCCTTTAATTAGGGGGAGTGGGGGAAGGGGGAGGGAGAGAAGAGGAGGGGGAGGGAAGATATGTACTTTCATTTCCTTTAATGGGCGGAAGGGAAAGGGGAGAGAAGGGGCAGGGAGGGAGAGAGGAAGTCTGCCTTCATTTCCTCCAATGAGAAAGGGAGGGAGCGGGAGCGGGAGCCGGAGCCCAGCACCCTTCTCGTCATGTTGGGGCTGAGGCTTGGGCACTCAGGTGTGCACCCGCGGAACTGTCACTGCAGTCAGAGCTGGACGATCTGGGGACTCTCCACAGGGTCAGCAAAGCCTCTCCCTGCTGCCTGCCGCTGCTGCACTGTTCGGGGATGGCTCACTCAGGCAGCTGCAGGGCCACCCTGCCCCTTTCCTCCCCTCCCCCCTACCCAGGGGCAGACTCCCCCTAATCAAGTGCTGGCTTCATCAAGGGCTTTCCCAAAGGCCCCCCATCTGTATTCATTTGCAAAGCAAACAACTTTTATTCACTTTTTTCTGCTACCAAGAATGTTCCCTGAAGCAGATAAATTGGCATAAACACAAACTGCCACTTGGGAGTCAGTGAGTGGAGGCCAGCGGCACCCATTCTGTTTTGTGCCACCCAAAACTGAGTGCCAGTGTGCCAGTCGGCGGGCTGCAGGGGTCAGCCAGGCTCACAGGAGAGGGCAGCCTTCCCTGGGGAGGGGCGGGGTTGATATTTAATATCAGAAATCGAATTCTCCACGTCATATGATTAAAAAATTACACTAAGCTCCCTCCCTCCCTTTCTATCTCCTTCCCTCTTTCTTTTTGGTTTTACTTTATTTGGGGAAAAAGTATTATTCCTTATTTAGTTATTGTTTACAGGCACAGTCAAAAGATTACTAATAGCAACAATGATTCTCAAGGATATCGTATTTTATTGCTGAAAAGCTGACGTGAATATCAACTGGTTGCAGAAATGTAAAAGATTAAATTTTAAATAAAATTTAAATACAAACATGCAACACAAAATCTAAGCATAGATGGTAGGAAGTTGAAAACACACACATACACATTGATACAATTTGAACAATACTGACACAATTTCCCACTAATCTTATTTCTGCATTAATTATAACAAATATTTTTTGAGCAGCCAAAATTGTCTAAAACACCAAAACTATAAAACATTGTTTCACATGGTGAACCAATTCTTTAAAATAATTTTTTTTAATTGACTGGCTTTTCAAATAGACTGGATATATGATCAATGAGCATTAAAAATCAATCTAGTCCTAATTCCTTGTTCACAGCATGAGTCTAAGAGCACAGTGTCACCTTTCTCCTGCAAAAGGACATTTTTAAATAAAACATTTGGACTGACGTCCTGAAAAAACACCTACTGCTATGGCTGTAGCTATTTTTAGTTTCCCAGTTATTTTCATGGTCATGAATTTTTCTGGGGGGGTTGGGTGGTCCGAGAGTTGAACCCAGGTCTCCCACATGTAAGGCAAGTGTTCTAATTTGCTAGCTGCCAGAATGCAACACACCAGAGACAGATTGGCTTTTAATAAAAGGGAATTTATTTTGTTAGTTCTTCAGAGGAAAGACAGCTAACTTTCTACTGAGGTTCTTTCTTATGTGGGAAGGCACAGGATGGTCTCTGCTGGCCTTCTCTCCAGGCCTTTGGGTTCCAACAACTTTCCCCGGGGTGATTTCTTTCTGCATCTCCAAAGGCCTGGGCTGAGCTGTGAGTGCTGAGATGAGGAATGCCGAGCTGCTTGGGCTGTGCTACGTTGTGATCTCTCATTTAAGCACCAGCCAATTAAATCAAACATCATTCATTACAGCAGGCACGCCTCCTAGCTGACTGCAGATGTAATCAGCAACAGATGAGGTTCATGCACCATTGGCTCATGTCCACAGCAACAGAACTAGGCACGTTCACCTGGCCAAGTTGACAACTGAATCTACCACAGAAAGCATTCATGATTTTTATTCCTAATTTAATAAATTTGTTATAAATTTATTTATTAAGTCCGACATAGTCTACGTCAGAAATGAAGTCTAATTTCCTTAAAGCGACAGTGCACACCTTCCCTTATTCAAACTCTAACCTAACTAGGACGTTCTAGAATCACCTTCCCTGAACACTGGGCCCCATAAGAAAGAGTCTGGCCCAGCTTTGTGATTCTGCAGGTGCTGGGGGCCACAGCCTCCCTATCGCCTGCCTGAGCACGCCTTGCTGGTACCTGCAGAGCAGCCAGAGCAAGCTGGCACCCCGAGTGCAGGAACGACTCTCACCCCTTCCCCGAGCCAAGATGAAAACCTCAAGCGGACCACCTGCCTCCATCAAGGACGAGAGAAGATTCAAGGTTCATGCTCAGTTGTACCAACACTACTACTGAGAAACCCACTTTTCCCCTCACTGAACTGCCTGATGCCACTGTCACAAATCAATCGATTAGGTGGTCAGGCCCATTCCAGAGCCCTCTCTCTCACAGAAACCTGTTTGTCTGTTTTATGCCATGTGATTTTCATTATACAGAAATTGTGATGTGCTAAATTTGTTTAAGATGTTCATCATAGCATTTTTTGCAATAAATTATTTTAAATTACAAATAAATGTTTAATCTATGTGCATCTTTATCCCTGCTTATAAAACAATGCTGAGTACTTGGATCTTGCATGCAAAGGACCTAATTCACGACATGAAGTCTTTATTGGATTCTTTTTCCCTCTAGTTTATTTTCTTAGCTATATCTTTTTAATGCTCTACAAAAACTTACAAACTGTCTTGCTCCTTCAGAAACAATAATACTATCATCATTTTTAAGGTTAGGAAACTGCCAAAAAAAAGATGCTATTTCCCCAGGGCTTCCTAAAAAGTCAATGTAAGACTCAAATTAGAACTCAAAGCTCTTAATGGATAAAGATATAAGAATAAGTGATTAAGACCTAATTTTATCATATTATTATATACATATTATATTATTCAAAGAGAAAGATTCTGTTAGAAAACAAGCATTAGTAAATCTATGTTAGAAAATCTGTGCAATCAGTATTACTTATTTTCTTCTACTTGTTAAATGGTGAAAGGTAGTAAAAAGTCATAAGGGATTTTCTTACTACTCACTGTCTGAAACCTTATTTTTAGAAAAATGCAGACGAGCAAACAGTAGAAAATCAAAGTTCAGTGCATCACTACTTAGCTTAAAGCAAAATCATATTTGAAGACTAATATGATGTTAACACAAAATTTTAGAACACGACACTGGCTTTGATTTCCAATCTCATGAAAAAAGCAAAAGAAAAAAATAAAAAAACAACAAAAACCAATTTTAAAAAGTCTACCAGCTTGACAATCATGCTTGAAATTCAGGCTTTAAATAAACTGATTAATCACTGACATAATTTAAAATACAGAAGCCGAGAATCATGTTACACAGGATGTGGTCTTTAAGTTATTTAGTTTGACCCTTAAATTTGGGATATGACCATACTTATGGCATCAATTCAATACTGATTCCCCATTTTTTTTAGAGTAAGAAGGCAGAAAAGTTACTAGACACACCTGTTAAGGACATGCAGGCACTCTCACAAACACAGAGGTAAGGGAGGCAAGAGGCTGATTCCTTTTTAAATGTTTATTTTTTTATTGAGATACAATTCACAAACCATCAATTCCAACACTTAAAGCTAACAATTCAGTAGCTTTTTAGTATATTAACAAGTTGTGCAATCATCACTATAATCAATTTTACAACATTTTAATCACCCCAAAAATAAATCCCATACTATTTAGCGGTTTTTCCACAATGCCTCCACCCTTAGGCAACTGCAACCACTAATCTAATTCTGTCTCTAGATATGTGTCTTTTCTGGACATTGCACATAAATGGACTCATACATGTGGCTTTTTTGTGTCTGACTTCTTTCACTTAGCATGGTGTTTTCAAGGGTTCATCCATGATGGCTACAGTATCAGTACTTGATTCTCATCAATGCTGAATAGTATTCTATTGTACGCAAGCAGTGCATTTTATCTATTCACCAGCTGATGGATTAGGGCTGTGTCCACTTTTGGGCTATTATGAATAATGCTGCTATGAATATCATGTCCAGGCTTTTGTGAGGACACATATTTTCAGTTCCCTTGGGTACTGTGTGGTGAAGCTCATGTGTCAGCCTGACCAGGTGATGGTGCCCGTTGTTTGGTCAAGCAAGTACTGGTTTCACAGTTCTTATGAGGCTATTTCATGGATCTAAATCATCAGTAGGTTGACTGCATCTATGGTTGATTGCATCTACAATCAACAATGGAGATTGCCTTCAGCAATAAGAGAAGTCTCATTCAGTAAGATGAAGTCCTTAAAAGGAGAACTGATGATTTCAGCAGTCTAAAAGAATTTTCTTCTCTACTTCAGCTAACCAGTCTCTCTCAAGGAATTATTTGAAAGCTTCAAAAGAGTTCCCAGCTTGCAGCCTATACTATGGAATTTGGACTTGCCAAACCCAATTATGTGAGACAATTCCTAAAATAAATCTCATAATATTTACATTATACACACACACACATTTGTTGGTTCCCTGGAGAACCCTGAATAATACAAGTAGGTACCTAAGAGTGGGGCTGCTGGGTTATAGTGTAACTCTGGGTTTAACTTTTTGAGAAACTGCCAGTCTGTTTTCCTAAGAGGCTGTGCATTTTACATCCCCACCAGTACCATATGAGAGTTCCAATTTCTCCACATCTTTGCCATAACAGTTGCTTTTATTTGGGTTTTTGATAAAGCCATCCTTCAGGAGGTGAAGTGGTAACTGACTGTGGTTTAGATTTGCATTTCCCTGATGTAAAACATATATTCTGATAAAGGCATAGTAATCAGATTATATAAAAAACTCGTACTACTCGATACAAAAAGACAACCCAATTTTAAAAATAGGTGAAAGTTCTGTATAGGCATTTCTCCAAAGAAGACATAAATGTGGCCAAGAAGCACATGAAAAGATGCTCAACATCATTAGCCTCAAGGGAAATGCAAATCAACATCACAGTGAAGCTGTATCTTGGGGCCAGGGTGGGGTAAGTAAGGTTTGGAGATACAAGGCTGGAAAGCTCCAAGAGTCGGCACACAGGGGGCTTTACAGGCCTTCCAGAAGTTTACCATGTGGCTGGCATTGCACGGAGGGCTCTGCCGATCTCCGTTCACTTACTTCTCAGGACAGTCTAGAAGCAACTATTACCCCGCTTTACAGAGGCGCAGAGAGGTTATGCAACTTGCCCAGGATCTCACCAATTTGATCACAAATAATTCCACTACTTAAAATCCATCAAATGTTCCCTATTTCATATAGGAAAAAATCCAAGTTCCTATGCACAGCCTCTGAAGATGTGGCCCCTGTCTACCTCTGAAGTTCTATTTTACCATAACCTCTGCCTCCTACCTTATACTTCTGATATCTAAACTCCTGGCTGGACATGGGCAGTCTCACACCTCTGTACCTGTCTGAATGTGTTTCCTTTGCCCAGAATGCACTACTTCACAGGGTCTACCTGACAGCCCTGCCTCCTCCATCAAGAAGTTCCCTTGATAGAACTTTCCTTAAGTCCCTGGTATGCTTAAGTACCCTTTCTGCTTTGCTCCCTACCCCAACCATTATATGTGCAAATTACCGTATTATATTATGACAGTCTCCTTAGAGAACTGTTTCTCTATATTCCCCTACAGTTTAGGACTGTGCTGTTCATTTGTATTTTATCAATGCCTTGGGCATATAATAAAGTCAAGAGGTAACTGCTGAATGAATAGTTTGGGGGAAAGGAGAGAACTTATAGGCAAAGGAGATGGGGAGCTTAATAGACCTTTTTGGAGGTGAGAAAATAAATGCTAGATGCATTAGTAGAGGTGGATAACTCACACATTTCTTCCAGGATTAGTGATGCTCAAAATGCAGAGCTCTCATTTAATAAAATTAGAAATCTACCAAAGAGACATTTTCATGCCTCAAGGGACATTTTTATTTATTGGTTTATAGCTCTTAAAGTTAAACGGACCTCTCAAAGAAACAACTGTCTTTAGGCAGAAAATTTTCTGTATTATCCTATTTGAGAAAAGACAACAGAAACCAAAGGAAATGAAAGAAAGTTAAAAAAAATTAGGACATATGCTTAGTAAATTACATAGGGGAAATTAGAAATCCACAGTACTCTTTCCATTGTACTCAGCTATGGTACATCCAGCATTTATAAAAGTTCAGAATATTCAACAAAATGGTACTTAATTCATAGTTTAGTAACTGAAATCACATACATACAATAGAATATAATTAGCTTTTTGAAAGCATGAAGGGTTAACATTCATTTTAGGAGCTATATTCTCATAGAACAGCTTCATTTCAATGGTTATTTATATGCCATAATATTTAATAAGGTTTCAGAATTAGAAGGGATCATAAAGACAATTTACACTCACCTTCCTTTTACAATAGGAGATAACAGGCCCTACAAAGGTTGAGAAAGCTTCCCCAAGTTCACTGGACAATCAGCAGCTGAGCCTGAGAAAGCCCAAGGGTTTCCAAATCTGCAGCTCAGTAATCTACTGTCAGTTCTTTCAGGCTACCAAATGGGCTGGTTTGAAAACCTTACGTACCCCAGAAAAGCCATGTTCTTCTAACCCAATCTTGTGGGGGCAGACCTATTGTTGGGTGGGACCTTCTAATTAGGTTGTTTCCATGGAGATGTGACTCTGCTGATTCAGGGTGGGTTTGACTCTCTTACTGGGGTCCTATAAGAGGGAGACCTTTTGAAGTATGCACAGACACTTGGAGACAGAATGGCCCCAGGAGATGTTAGCAAAGACTTTACAGAACCTGAAGGACCTGGAACCTGGAGAGAGCTGAGAGAGGCTACGATATGACATCTAGAGTTTGCCTTTGAAAAGAACGGATCCACAGACGCTTAGACAGAGAAAGCCACTGCAACCAGAAGTGAGAAGCAACGACCCAGGAGCTAGGATGCCAGCCACGTGCCTTACCAGCTGACAAAGGTTGCCAGCTGCCTTTCCTCTGTAACGGTATTCTTGTGTTGGTGCCTTAATTTGGATATTTTTCATGGCCTTAGAATTCTAACTTGTAACTTAAAAAATCCCCTTTATAAAAGCCAATCCACCCTACATGGGACATGACATCCAGGGGTGACAGTCTCCCTGGTGACATGGGAGATGACTCCCAGGTATGAATCCAGACCTGGCACTGGGGGATCAACAATTCCATCCTGACCAAAAGGGGGAACAGAAGTGTAATTAATAAAGTATCAGCGGCAGAGAGAGCTCAAATAAAGCCGACAGGCCACTCAGGAGATAGCTCTTACTCAAGCTTCAGTTACACCTTGCTACCTATCATAACCTGCCAATGCCCAACCAGGACCATACCAGCAAATCCTAAAGAACACCTAGGGTTCTCCGCCAGCGCTACCGCCGCCATCTAGCCCTCCTCTTCCCCCTTCTCCGCCGGCGCTCCCGCCGCCATCTAGTTCTCCTCTTCCTCTTTCTCCGCCGCCGCTCCCGTCGCCATCTAGCCCTCCTCTTCCTCTTTCTCCGCCGGCGGCGCTCCCGCCGCCATCTTGCCCTTCTCTTTCCCCTTCTGCTCCGGCGGCGCTCCATCCGCCATCTTATCCTTCCCTTTCTCCTCCTACTCCAGCGGCTCTCCAACCACCACCGTGCCCTCTTCCGCCTTCACTGGCTCCTCCGCCACCATCCTCGACAGCCTTGTCATCCTCACCTTTCCTCCTCCAGAACAGCTACAAGGGAAGTAGAAATGATAAAGAACAGCTCCTGGAGCCACGACAGAGATCAAAAAGACAGCGTACCCCATCCTGGAACGGCTGACTGGCTGGGAGAACCCGCTCCGGTGAGATCGCCGAGGGGCGCGAGCTTCCCCGGGCGGGGCGGCAAGCAGCCGGAGTCCCTCCCCTCCTCCTTCCCGAGCCAGCTGGCAGAATTGGGCAGGCGGTCCCCTCAAGCCGCGGCAGCTGGCGCCCCCACCACGTGCGGCCCCCCGGACCAACTGAGAGAATTGGATCGGAAATCCCTAGGCCGCGGAGAACAGTGACCGGGGGGGGGGGTCCCTTCCAAACACGTGACTTCCCAGTCCGGCTGGGAACGGTGCACTCTCCCGGGCTGCGGTGGCTGGCGACCCTCCCTGCGTTCGGACCTCCGGGCTGGCTGGCATTTTTCCAAGCCGCTTCGGCTGGCGAACCTCCCCCACGGCGAGAGTTTTCCAAAGTTAAAGGACCCACAGCACCTTTTACTGGTGGGACCTGCAGACAAACGTGTGCCACGAGCTCCACCTACTGGGCAGGATAAGAAAAACAGAACCCAGAGATCTCACAGAAAAATCTTTCAACCTGTTGGGTCCAACACGCAGGGAAATCTGACTAAATGCCCAGACGCCAGCAGAAGATAACGGATCACGCTCAGAAAACTGAAAATATGGCCCAGTCAAAGGAACAAACCAATAGTTCAAATGAGATACAGGAGCTGAGACAACTAATGCTGAATATACGAACAGAAATGGAAAACCTCTTCAAAAATGAAATCGATAAATTGAGGGAGGACATGAAGAAGACATGGGCTGAACAAAAAGAAGAAATAGAAAAACTGAAAAAATAAATCACAGAGCTTATGGAAGTGAAGGATAAAGTAGAAAAGATGTAAAAAACAATGGATACCTACAATGATAGATTTAAAGAGACAGAAGATAGAATTAGTGATTTGGAGGATGGAACATCTGAATTCCAAAAAGAAACAGAAACTATCGGGAAAAGAATGGAAAAATTTGAACAGGGTATCAGGGAATTGAATGATAATATGAACCGCACAAATATAGGTGTTGTGGGTGTCCCAGAAGGAGAAGAGAAGGGAAAAGGAGGAGAAAAACTAATGGAAGAAATTATCACTGAAAATTTCCCAACTCTTATGAAAGACCTAAAATTAAAGATCCAAGAAGTGCAGCGCACCCCAAAGAGATTAGACCCAAATAGGCGTTCCCCAAGACACTTACTAGTTAGAATGTCAGAGGTCAAAGGGAAAGAGAGGATCTTGAAAGCAGCAAGAGAAAAACAATCCATCACATACAAGGGAAACCCAATAAGACTATGTGTAGATTTCTCAGCAGAAACCATGGAAGCTAGAAGACAGGGGAATGATATATTTAAATTACTAAAAGAGAAAGACTGCCAACCAAGACTCCTATATCCAGCAAAATTGTCCTTCAAAAATGAGGGAGAAATTAAAACATTCTCAGACAAAAAGTCACTGAGAGAATTTGTGACCAAGAGACCAGCTCTGCAAGAAATGCTAAAGGGAGCACTAGAGTCAGATATGAAAAGACAGAAGAGAGAGGTATGGAGAAGAGTGTAGAAAGAAGGAAACTCAGATATGATATATATAATACAAAAGGCAAAATGTTAGAGGAAAATATTATCCAAACAGTAATAACTCTAAATGTTAATGGACTGAATTCCCCAATGAAAAGACATAGACTGGCAGAATGGATTGAAAAACAGGATCCTTCTATATGCTGTCTACAGAAAACACATCTTAGACCCAAAGATAGACATAGGTTGAAAGTGAAAGGTTGGGAAAAGATATTTCATGCAAATAACAACCAGAAAAGAGCAGGAGTGGCTATACTAATATCCAACAAATTAGACTTCAAATGTAAAACAGTTAAAAGAGACAAAGAAGGACACTATATACTAATAAAAGGAACAATTAAACAAGAAGACATAACAATCATAAATATTTACGCACCGAACCAGAATGCCCCAAAATACGTGAGGAATACACTGCAAACACTGAAAAGGGAAATAGACTCATATACCATAATAGTTGGAGACTTCAATTCACCACTCTCATCAATGGACAGAACATCTAGACAGAGGATCAATAAAGAAATAGAGAATCTGAATATTACTATAAATGAGCTAGACTTAACAGACGTTTATAGGACATTACATCCCACAACAGCAGGATACACCTTTTTCTCAAGTGCTCATGGATCATTCTCAAAGATAGACCATATGCTGGGTCACAAAGCAAGTCTTAACAAATTTAAAAAGATTGAAATCATACACAACACTTTCTCGGATCATAAAGGAATGAAGCTGGAAATCAATAATAGGTGGAGTGACAGAAAATTCACAAATACGTGGAGGCTCAACAACACACTCTTAAACAACAAGTGGGTCAAAGAAGAAATTGCAAGAGAAATTAGTAAATACCTCGAGGCGAATGAAAATGAAAACACAACATATCAAAACTTATGGGACGCAGCAAAGGCAGTGCTAAGAGGGAAATTTATTGCCCTAAATGCCTACATCAGAAAAGAAGAAAAGGCAAAAATGCAGGAATTAACTGTCCACTTGGAAGAACTGGAGAAAGAACAGCAAACTAATCCCAAAGCAAGCAAAAGGAAAGAAATAACAAAGATTAGAGCAGAAATAAATGAAATTGAAAACATGAAAACAATAGAGAAAATCAATAAGACCAGAAGTTGGTTCTATGAGAAAATCAATAAGATTGATGGGCCCTTAGCAAGATTGACAAAAAGAAGAAGAGAGAGGATGCAAATAAATAAGATCAGAAATGGAAGAGGAGACATAACTACTGACCTCACAGAAATAAAGGAGGTAATAACAGGATACTATGAACAACTTTACGCTAATAAATACAACAATTTAGATGAAATGGACGGGTTCCTGGAAAGACATGAACAACCAACTTTGACTCAAGAAGACATAGATGACCTCAACAAACCAATCACAAGTAAAGAAATTGAATTAGTCATTCAAAAGCTTCCTAAAAAGAAAAGCCCAGGACCAGACGGCTTCACATGTGAATTCTATCAAACATTCCAGAAAGAATTAGTACCAACTCTCCTCAAACTCTTCAAAAAAATCGAAGTGGAGGGAAAACTACCTAATTCATTCTATAAAGCTAACATCACCCTCATACCAAAACCAGGCAAAGATATTATAAAAAAAGAAAACTACAGACCAATCTCTCTAATGAATATAGATGCAAAAATCCTCAATAAAATTCTAGCAAATCGTATCCAACAACACATTAAAAGAATTATACATCATGACCAAGTAGGATTCATCCCACATATGCAAGGATGGTTCAACATAAGAAAATCAATTAATGTGATACACCATATCAACAAATCAAAGCAGAAAAATCACATGATCATCTCAATTGATGCAGAGAAGGCATTTGACAAGATTCAACATCCTTTCCTGTTGAAAACACTTCAAAAGATAGGAAGACAAGGGAACTTCCTTAAAATGATAGAGGGAATATATGAAAAACCCACAGCTAATATCATCCCCAATGGGGAAAAATTGAAAACTTTCCCCCTAAGATCAGGAACAAGACAAGGATGCCCACTATCACCACTATTATTCAACATTGTGTTGGAGGTTCTAGCCAGAGCAATTAGACAAGAAAAAGAAATACAAGGCATCAAAATTGGAAAGGAAGAAGTAAAACTATCACTGTTTGCAGACAATATGATACTATACGTCGAAAACCCGGAAAAATCCACAACAAAACTACTAGAGCTAATAAATGAGTACAGCAAAGTAGCAGGTTACAAGATCAACATTCAAAAATCTGTAGCATTTCTATACACTAGTAATGAACAAGCTGAGGGGGAAATCAAGAAACGAATCCCATTTACAATTGCAACTGAAAGAATAAAATACCTAGGAATAAATTTAACTAAAGAGACAAAAAACTTATATAAAGAAAACTACAAAAAACTGTTAAAAGAAATCACAGAAGACCTAAACAGATGGAAGGGCATACCGTGTTCAGGGAGTGGAAGACTAAATATAGTTAAGATGTCAATCCTACCTAAATTGATTTACAGATTCAATGCAATACCAATCAAAATCCCAACAACTTATTTTTCAGAAATAGAAAAACCAATAAGCAAATTTATCTGGAAGGGCAGGGTGCCCCGAATTGCTAAAAACATCTTGAGGGAAAAAAACGAAGCTGGAGGTCTCGCGCTGCCTGACTTTAAGGCATATTATGAAGCCACAGTGGTCAAAACAGCATGGTATTGCATATAGATAGATATATCGACCAATGGAATTGAATAGAGTGCTCAGATAAAGACCCTCTCATCTACGGACATTTGATCTTTGATAAGGCAGTCAAGCCAACTCACCTGGGACAGAACAGTCTCTTCAATAAATGGTGTCTACAGAACGGGATAATCATATGCAAAAGAATGAAAGAAGACCCATATCTCACACCCTATACAAAAGTTAACTCAAAATGGATCAAAGATCTAAACATTAGGTCTAAGACCATAAAACAGTTCGAGGAAAATGTAGGGAGATATCTTATGAAACTTACAATTGGAGGCAGTTTTATGGACCTTAAACCTAAAGCAAGAGCACTGAAGAAGGAAATAAATAAATGGGAGCTCCTCAAAATTAAACACTTTTGTGCATCAAAGAACTTCATCAAGAAAGTAGAAAGACAGCCTACACAATGGGAGACAATATTTGGAAATGACATATCAGATAAAGGTCTAGTATCCAGAATTAATAAAGAGATTGTTCAACTCAACAACAAAAAGACAGTCAACCCGATTACAAAATGGGAAAAAGACTTGAACAGACACCTAACAGAAGAGGAAATACAAATGGCCAAAAGGCACATGAAGAGATGCTCAATGTCCCTGGCCATTAGAGAAATGCAAATCAAAACCACAATGAGATATCATCTCACACCCACCAGAATGGCCATTATCAACAAAACAGAAAATGACAAGTGCTGGAGAGGATGCGGAGAAAGAGGCACACTTATCCACTGTTGGTGGGAATGTCAAATGGTGCAACCACTGTGGAAGGCAGTTTGGCGGTTCCTCAAAAAGCTGAATATAGAATTGCCATATGACCCAGCAATACCGTTGCTAAGTATCTACTCAAAGGACTTAAGGGCAAAGACACAAACGGACATTTGCACACCAATGTTTATAGCAGCGTTATTTACAATTGCAAAGAGATGGAAACAGCCAAAATGTCCATCAACAGACGAGTGGCTAAACAAACTGTGGTATATACATATGATGGAATATTATGCAGCTTTAAGGCAGGATAAACTTATGAAGCATGTAATAACATGGATGGACCTAGAGAACATTATGCTGAGTGAGTCTAGCCAAAAACTAAAGGACAAATACTGTACAGTCCCACTGATGTGAACCGACATTCGAGAATAAACTTGGAATATGTCATTGGTAACAGAGACCAGCAGGAGTTAGAAACAGGGTAAGATAATGGGTAATTGGAGCTAAAGGGATACAGACTGTGCAACAGGACTAGATACAAAACTCAAAAATGGACACCACAATAATACCTAATTGTAAAGTAATCATGTTAAAACACTGAATGAAGCTGCATCTGAGCTATAGATTTTTTTTTTGTTTTTTTTTACTATTATTATTACTTTTATTTTTTTGTCTATATTAACATTCTATATCTGTTTCTCTTGTGTTGCTAGTTCTTCTAAACCGATGCAAATGTACTAAGAAACGATGATCATGCATCTATGTGATGATGTTAAGAATTACTGATTGCATATGTAGAATGGTATGATTTCTAAATGTTGGGTTAATTTCTTTTTTTCCGTTAATTAATAAAAAAAAAAAAGTATTTGCAAAGTCTCCTTCAGGGAATGGTGAGAAAAGGGGAAATTCAACTTCCCCAAGTTGAATTCTTGATATTCTCACAAGTAGTGGGGACAACCAAAACTATAAGCTAAGCCCCCAATCTTGGGGTTTGTTCATATGAAAGTTAACCCCACAAAGATAGGTCATGCCTACTTAAAATTAGGCCTAAGAGTCACCCCCAAGAACACCTCTTTTGTTGCTCAGATGTGGCCTCTCTCTCCAGCGAACACAACAAGCAAATTCACCACCCTTCCCCTGTCTACATGGGACATGACTCCCAGGGGTGTGGACCCTCCTGGCAACGTGGGACAGAAATCCTAGAATGAGCTGAGACTCAGCATTAAGGGATTGAGGAAACCTTCTCATCCAAAAGGGGGAAGAATGAAATGAGACAAAATAAAGTGTCAATGGCCGAGAGATTCCAAACAGAGTCGAGCGGTTATTGTGGGGGTTATTCTTACTCATTAAATAGATATCACCTTGTTATTCAAGATGTAATGGAGAGGCTGGAAGGAATTGCCTGAAAATGTAGAGTTATGTTCCAGCAGCCATGTTTCTTGAAGATGATTGTATAATGATACAGTTTTCACAGTGTGACTGAGTGATTGTGAAAACCTTGTGTCTGATGCTCCTTTTATCTACCTTATCAACAGATGAGTAAAACAAATGGAATAAAAATAAATAATAGGACAGCACAATAATACCTAATTGTAAAGTAATCATGTTAAAACACTGAATGAAGCTGCATCTGAGCTATAGGGTTTTTTTTGTCTATTTGTTTGTTTGTCTTTTTTTTCTTTCTTTTTTTTTACTATTATTATTAATTTTATTTTTTTCTCTATATTAACATTCTATATCTTTTTCTGTTGTTTTGCTAGTTCTTTTCCCAAATCAATGCAAATGTACTAAGAAATGAAGATCGTGCATCTATGTGATGATGTTAAGAATTACTGATTGCATATGTAGAATGGAATGATTTCTAAATGCTGTGTTAATTTCTTTTCATCTTTAATTAATAAAAAAAAAAATTTACACCTAAGAGTCATCCCCAAGAGAGCCCCTTTTGTTGCTCAGATGTGGCCCCTCTCTCCAGCCAACACGACGAGCAGTCTCACCACCCTCCCCCTCTCTGCATGGGACATGACTCCCAGGGGTGTGGACCTTCCTGGCGACGTGGGACAGAGATCCTGGAATGAGCTGAGACTCAACATCAAGGGACTGAGAAAAACCCTAGAATGAGCTGAGAATTAACATCAAGGGATTGAGAGAACCTTCTCGACCAAAAGGGGAAGAGTGAAATGAGACTAAGTGTCAATGGCTGAGAGATTCCAAACAGAGTCGAGAGGTTATCCTGGAGGTTATTCTTACGCATTAAGTAGATATTACCTTGTTGTTCAAGATGTAGTGGAGAGGCTGGAGGGAATTGCCTGAAAATGTAGTGCTGTGTTCCAGTAGCCATGTTTCTTAATGATGATTGAACAATGATATAGCTTTCACAATGAGACTCTACGAATGTGAAAACCTTATGTCTGATGCTCCTTTTAGCTACTGTATCAACAGAAGAGTAGAACATATGGAATAAAAAATAAATAATAGGGGGAACAAATGTTAAAATAAATTCAGTTTGAAATGCTAGTGATAAATGAAAGCGAGGGGTAAAGTGTATGGTACGTATAGTCTTTTTTTTCTCTTATCATTTTATTTCTTTTTCTGTTGTCTTTTTATTTCTTTTTCTAAATCGATACAAATGTACTAAAAAATGATGAATATGCAACTATGTGATGATATTAAGAATTACTGATTGTATATGTAGAATGTAATGATATCTAAATGTTTTGTTTGTTAATTTTTTTTAATTAACAAAAAAGTTTTAAAAAAATAATAAATAAATAAATAATAGGGGGAACAAATGTTAAAATAAACAGGTTGAAATGCTAGTGATCAATGAAAAGGAGGGGTAAAGAGTATGGTATGTAAGATTTTTTTTCTGTTCTCTTTTTATTTCTTTTTCTGAATTGATGCAGATGTTCTAAGAAATGATCATGATGATGAATATGCAACTATGTGATGATATTGTTAATTACTGATTATATATGTAGAATGGAATGATCATATGTTGAGAATATTTGTGTTTCTTTCTTGTCATATATATATTTTTAATTAAAAACAAAAAAATGAAAGAAAAAAAAAGAACACCTAGGGCAATAGAGAAGATTCCACAAGGGTTTCAGGAACTAGAGCAACTTTCCAAAAACCTACAACCTCACGATGGGTCCCTGATCCAGATAAGTCCTGAAACCTAGCCCAGACTCTCCAGAACATCAGAAAGTTCCATCTACCTATACCATATTAGTGACAGACTCTTCCAATATCAAAAATTTAGAATTGCCATAGCCCAAATACCCCTAAATAGAGGTATGAAAAGATCAAAGATGATGGTGGAATTATATACAGAAGACAGGACTTCACAAATAATGCTGGATCATTAAACTGATAACTCTTTTAGTCTCCAGTATTTTAAAGTAGCTAGAAGTGAAAGTCTAAAATTGTGGAACTGTAACCCATATTAAACTCTGAAATATGTTCTACAACTAATTGTGGTGCTGTGCTTTGAAATTTATAGCTTTATTGTATATATATTATTTTTCACAAAAAAAAGGAAAAAATTTGATTGTGATGATAAAAAAATATTTAAGTCCTCTAGCAGCCTATATACTGGAGTAGCTAGAAGGAAAAATATGAGAGGATGATATGGTAGCCCATGACAAACTCTGGGATCTGTCCTGCAGTCACTTGTTGAAGAGTGCTTTGAAAACTATGGCCTTTTTATTTCTTTGCTTTGTATATATGTTATACTATATGATAAAAAAAAGTTAAAAAAAAGAAAAGCCAATCCATTTTTGGTATATTGCATTCTGGCAGCTTTAAAGAACTGAAACACCATACACGTGTTGAACTGTACTTGGGCACATATGTTGTATCATGGAATAGCATAAAAACATATTATCAAAGCCAACTGGATTATCTTGAATATTTCTACAAAATTACTAGGATTATCATTTTAGTCAGCATCACAGTTATGACAAGACTTGCGCATTCTATAAATCAAGAAAATATTATAATTTCCCTTCCAGTTATATTATATAATTCAAAAGCAAAGCCCAAAGGCACATAGTAGGTGATCAGAAAACACATCCTGAGTGTACTGAAAGACAATCAGGGACAACGTGGTGTTAACCATTAGCAAAGAAAGGCCTGTGCAAGGTACAAAGAAAGGATGAGAAGTATGCACGGGTGGTTCAGTAGTAGAGTGCTTGCCTTACATGCGGGAGGCCTGGGTTCGATTTCCGGACCATGCATGGTCCCCCCCCAAAAAGGGATGAGAACAGGAATACACCAAGGGAAAACACTGAAACAAGGTGTATTAGTTAGGGTTCTCTAGAGAAACAGAATCAACAGGGAACACTTGCAAATATAAAATTTATGAAAGTGTCTCACGTGACCGTAGGAATACAGAGTCCAAAATCCACAGGGCAGGCTGCGAAGCCGATGACTCCAATGGATGGCCTGGATGAACTCCACAGGAGAGGCTTACCAGCCAAAGCAGGAAAAAGGAACCTGTCTCCTCTGAGTCCTCCTTAAAAGGCTTCCCATGATTGCATTTAGCATCACTAATTGCAGAAGACACTCCCCTTTGGCTGATTACAAATGGAATCAGCTGTGGATGTAGCTGACGTGATCATGACCTAATCCTATGAAATGTCCTCATTGCAACAGATAGGCCAGCGCTTGCCCAATCAGATGAACAGGTACCACAACTTGGCCAAGTTGACACCTGTCCCCAACCATGACACAAGGAATAAGTCATAAAATCATGATTTGTTTTTAAAATTTCTGTGTTATTTAGATCTTCACTAATCTCTGCAAGTTCAAAGACTTAATCTGAAAAACCAAAAACAAAATCCACTCAGGGCTTTTAGGTGAAAACAAAACTTAGATGAAATGTGTGCTTAAGAGCAGCTTCTTGGAGGGGTAACACATTTTCATTTTTTTACCCAGACAATTCCAGACCAATGCTAAACATCTAAAAAATGGTTCTTAGGATGAGGAAAGTAGGTGTATAAAGCATAAAAACCAATCTCACTCAGGGACCAAAGCATAGCTTGCTATCTTCAAGGATGCCTATATGTCCACCACTGGATGCATTTTAGACAAGAAAGTTTACTTTTTTCTTAACTCAAAATTTGTTTTGATTTTCTCTCCCTGACTTGTCTTTCTTACTCTGATAAAAAGCTATTCAATTGACATATTTTTTTCTTCCCTACTTTCTCTCTTAAAATTTCTGCCTTCCGATATGCTTTCCATTTAGATATAGACAATATCAATCGTCTTTCTAAGTTCGAAACAAAGTCGTTTCCTGGATTGACAGATAGATGGTCAGATAAAATGATACAGCAATTGGGGCAAAATGTTAAAATTGATGGATCTGGGTATTGGTGGGGGAGGGGAAAATATGTTGGTGTTCCATCTATGGGCTTTGTATTATATTTGTAACAGTTCTCTAAGTTTGAAATTATTTCAAAATTAAAAGTTTAAGAAAAAAATAAAGCTCTTTGTTATTCTTTTGTGTGTTTCACTACTTGAGAATAAAAACTCGACACAGCAAATGGATGAGAAGATATGGGCAAATTCCTTGATTTTCTTAGCATAACACAGCAGCTGGCAGACTTAAAAGACTTACGTTGAATGAATACCTGGCTGCCTGGCAGCAGGACTGATGGAAAGATGCAGGACTCAGTGCCCCGAGAGAGCAGGACTGGGGTACTGGATGGTCGCCAACAGCTATGTGGAAGTTCCCTGGCTTTTCTAAGGGAAAAGTGATGCATCCACTCAAAAAGGATACACAGTTAGAGCAGTGTCACAGCTGCAGGCCCCAAACTAGACAAGGCAGGAAGGAACATGGAGGAAATAAATTGGGATAAGGATTTCAGACAGGAAAGAGAAGCGGGCTTTGTTCTCAATGTTCAGTGCAGCGCAAGGGTTTGAATTCCACAGAGGAGAGGTCTGGGAGCAGAGCCTACCTGGAATAAAAGCGCACCGCTGTCTCAGAACAGAGGAGAAGTCTGGGAGCAGAGCCTACCTGGAATAAAAGCGCACCGCTGTCTCAGAACAGAGGAGAAGTCTGGGAGCAGAGCGTACCTGGAATAAAAGCGCACCGCTGTCTCAGAACAGAGGAGAAGTTTGGCATCACTGGATAGCGGGAATTCACTGGAACCCAGGATTTCAGGTTATAAATTAAGGACATATAAAAGTCTCTAGAAAATTACAATATTCAACAAATATTAGCTTTGGTTTTCTGAACTCCCAAATAATCTGCTGGAGGGAGGCTGAGGGTTTGGGAAGCCTAGCTCATTTCTTTTAGCTACTATACAGTATTCCACTATATAATGATACTATTTATTCTTTCATACCCCTTATGCATCAACACTTACATTATTTCCAATATTTCACTAGTGGAATGCTGCAATGAACATCTAAGCCACTCTTTCCTCCCTATATGTGTGCATGAATTTCTTTAGTATATATACTTTGAAGTGGAATTCCTGGTTGATAGGATATGGGTATCAAACTCTGCAATTACATACTGTCAAATTGTTCTCCAGAGTAACTGTATTAATTTACTTTCCCATCAACAGCAACTCAGGATTCCTATCTGCTCCCCACCCCCTGGTCAGCCTGTGTGGTGGTGCCTGAGGGGCTCACAGACCCAGAACGTGCCCTGAGTGAAGAAAGCGGCTCACTGAGCTCTCCAAACACATCAAAATATCAAAAGGTCCAGGTTTTACCAAAAGTTTACAAAACATACAAAAAACCAGGAAGTGATGGCCCAAGCAAAGGAGAAGATGAAAGCATTGGAGAGAATTTCCTCTAGACAAGATGGTGGAGTAGGAAACTCCAGGACCTGCTTCTCCCCCAAACAATGAGTGGGCAGGCAGGGACTGTCTGAAGTTACTGTTCTGGGGCTGGGAGGCCAGGGGAGCCCAGTACAGCATCCAGGGAGGGACGGAGAGGCTGAGACCCTGCACTGAAGACCTGAGACACTCACTCTGCAGTGGTGGCTGGCGCCCATACCCACCCCTGAGTTGAGCTACCACAGTCCCATCCCTGGCTGGCTGCTGTAGACACAGGCGGTGTGGAAGCTCCTTTGCCCAAGAAGGGGGATGGGGACAAGGCCAAGCACTAATCACAGCTTTTGATGGGTGAATTTAGATCACTGGGACCTGGCTCTGAACCACTGACTCAGCCCGCCCCAGGGGAGAACCTCTGTGGCCACTGCTTCAGCCTGCCCCCAGCAGAGGTGAAGGCAGTGAAGGTGCAAAGACACTGGACCTCCCTAGGGCTGGGGAACAGTTACTGAAGGGTGCCATCTGCTGGGCAGGCCAGTAATATGCAGCTTTAAGGAGCCATCCAAAAGGCTTCCAGGCATCTTTCCTGACCCCTTTCCAGGCCCTCTGGAGCTGGTCTGTGCCCCTTCATGGGTCCCTAGTTCTGTCTGACTGAGAAATACTGACCTATTGAATGTCCTCTCCAGGTGACTCTGGTCCCAGAATTTGCCTTTCAAAAAAAGTGGCTACAGGCAACAAAAGGAGAGTTAACAAAAAAACTATACAGGCAAAACAAAAACAAATAGAACAGATCAAGATTCTTGGAGAAAGAACAAAGGAAAGGAACATTGCTCCTGGGGATAAAACAATTGTGCAGATAGTGCAATCTTAAAACTGTACTGAATTTCCAGGGCAAGAATCAGATAAAGAGCTGAAAAAATCTGATCAAACATGGGCAATTTTAACAGTCTAGATCAAGTTAAATCAAGGGCTAAAGAAAAGCCATAACACAAAGCCCATCAAAATTAAACTCTAGGAAGTGAGAGAAACTGAACTTCAGAATAAACTCATCAAGATAATCACATGCCTAGACATCAGCAAAAAGTTATAAGCCATTCCAAACCAGGAAGATAAGGCCCAGTCAAAGAGACAACTGAAAACTTCATAGGAGACACAAGATTTGGAACTAATCAAACATGTTCAAATAAATCTAAATAATTCAAGGAGATGAGGAAATCTATGGCTAAGAAGATGAAAGATACTAAGAAGACACTAGATGAGCAAAAAGAAGATATTGAAAGTATGACGGAACTTAGGAGGATGAAAGGCACAAGAGAAGAGATTAAAAATACACTTGAGCTATACAACAGCAGATATGAACAGTCAGAACAGTCAGAAGAAAGAATAAGAACTAGGATACGACTAGTCCTAAACTACAAGACAGGATAATCAAAATTTCACACACAGAGAAGGATACAAAAACAAATGGGAAAAACTGAGCAGGGTCTCAGGGAATTTCATGACAGCATGAAGTGAACAAATATAGGCATCATGGCTGTCCCAGAAAGAGAAAAGAAGGGAACAGGGCAGAAAGAATATTTAAAGAAATAATGGCTGAAAATTTCCCAACAACCATGATAGACATAAAATGATGCATGTCTAAAAAGCTCAATATATTCCAAACAGAATAATCTTGAATAGACCTGCTCTGAGAAACATACTACTCAGAATGCCAAATACCAAACATGAAGAATCCTAAAAGCAGCAAGAGAAAAGCAATTCATCATACAAGGGAACTACAATAAGACTAGTGATGATTTCTCATTAGAAACTATGAGATGAGAAGACAGTGGTATGATATATTTAAGGTACTGAAAGAAAAAAAACTGCCAGTCAAGAATTATTTATCTGGCAAAACTGTCCTTCAAAATGAGGGAGGGTTTAAAATATTCACAGATAAATAGAAACTGAGAGAGATGGTCAACAAAAGACCTTCCCTATAAGAAATACCAAATAGAGTTTTGCATGCTAAAAGGAAAAGAAGGAAAGGAGAGATTTGTAGGAGAGTGTAGATATGAAGATTATCAGTAAGGGTAACTAAAAGGGTAAAAAGAGAGACAAAGATAAGTTATGACAGATAAAGGCCAAAGGATAAAATGGTTGAAGTAAGTATTGCCTTTATAGTAGTAACATTTAATGTTAATGGATTAAACTCCCCAGTCAAAAGACTGAGACTGGCAGAATGGATAAAAAGTATGATGCATCTATAAGCTGTCTACAAGAGACTCAATTTAGGGACACAAATAATTTGAAAGTGAAAGGTTGGAGATAGATATTCCATACAAACCGTAACTAAAAAAGGGCTAGGATAGCTATACTAACATTGGACAAAATAGACTTCAAATGCAAAGCTGTTATAAGAGAAAAAGAAGGACACGACATGTTAATAAAAGGAGCAATCCACCAAGAAGAAATAACAACCTCAAATATTTATGCACTGTGCTGTTATGTACCACAGAAGAGGCCATCTTCTTTTAATCCATTCTTGTGGGTGCAGACCTGCTGTGGGTGGGATCTTTTCATTAGATTATTTCAACTGAGATGTAACCCGCCCAATTCTAAGCCTCCTTTACTGGAGTCATTTGTGAGAGGGTGAAAGACAAGAAAACCCGAGAGAGCAGAGAGAGGAGAGCCCCCAGAGAAGCACAGGAAACAAAAGAGGCCTTGAGGCCAGAACTGGAAGCAATGAAACCAGGGAGAGAAGGAGCAGCAGACACCAGCCATATGCCTTCCCATGTGACAGAGGTGTCCCAGATGCCGGCAAACTTTCTTCAGAGAAGGTATTCTCTTATTTTATTTTTTCATATTACTCTAAATTGACTTTGAAATTGAGATTCACATCAACTTTAGAAAAAGAGTTTCAGAGTTTTCCCTCTATGTTAGAATAATCTAGAATCAGACAGAGTATATCAGGTCTTTAAAAGTTCGGTGAATTCCTCTGGAGAATTGTCAATAATCAATTTTAGCTTGTTTCATTTATTGGGATTCTCAAAATATTTGGAATTATTCTCCATCATAATTTATGCTTTCTACTTACCATGTGTTTCCTTTTATTCTTTCTCTTCACCTACATTCTATTTGACTGAACAAGCCCCCCCCCCAATTGGTGTGAAAGTTGTATATTCTAGTTTTATTAGTAGATGTCCTTATATATATTTTTTAAACATTTTCTTATTTTATTATATTTTGTTTGTTTGTTTGTTTTTTACATGGGCTGGGGCCGGGAATCGAACCGGGGTCCTCCGGCATGGCAGGCAAGCACTCTTGCCCGCTGAGCCACCGCGGCCCGCCCGTCCTTATATATTTTAACACAATCAATCAGTGTGTTCATTTGGAGCTGTGATGTACCCCAGAGAAAGACATGTTTTTTTTAATCCAGCCTTGTAGGCGCAGATCTACTATGGGTGGGAACTTTGGTTAGATTGTTTCAATTGAGAGGTGGCCCACCCAATTCAAGGTGGGTCGTAATCCTTTACTGAAGTCTTTTATGAGATGATAAAAGGCAAAAACAGGGAGAAAGAGAGCTTAGAGAGAAACGAATGGGAGATGCTAAGAAAGGACCCACCAGAGCTGAGAAAGAAGGCCAATGAAAGCAGACACCAAACCCAGAGAGAAGGACCAGCAGACATCACCATGAGCCGCCCCATGTGACAGAGGAACCCGGGATGCCAGGTGCCCTTCCTCACAGACGGTTTTGTCTTGTTATTGCCATAACTGGGACATTTTCATGGCCTTAGCGCTGTAAATTTGTAAATGAATAAATCTCAATGATAAAAGCCAACCCATTTCTGGTATGTTGCATTCCATCAGCTTTAGCAAACCAAAACAATCACTGAGAAAGTCTTACACTCATTTCTCTATCTCCTTTCCACCAATGCAAGGCTGCTAATGTGTTTCTTTCTGATTCTCTTTTCCCATCTTCCAAGTTCTCCCATCTAATTCCATTTTGCTTTTACACCCTCCAAATTTGTCATCATCGTTACAATAATTTCTTTCACAGTCAATACTTTGGTTTTATAGATTTACTTTTTCCCCTTGTTATCTTTTCTTGCTGCTGTCTTCATCCTTCTATAGGCAAGGTACTTCTTGCTGAAGCACATCTTCTGTAGTCTTCATAGTAATGGTCTATGAGTGCAAATTGCAAGTTTTAGTTTATCTGAAAATACTTTTATTTTATAAATAACGCCACATAAAATGGCTAAGCAGAAAATTATTTTCCCTTGGTATTTTGAAGATATTTTTCCACTTTCCTCTGATATCTTTTGTTGCAGATGAATAGATGGCTATTAGTATTAGTGAAGAGCCTTTTTCTCTCTGAAGTTTTTTAAGATTTGCTATTTGCTTTAATACTCAACAGTTTCTCCTTGATTTGTTTAGATGTAGATTTTTTTTATTCATCCTTGTTTTAGTTTGTAAGCTGATGGAATGCAATATACAGAATAGGCTTTTAAAAAGGGAATTTAATAAGTCACAAGGTTACAATTCTAAACCTATACAGATGTCCAAACTAAGGCATCCAGGGAAAGATACCTTAATTTAAGGAAGGCTGACAGAAGTGGGTCAAGCACACTTCTGTCAGACAGTCACGTGCTGGCATCTGCTGGTCCCTTGCTCCTGGGCTCCACTGCTTTCAGCCTTTGTTCCCGTGAGTGTTCCTCACTTTGCTTCTCCGGGACCGGCTTTCACCTCTTGGCTTCCCTTGGCTCTCTCCAGGTTCTGGCTTGCTGAACATCTCATGGTGATGTTTGCTGGGCTCCAAGAACCTCTTGGATCTGTAATTTTAAATCTTTCATAAGAGTTGGGAAATTTTGAGCGATAATTTCCTCCATTAGTTTTTCTCCTCCTTTTCCCTTCTCTTCTCCTTCTGGGACACCCACAACACGCATATTCATGCGCTTCATATTATCTTTCAATTCCCTGAGTCCCTGCTCATATTTTTCCATTTTTTCCCCTATATTTTCTTTTTCTTGCTGGATTTCAGATGTTCCATCCTCCAGTTCACTAATCTTATGTTCTGTCTCTTGAAATCTACCATTGCAGGTTTCCATTGTTTTTTTCATCTCTTCTACCTTGCCTTTCATTCCCATAAGTTCTGTGATTTGTTTTTTCAGGCTTTCAATTTCTTCTTTTTGTTCATTCCTTACCTTCTTTATATCCTCCCTCAATTCATTGATTTGGTTTTTGATGAGGTTTTCCATGTCTGTTCGTATATTCTGAATTAATTGTTTCAGCTCCTGCATGTCATTTGAACTGTTGGTTTGTTCCTTTGACTGGGCCATATCTTCAATTTTCCTAGTGTGATTTGTTATTTTTTGCTGGCTCTAGGCATTTAATTAACTTAACTAGTTTATTCTGGAGATTGCTTTCACTTCTTTTACCTAGGGTTTTCTAGCTGGATGAATTTGTTGTCTATCTGTTCTTTGACATTCAGTTCAGCTTTATCTGGACCTCTAGCTTAGGTTTTGTTTAACAGAGGAGAATTTTTCAGTTCTTGTTTTCTTGTTTCTTGCCCTGCTTGTATGGTGCCTTTCCCCCCCACCCTTAGGAGGGTCTACTTAGATATTATAGACCCCAGTCGGATTTTCCCAGGCCAAACTGGCCTCCTATCAGGAAGAAAGAGTCACCTGCATCGGTTTTCCCTGAGGGTGAGACCCAGTAGGTTGAAAAACTTTCCTGTGAAGTCTCTGGACTCTGTGTTTCTTATCCTGCCCGGTATGTGGTGCTTGTCTGCCTGCAGGTCCCACCAGCATAAGATGATGCGGTACCTTTAACTATGGCTGGGGGCATGGTGGAGACAGAGGAGAGATTGTAGGCTGGTTTTAATGGCTTCAAATTACCAAGCCCTGGTGTCTGAATTCCTTGAGGGAGGGATTCCACCTGAGTTGGGCTTCACCCGTTCCCTGGGGAAGGCACAGGCTCCAGACAAGGCCCCCAAAACAGCTCACTTCTGCCTATGCCTGGGGCAGTTGCAGCCTGAGAAGTCCTGCCGCTATATCCAAAGGCAGTCAAGCCTTTGTAGAAACACAACCACAAAACCCTCTGTTTCCTTCTTTTTTTCCCCCCCTTTTTCCGTCAGCCCTGTCCCCTTGGTGCCGGAGCAAATATGAGCAACCTCTGCTTTGACCAGGTTCACCTAAGCTGGGGGCCTATTTTTAGGAGTCAGAATTTGTTAATTAATTCCATAATTGGCATTTGATTGTGCTCAGCCCCTGCTGCTGTTAAAGTCTCTTTCCTTTCCCCTCTGGTAAGTGGCCTGTGGGGGAGAGGCGCCGGCCACTGGGGCTTGGGGAACTCACGATTCTGTGGGGGATTGCAGCCGGTCCAGCTGGTCCAGACTGGGGTACGCTGTGTGTCTGGTCACTGATGTGGCCCCAGGAGCTGTTCTGTACTGTTTCTGGTTATTTAGTAGTTGTTCTGGAGGACAAACTAAAATGTGCACATTGCTAAGCTGCCATCTTGCTCCAAGAATCTCGAAACATCTGTGTCTCTGTTCCCCAAGTGTTGGCATTTGTGCCAAATCTACTCTCTCCTCTCTCCAAAATGTTTCCTCTTTTAAAGGACTCCAGTTAACTAATTAAGACCCACCTGGAATGGGTGGAGTCACATTTCCATCTAATCAAGAGGTCATATCAATTATAGGGCATGCCATTATCTCCATGGAGATAATCTAATCAAAAGTTTCCAGCCTACAGTATTAGTCACGATTCAAAGAAATAGCTGCCCTTCCAAGACTGAATCAAGATTAAAACATGGCTTTTCTGGGGGTACATAATACTTTCGAACTGGCAAAAAGCCTCTTCCAGACACTGCACTTTTCAAATATAAGGACTTGTGCCTCTTGTCAATTCTGGAAAAATCTCAGTGATAATCTTATTATAATGCTGCATCTCCCCACTCTCTCTTTCTGGAGCTGTCATTAGATGTATGTTGTCCTTTCTCGTTCTATTTTCCATGTCTCCTGGCCATTCTTATACTTTTCCATTCTTATATCTTGATTCTATATTCTGGGTGCTTTAGCCAGATCATCCTCTATTTCAGTAATTCTTGCTTCAGCAGTTTAATCCAACAATTTAAAAAATCACGATGAACATTTCATTTTTAGAAGTTCTATTTCTTACCTATCCTGTTATGTTCTTTCATTACTGCTTTAGTCCTCTTTTAACTCTTTAACAATTATAAAAGTAATTTCATGTTTCTTTCACACTTGGTTCCCTTATCTTCGTTACATTTGTTGACTGCTTTTGAAGTTTATGATTTTTGACTGTGAACAAAACTTCACTGAGGTTCCCCACCCCAGCCCCCATAATTCAGCCCCAAATGTCTCAAGTTTGGGGTAAGGCTAGAGAACAATTTTTGCACTGGTTTCTGCCAGAGCACTTAGGGTTTTAATGGTTCTGGACAAGAAAATTTTCTCCTCTTCCTTACACAGAAGGGCAGGTCTTTGACCCTAGGCTTCATGCAGGAGGCTCATACCCACCTGGCTGCAGACTCAAGGGAACAACTTTTTTTTGGTGAAATACAACATATATTCAAAAAGTGATAAATTTCCAAGTACATTTACAGTTTTACAACAAATTTCAATGTATGTATGATATGAGCCACAGTTCAATTACCTTAGGTGTTTTCTTCTAGCTGCTCTAAGATGCTGGAGACTAAAAAGAAATATCAATATAATAATTCAGTGGAAATACTCATTTGTTAAATCCTACCTTCTCTGATACAACTCCTTTCTCCTTTGATCTGTCTCCCACTCTTCAGGGATATTTGGGCAATGGCCATTATTAACTTCTTCATGTTGAAAAGAAGTGTCGACATCATGGGGTAGGGGGAATCCATCCTTTCACATGCTTGCTGGGATTGACTGTGTGACTAAGTTCTGGTCAATGGGGTGCAAGCAAAACTGAGAGGCAGTGCCTGCTGTAGCAGGGGGGGAGGCCATGGAGGAAGGGGGAGCCATGGCAGCAGGAGGGGATGCCACAGAGGGAGGGGAGGTCGCAGCGGTAGGAGTCCCATGAGGGAGGTAGAGAGAGTAGAGAGATAGAGAAGCCTCAGCTCCTGATGGCTTCCTACCTTCCAACTTTTATATGGGAGAAAAATCAACTTCTCTCTTTTTAAAGTCACTATTATTTTGGATTTTTAAGGCACTGACAAAAAAATCTAATTCTAAAATTCAAGCCTTGTCAACTACAGCAATCCATTATTATCCATTATTTTTAAAAACTAGAAAATTGATTCAAACCAGTTGAAATAATATTAATTTCAAGACCTATGAATTTATGATCTGCTAAGTGGTGAGATTTATTAACGAGTCAAAAAAATTGCTTTTCACACAGGTACCATCATGTTATTTAACCTCACTGTTCACAATGAAGATTACTGAATTGTAGTTACATCCTCAATATGGATGAAGGTTTATTTTCAGATCTATTTACAGATTTTACTTTGACATTTCAGGGGATTGGAACAGCTTTGTTATAGCGCTCTAATAAACATTTTGTTAGTTTGTAAGCTGTCAAAATGTGATATACCAAGACTGGAATAGTTTTTAAAAGGGGAGAATTTAATAAATCACAAGTTAACAATTCTAAGGCAATGAAAATATCCAAATTAAGCCACCAGCAAGAGGTTACCTTCGCTCAAGGAAGGTCCATGGTTTAGGAGCACCTTTGTCAGCTAGGAGTCACGTGGCTGGCATCTGGCTCACCAGGTTCTGGCTTGCTTAACATCTCATGGCCGCATCTGCTGGGCTCCAAGCTTCTCCAAACATCTGTGTCTCTGTTTTCCATATGTCTGCATCTGTGTCAGCTCTGCTTTGATGTTTCTGTCGGCTCTGAGGCTTCTATCATTTCTCTTGTTTCTGCCATTTCTGAGGTTTCTCCAAAATGTTTCCTCTTTTAAAGGATTCTAGTAAGCTAATCAAGACCCACCTGGAGTCATATCTCCATCTACTCAAAGGTCACACCCACAATTAGGCAGGCCACATCTCCATGGAGATGAACTAATCAGGTTCCTAATTTACAGTATTGAATAGGGATTAAAAGAAACAACTGATTCCACAAGACTGGGTCAGGATTAAAGCATGACTTTTCTGAGGTACATAATAGATTCAAACCAGCACATACATTAATAGCATTTTAATACGTACAGCATACCATAAATACTCAATTTTAAAATATCATTATAACTAAACAGAGTCTAAGGGTTATTTTGCTCTTTAATAAATAGAACGAAACTCCCCAAAACCTCCATACTTTCCCAGAAACAATCTGGTCCCCTCCAGAAAGAAATCATTGACCACAGTCTATAGCCAGCTGAGTGGGCTTTTGCAATGGGTCACTACTGCACTGGTGTGTTAGGCCCAAGTGGATAAAAGGCCCATTAGAAAATTACTGCAGTGGTCTGAGTACAAGAGAGTGAACACCTGAACTCGGTAGCTGATAGGGGACGTGGAGACCAGGGGACGATTTTACGAAGGCCAGTCTTCAAGATCTGACGCCCGATCGGGTGTCCAGGATGGCAGGAGTGGCTGGAAGAGGCAGGTCCATAAGCAGAAGCTGGGAGTAGTCTGGAGGTGCTTTGTGTGTGTGTCGGGGGCTGGCGTGGGGGTGCAGAGCGTACAGTACCCGTGGGCATATAGGGTCGGCATCTAGAAGGCAGGAGTGATGTAGACTTGACGGAATTGTTAGAGATGAGGCTTTTGCATACTTGGCTGAGAACTGATAGCTGAGAGCAGGGAAGCCTGTAAGGGGACAGGAGGAGGAATAGGCACCTGAGAAGGTATGTGCTCCTCACATAGGAGGCAGGAGGAAGAATAGGCACCTGCATTTTATAAACTACAAAATGATACATAAATGTTGATACTGTCATATAACAGATTCATACTATGGCAAGAAAAGCACAGAGCTGAGAATCAGGTCTGGGATGCAGGTCTTGCTGCTAACTGGTTAATTAACCTCAGGTCACTGCTTTGACTTTCCTGGCCTCACCTTCTACATAAAAGAAAGGCCCCTTCGTCCAGTTCTAAGGTAGCATCTAAGTGTAGCTTCTAAATACCAAACATTGTTCTGGATTAAAAACAAAATCAAGGAGAAGACAAGGAAGGTTGCTGTTTTATTTTTTTCAGTTCTCCAACAGCTTGCAGTTTAGTTGTGAAAAACATGAACGCATGTGACAGGAGAAAAGTCTCCTTGCTGCTTTCCTTTGCACCCCACGCCTGGTCCCAGGCTCCTGAACCCACACCCACAGCGCCCAGCAGCAGTGACCTCCTGGGCCTCGCTCCTCGCTCTCACCTGTTTTCACCCATGGCAATTTCTGGTCCTCCTTCCTCTGGGTGCATACCTTCTCAGGTACCGACCCTATATGCCCACGGCTACTGTACGCTCTGCACCCCCACACCAGCGCCCGACACACATACAAAGCGCCTCCAGACTACTCCTGGCTTCTGCTTATGGACCTGCCTCTTCCAGCCACTCCTGCCATCCTGGACACCCAATCGGGCGTCAGATCTTGAAGACTGGCCTTCGTAAAATCGTCCCCTGGTCTCCACGTCCCCTATCAGCTACCGAGTTCAGGTGTTCACTCTCTTGTACTCAGACCACTGCAGTAATTTTCTAATGGGCCTTTTATCCACTTGGGCCTAACACACCAGTGCAGTGACCCATTGCAAAAGCCCACTCAGCTGGCTATAGACTGTGGTCAATCGTCTTCCCTCACAGTTCAAGTGTCTTCTGTCCTCAGCCGCACCTGCCTGCACAACACACTCCCTGCCACCAATGCGAGCGCCCCCGACCCAGCTCCCCAAACCGTTGCTCCTGCTGGTAAGATGCTCGGAACACTGTGGTCTCATGGAACACAAATCCTCTCTGGGACTTCCCCACCTGTAAACCCTCCCAAAGGCCTGTGACTTCCCCATGTGGAACTGAGCCTGCCTTCTCCAGAAAGGTAGCGGAACCTCCCAAGCCGGTCACACGGCTCTCATGCAGGACTTCGCCTTGGCTTGGGTCAGGCCGTGGTGCTCCCTTCCTGGCATCATGGCCACGTCGGGTGGCTCAGCGCACGAGTTCGGAAGCAGTGGTGTGGGCTGGGTCACAGCTCTGCCACAGGAGCCGAGGTCTGGGCGAGCCACCTAGCTGCCTGACACCCAGCTTTCCCAGTGCGAACGCGCGCCACCGTGAGGGCTCAGGACCGCGCCAGGCGGCCGGGAGCCCCACGACAGTCAGCTAAGCCATTGCGAGGAACAAGACGGGGCCGAGACAGGGCACGCCTCGTGAACTCCGGCAGCTCCCACCCTGTTCTCCACACAGCAGGCACTCAGCAACTGTCTTCCTACTGAAAAAAAAAGGACAATCAACAAAATACTAGACAACAATTCAAGGTCCTACACAGGCAGGACTAAAATCAGGTGGTAGAGAAACAGTGCTGTAAGAACTGGGATGAGGGCAGGTAGCTGCAGGACCAGCCTGGAGGGCACCGCTGGTGAGAGAGGGGCTCTCGACCTGCAGGAAGCCAGCGGGCTGAACCAGTGGGCAGGAGCCAGGAGGGCACCACTGGTGAGAGAGGGGCTCTCGACCTGCAGGAAGCCAGCGGGCTGAACCAGTGGGCAGGAGCCAGGAGGGCACCGCTGGTGAGAGAGGGGCTCTCGACCTGCAGGAAGCCAGCGGGCAGGAGCCAGGAGGGCGGAGGAGGCAGGGGATGTGGGGCTGCTGGAGCAGCCACGAAGGCCGAGGAGAGGAGGACGAATCCGAGTGGTAATAAAGCCAGAATAAACTTAAAAAAAACATGAGGAGGTCCAGGAAAGCCAAAAACCCTGAGTCCAGGACACTGGCAGTGCGGGAGCAAGGGTGGAAGGGAAGCCGGGAGGACTGGGTTCCGGGCGAGACGGGCTGGGCGCTGTGCTCCAGCAAAGACGGCAACTGGGAAGTCAGAGGCTGACCACGAAGCTGGGCTGGACGGGAGGGTGAGCAGAGGACTAGGGCACAGCAGGTGTGAGAAAAAGCCGTCCCTGCCTCCCGCGGATGTAGAATGGCCTCTGGTAAGGGGAAGAGTCCAACCAGTGAGACTGTCAGAGGACACTCCAATGAGTAACATAAGAACTCAGCAGCTGGGAACACCCAATAAAAACGATGCAGCCCTAGTCGGAAGGTAAATTCCAGGAGAGCAGAGGCTATTATGTTCTCAAATGTATCCTGTGTACTCACTCAGGGCCTTAAACATAGAAGATTTGAGTGGATGATGAATAAAAAGCAGTTAAAAGTACACTTGTGGATGAAAAGACTATCCTTCAGATATTAAATATAATAACTGGAATGGTGTAGAAAGATTCATCAAAATGTCAGACTCAGAAGTACAATGTTCTTGGAAGTACACACTATTTGGAATTGCAGGAAAATTCCTCACATACTGAAATATAATTTGGAACTAGAGGAGATATGTATCATTATTGGAATAAAGACTTTAATTGCTGCTTTTTATTTTGTCAAATATGCATATCTCTTAGAAGGAAGACCCAAAAGCACTAATTCAGCTGATTCTTTAGGAGGATAAATCCCAGCTCTCTGGCCTGTTAGGAGGAGAGCTTAATTTTTCAACAGAATCAAAAAAGATATAAATATACTGTCTGATGGTAATCAAAATTCTGGTTGTGATAAGTACATTTACTTACTGAGTTTTCGCTAATGAATTCAATTCACAAGCTATTGTAAAATCTTACTGTTTGGGGGCCTGTTTTCATCTGTGTACATTCTAGCCATGTGAAAAGATAAGAATATTGAGATTTTTAGGTATAAATAGAGAATAGTGGTAATCTAAAAAGACTTACAAAGTAACACAGCAGTAAACTGACTATAGAATGGCTTTTAAAAAAATATCCAACTGTGTAGTTTTTGATCCTATCAATCATTTTGAATCCTTTCCTGTAGGCTGATTTTCTAATCACTATGTTTTATACTTCCTAATATCTTAGAAATTTTCTGATCAGGGTTCTAAAAATACTATTACTTAGGAGAAAAACTACTGTTTGACAGAACAGGGTTTTCAACTTCTCTACCAAGAAGAAATGATGTAGGTTTTGGGGGTTGTACAGATAAAAATTTACAGCCCTTGTAGATGACCTACTTTTACTTTTTATGCTCTTTGTCCCTCCAAGCTGCACTAGTCACAAGATAATAAGGTGTGAATTTTTTAACCTCCTTTGCCATTGCATAAACCTTGACCCGCGAACAAGCGAGGTGGAGGTTTTGAGTCACTATTAACTGGTTAATAAAAGTTAACTAAAATTCCTGCATAAATTACACAAAAATTAAACTTTTATTTCTTAAATTGGTCTGTATAAGTTAACAGTTATATAGTTTGTGGCCCTGATAAGCATAAAGCACTAACAATTATTTTTTTATTATTAAATGCTTCTAGGCAATTGTTTTAATGCAGAAAACAAATGATTAAAAAACACTGGTAATTTGCTCGTGTGACAATCAGGCATGCAGATCAAATACACTATAGTTTGAACAGGTAATTAGTTCATTTTTATAATCTATATCAAATATTACTTATCTGGCTAGAGAAACTTTTATAAACTATATAACTTACATTCCTACAATTTTAGAAAATATGACATTTTGAATTGAGAAAAAAATTACTCAGAATATCAAAGAAAAAAGTGTACATCTTCATGCATTCAATGTATCTGATAAAAAAAAGATTTCTAGACTTTTTAAAAATTGAAAAAGAATTGTTTTAGTTTCATATTTTCTTAGGTGGTTCTAGGTTAAATTGAATTTACTAAGTATAATATCCATAGCGGAACCAAATGTGGGTTTAAAGGCCTTCACAATTCAATGGGCATGACCCAACTAAAGGTAGCATGGGGTTAGCCAAACATATGGGGTTTGGGGTTGGACAGACCTCATTTTAAAGCTAAATTCCACTAATTGTGGAATTATATTAAACTGGGCAAACAATGCAATTACCCTAAAGTTGGGCTAAATGACCAGGAAAGAGGGATGAAAACACACTTACAGAATTGATGTGAGGCTCAGTCACTACCTATTACATGGCGTATTGATTTGTTAATGTTGCCGGAATGCAATATACCAAAAATAGATTGGCTTTTATAAAGGAAACTTATTAAGTTCCAAGGTCATAAAAATGTTGCAAACTAAGGCATCCAGAGAAAGAAACCTCGACTCAAGAAAGGGCTGATGACATTTGGGGTTTCTCTCTCAGCTGGGAAGGCTCATGGCAATCTCTGCTCGTTTTCAATCCCAGTTTATTGTTTCATGAAGCCTCCCCAGGGGCATTTTCCTTCTGTATTTCCTCCAAAGGTGTCTTGTTTGTGTCAGCTCTGAAGCTTTTTCCAAAATGGTTCCCTCTAAAGGGACTCCAGTAAGAGACCCACCTTGAATAAGTGGAGACATATCTCCATGGAAACCATCTAATCAAAAGGTCCCATCTACTATTGGGTGGGTCATAGCTCCATGGAACAACTTAATCTAAAAGATCCCTCCCTACAGTGTTAAACCAGGATTAAAGAACATGCTTTTTCTAGGTTACATGAGAATTTCAAACCAGCACATATGACAAGCAAGCAGCTGATCTTTCCGTCAGCTCCTGCTACTATTATCATATAACCACGAAGGGAGCTACCTGCTACATTTTTGGAACTGTTTAAATAGACTGACATTTTTAGAATACAATTTTGAGCTCTGGAAAAAAAAATTACTTAGTATGGCAAACGGACACCAAAGCTTTCTCATTTTCCCAATATGGGTGACGAGCATCCACATCATTCCTCTGTTGGAAACAACTATTAAACCATGGCACACAAAAGCAGTGAAGGAGGGTGGTGGGATGGTGGCTCAGAAGCAGAGTTCTCGCTGCTGTGCCGGAGACCCAGGTTCAATTCCCGGTGTCTGACCATGTAAAAAAAAAAAAGTGTTGTTGGTTTGCTAGCTACCAGAATGTGATATATCAGAATTGGAACTGCTTTTAAAAGAGAGAATTGAATAAGTTACAAGTTTACAGGTCTAAGCCCATAAAAATGTCGACTCCAAAGCATTCAGGGAAAGATACCTTAAGTCAAGGAAGGCTGATGGGTCAGGAACACCTCTGTCAGCTGGGAAGTCATGTGGCTGGCATCTGCTGGTCCCTTGCTCCTGGGCTCTATTTTTGTTTTTTAATAATATTTTTATTGTAAAAACTTAACATACAAACATATACTCTTGGCATAAAAACATTCCATACATGGTGTACAATCAATGCCTCACAATATTAACCACTGTATATTCATCACCATGATCATATTTTGAACACTTGCATCACTCCAGCAAAAGAAATAAAAAAGAAAAAACTCATACACACCATATTCCTCACCCCTCCTTCTCATTGCCCACTAGTGTTTCCATCTATCCAATTTATTTTACCTTTTATCCCTTATTTATTTTTATCCAAATTTTTTTATTCATCTGTCCAAACCCTGGATATAAGGAGCATCAGACATACGGTTCTCACGCACAGTAAACATTTTATCTTTATACAATTGTCTTCAAGAATCTTGTGCTACTGGAACACAACTCAACAGTTTCAGGTACTTCCCTCTAGCCACTCCAATACACCATAAACTAAAAAGGTATATCTGTATAGTGCATAAAAAAGCCTCCAGGATAACCTCTCAACTCAGTTTGAAATCTCTCAGCCACTGACACTTTATTTTGTCTCATTTCTCTCTTCCCCCTTTTGGTTAAGAAGGCTTTCTCGATTTCTTGATGCTAGGTCCTGGCTTATCCCAGGCTTTCTGTCCCATGTTGCCAGGGAGATTTACACCCCTGGGAGTTAATATCCCACATAGGGGGGGGAAGGCAGTGAGTTCACATGCTGAGTTGGCTTAGAGAGGCCACATCTGAGCAACAAAAGAGGTTCTCTGGGGGTGACTCTTAGGTCTAAACTTTAGTAGGCTTAGCCTGTCTTTGCAGGAATAAGTTTCATAGGGGCAAACCCCAAGATTGAGGGCTCAGCCTTATTGATTTGGTTGTCATCACTGCTTGAGAGGATATCAGGAATTCTCCCAATGGGGAAGTTGAATTGTCCCCCTTTCTACCCATTTCCCCAAGGGGACTTTGCTAATACTTCTTTATTCAGTGTTCAAATCACCCTGGGTTTATCAGGGGATCACACTAACCTGGACAAACCGACAAAACGTTAGGCCCTATTCAAGGTTCCATGTATTTCTGGTGTTCAATTAAACTGTCCACATACATTAAATTAGGAAATGCACTAGTCAAAATATAAATTTTGTACCAAATAAACATTTCCTGCTTTAGTCTCACACAGAAGTTGAAATTTTAAAATATGAATGACCATCTATTTTCAACACCTTGCAATATTGACATTAATTTGTTCTTCCTCATGCAAAAACACTTTTTAATTTGAAAATTTAGTCACTATCATTATATACTCAACGCATTCCTAGGTTATACTATCTCAGTCTTAATTCAAAGAAATAGGGCACATGTGAGAGAACCAGCAGAAACAACCAAGGAAAAAAAGACCACAAAAATTCATGTATTAGAAATGTCTGAAATGGATTATAAAGCAACTATGCTTGCTGTGCTTAAAGAAATAAAAGAGAAATTTGAAAAGATCAACAGGAATCAGAAAACTAAATAATTACCAAAAGGATCTGAAAAAGCACCAAGTAGAAACCTAACAATTAAATATTTAAAAACTGAAATATAAAATTTGATGAGTAAGCATAACAGAAAATTAGACATAGTTAAAAGTAGAATTAATAAACTGAGGATAGGAAAGAAAAAGCATCCAGCATGAGGCCAAGGAAATACAGGTATGAAAAACATGAACGATAGGAGACAGGAGAGAGTGAAACAATTTAACAAATGTCTAATCAGCGCTTAGAACAAGGTGAAGGTGAGACAAAGTAATTATATAAAGAGATGATAACTGAGGGTTTCCTAGAGCCTCTATTCAAAAAGGCCAAGAAATCCTAACAATAAACAAACAGATATTCACATCTAGGCATGTAGTATTTAAAGTATAGAACACCAAAGAGAAATTCTTTTAAAAAATATGGGAGGGGGTCAACAACACTGTTTTCAAGGGAACAACACTTAGACTGACAGTGGGCAGTAAAAATTGAAGTTGGAAGACAGTAAAATGCTATCATCGATATCAATCTAGAATTCCCCAAGAAAAAAAATCTTTTAAGAATGAAAGCAAATTATAAAGAGTGAATTAAATTACTTAATATAATCACTACTTGAAAAAGGTCAAAGCATGTTCTTCTAATGGTAGGGATGTTTAAACACATGTTTTAAAAATATTAATAGCTCATTACTCTGAAAAAAAGTCCTATTTCATATCTTCAGGTTGTTGGGACTCACGTCCTTTTCTTTTTCACTTTTGCAAAGATGTTATGATGGCTTATCTACATGCCTAATTACCCAAGTTAATAGTGTGCTTCTTGCTCTGGAATGCTCATCTTCTAGTCAGACTTTGGTTCATTTGCAACCATGTGTAACATTCATTTGTTCTGTGTAGCAGTTTAATTTTTGCAATATTAAGTAATCATTAGTTCAATAATAAAAGAATGAAAACAACTTAAAGACAAATTCACACAAAGACAAACTAAGTTTTTCACCAATAGTCCACACTGAAGCAAAGTCTAAAGGATGAACTTCAGGATAAAAGAAAACGATTCCCAGTAGAAAATCTGGGAAACAAAAAGAAGAACAAACCTGGGTAAATCGAATCATGAGTGTATAAAATAATAATGATGATGTCTTACAGTGTTAAAAAAAAAAAAAAGATAGAATTAAAATACAAAATAACAATAATACAACAACCAAGAGGAGGAATAAAGAGAATCACAGTGTCCCAAATTCTCCATATTATTCAGATCTTAATTAACTGTGGGTAAGCTAATGATTAATACAATTTCTACAGGAACAAATAAAAGAACAGAAAAGGAGTGTATAACTTGCAAACTATTAAGTGGGAAAAACTGGAATGAGAAAACAAATCAGTTCCAAAGAAGGGAAAAAAGGAAAAGAAAATAGAAGCATGTTAAGTTGGAGGTGAATATTAGTCATATGAGTAAGTAGCTAATAAATACATCAGAACTTCAGGGAAAAAGTACACTGTAGAGATAAAACTTGGGAACTATCAGCATAAAGATGGGACTTAAAACCAGTAGATTGGATGAGATTCCTCAGGAAATGAGTGCTAACCACCTGAACGATGAAGCCCTGGGATACTTTTAACAAGTTGAGGTGGGAGATGAAGACGAAGAATTAATGACTGAGATTTTAAAAGATAAAATGGAAACATGGAAGAAATTAAAACAGAACATAAATACTTCAAGTATAGAACATACACCAACAATCAATCAAGTATTAAGCTACAAAGAAATCGTGATATATTCTAAGATACAGAAATCATCTATGCCACATTTTGAATACAGAACAATCAAGAAGATATCAGCAACAAAGCAACAGCTAAAGACTATCCTATAACTATTCATTTTGAAATTCTGCAGAATTCTCCAATATAAATCAAAGGAAATAGAAATTAAATCCTAAGGCCTATTTAGAAATAAAGATTAAGAGAACACTATAATCAAAATTTACAGATGCAGCCAAAACAGTACTCAGAGGGAAATTTATAGCCTTACATGCATTTATTAGAAAATAATGGGATAAAAATTCAACTAAGAAAAGTGAAAAGAAAGTAAAAGGAAGGAATGAATAAAGACAAAGGTACAAATTAATGAAATATAAAACAACAAAAGGACTTAATAAATAAAATCATGGGCTGATTCTTTGCCAGGAATGACAAATGGAAAAACGAGACACACAATAAATAACATTAAGGATGGATGATAAATTCATCCATCAATTTAATGTTACAGGCTCAGAATACATTAAAATAGTATAAAATGAAAACCAACATCAACCTTAAAGAATGATACACCAAATTATTATTTCTTAAATCATGATAGAGGGACAAATAATGGTGGTTCTACAAATATGTACAAATATTCTACAGATATCTCTCAAATGTTATTTGTCAGCTGTTTCAAAATACCCAAACACAGGTGGAAATGGAGAAATAAAAAAGAATCCTAGTTCTTCAATGAAAGATTTGTTTAATGATAGTTCATGAGAGAGTTTTGTTATTATCAAACTGAATCTTTGTCTACTGTTTAGAGGTCTACTAATCTCAGTTTAGAGGTTTGGATGAAACTATATGTAAACAGCATAATAATAATTATAATAGTAAAACCAAAACAGCTCTTACTACATGCCAACTAGCAAAGTGCTTTACACACACTGACTTTTGTAAGTAACCTTCATGCAGCCCTTCTATCATCCCCATTTACAACAAAATGATGAAATTACTATGACCGAGATGATAAACAACTGGATAATGATTTTCTTGAAATGCTGTCATGGGGAGGTAGCAACAAAGAGAATGCTGCCTGTAGGTGTCAAGGTCAAAAACACACGAGAGGGCAGTATGATGGTGGCTCGGGGCAGAATTCTTGCCTGCCATGCCGGAAACCTAGGTTCAATTCCCGAGCAAAAAAGAAAACAAAAACACACACATGGCTTCTCTGTGTAATGTGGTCGCCAGAAGCAAACAGGTACAGCCACAAGCCCTTCTTTCCAACTGCATGGCTGACTCCTTGTCTTTCATGGTCAGCTCGAGGGTCATGGGACCACCTCAGGGCAACCTTTGCACATGTGGATGACTTTGCTTCCAGACTGCATCATGAGTACTGTCACTGCTCAGTGGTGAACTTCCAGTTCTACCTTGTAGCAAGGCAGTTACAAAAATATCATGGCATTAGAATCCAGTCATTGCTTGCTGAATAAAAGACCTTTGAAAAAAGGTTACGGCCCTGTTTCCACCCCTTCACTGAAAATCCCCTCTGGATCATCCCCTATCATTTCCTAGTTTTTTCAGTTCTTTTCCCAAACTAATGTCTGTCGTCCCAAGGCTATCTCTCACTCTTTTAAGAGTCTTGGCTCCTTCAATCATTTGCTTTTCATGCTTTCAGGCTGGACTTTGTCCTTTGCCCTTCCTTCTGGGTATTAAACAATGTTCTGAAATTCCACTCATTAAAGAAAGCTCTCCTAAATCCTGCTTCCCCTACTAGCTGCCTTTCCTTTTGTATTCCTTTCCTCATCTTCTTGCATGTTGGATTCTACCCTTTTTTTCCTTAACTGAAATTAATCTCAATTAAGTTACTGGTGACGCCAACCTTCAATTTAAAAAATAATGCTCCATTCTCTCTATGACACATCAATACTGAACTATTCTCTTCCATGGCTTTTCTGTTTCTGCAAGTCTCCTTTTTCCTTTACTGATTTTTCCCAGTCTCTTATGTTGAGTCCTCTTTTCCAGCTGTCTAGTAAAGGCAGATATCCTCCAGGCAAATCCTCTTGTCTGTCTTTCCATCTATCCATCCAACCAATAAATGTCAAATATCTACCATGAAATAGGCACTGCTCCAGGTACAGGGTGAAGAACAAACAGGTCAGCTCATGCCATGTCTAGCAAGAGAGGCAGATTAAAACAAAACAAACATACAAACCAAACAAGTAAACAGTATGTTTTTCCAGACTCCGTGGCAAATTCATCTCTGAGTGGCATTTGACACAGCTAATCATTCTGTCCTTGAAAAACTCTGTGACCATTTTGTCCATTACCTCTTAATCTGCTTCACCAGTTCACCCCTTTTTACCCTCAATCCCCTCAAATGCATCTGTCTCTGTCCCTCTCCATCCCCTCCACCTGGCTCTAGGGCATGTCACCTCATACCCACACTGCTCCAGCTATGTCTGAACATCTAGCACCTGTCTGCATCTGGCTCCAGTCCAACCTCCGTAATGGTCCGTGCAACCTTTTCAAAATTCAAATCTGACCATGTCATTCCTTGCTTAGAATCCTTAAATGACTTGGTCATTGCTTTTGGAGTAATGATGAGAATCCGTGGCTGTCCTGAAAGACCTGCCCTGGCTTAAGGCCTCTGGTCTCATCTTGCACCAACAATGCCCTCTGGTGTCATGCTCCCAGTCTTCCAACACCTCAACCTCACCATTCTTTGGTGCATGCTGTTCCCTTTTACCAAGGATGCTCTTTGTAAGCTTCCCTCTCTTTTATCTGGTTGCTTTCTGCATATCCTCAGCTCTCCTCTGAAATGCCGCTTTCTACTGGAAGTCACCTAGACTAAATGGGGGCTCCCATTATACACTCTCACAGCACCAAATAGCTTTCCTTCTAAGTACCTACCGTGGCTGTAATTTTACCCTAACTTACAGGGGTAATCCAATGACTGTTCAAAATCTACCTGCTGAAAATAACTGTACGCTTCATGAGAAAAAGCTATCACTATATACTTTTACCCAGCACCGTGCCTAGTAGGTGCGCAATTAAGATTTTAACTGATGGCACTCAAAGTAGCCATTATTTTTTTAGGCACTTGCCAACACCCTGGGATGTAAAAATGAATGACGCAGTTCTTTCTTTTAATAAACAAAGACACGAGTAATTAAACACAACCTATTTATAAAAGTGTAGAAGGAAGATGGGGCGGTGGTTTGGAGTCAGAGGCACCCTCAGGCCTGGCTCCACCACTTAGCTGTGATTTCAGACAAGTCTGGATTTCTGTAATTTCTTTCCTTTCCAGTCTAACTTCACAGTTTCAATCTACTGCTGCTAAAGTCATCTTTATAAAATAGGTGCCACAGTATGTCAACACCCCACTCTTTCTAGCGCAAAATCCAAAGACTCTCCATTACATAAAAAATAAAACCTAAACTTCTTAGCCTGACATTTCAAAACCTTCCACATTTGTTCCCTACTTATCTGTCTCGCTTTGCCAGGGCTGCTATAACAAAAAGCACAGACTGGTCAGCTCAAATGGCAGGATTTCATCAGCTCACAGCTTCAGAGGCTACAAGACTAGCATCAAGGTGTCGACAGGGCCCAGCATTCCCTGAAGTCGGCAGGGTTCGGGCGGTGGCGTGCCAGCAACCCATAGTCCAGTCTCTGTCTTCACATGGCCGTGTCTCCTATGTCTTCTGCTGCCTGTGCCCAAATTTCCTTTCCTTACAAGAACTCCAATCATATAGGATAAAGGCTCGAACTCACTGGGTTAGACCATGCCTTCAATAATGGCATCTTCAAAGGTCCTGTTTACAAATTGGTTCACATCCACAGAAGTGGGGGTCAGGACTTGAACGTGTCTTTGTGGGGACATGGTTCAGTCTGGTGGGAATATAGTATGAGATAAGACTGTAAAGAAAGATAGTGTTAAGGACTGAATCATGTTCTTTACAGTCTTATCTCATACTGTACTCCCACCACGATCTAGAATCTAGACACACTGGTCCACCATCTCATCTCACCATATCTCATCTTGAATGTGCTTCCAGATGTCTTGCCTTTGTGTCTTTATTTAATATGCCTTTCTTCTAAAAATTCACTTTCTCCTTTGAGTAGCTTCAGATCATGAGAAAGTAATTTTCATGGTATACTGGTGTGTTAGTTAGATTCAGTTGTCAACTTGGCCAGGTGAGCATACCTAGTTCTGTTGCTGCGGACACAAGCCAATGGTACGTGAACCTCATCTGTTGCCAGTTACATCTGCAGTCAGCTAGGAGGCATGTCTGCTGCAATGAGTGACGTTTGACTTAATTGGCTTGTGCTTAAATGAGAGAACGCAATGTAGCACAGCTTAAGCAGCTCAGCATTCCTTATCTCAGCACTTGCAGCTCAGCCCAGGCCTTTGGAGATGCAGAAAGAAGTCACCCCGGGGAAAGTTGTTGGAACCCAGGGGCCTGGAAAGAAGACCAGCAGAGACCATCCTGTGCCTTCCACGTAAGAAAGAACCTCAGTGGAAAGTTAGCTGCCCTTCCTCTGAAGAACCAACAAAATAAATCCCCTTTTATTAAAAGCCAATCTGTCTCTGGTGTGTTGCATTTCGGCAGCTAGCAAACCAGAACAACTGGTAAAGGGTCTTCTGCATATAATTTGGCTTACCATATAAATCAACCATGGAAGGGCACATGCTAACCACATTCGAGAATGGTCTGATCCAGTTGACAAATTAATAAACTGGCATTGTGGGATATACCTTGGCCTCCTGGACATTTTATTTTGGCAAAGATAGTTATTATTTTCTCAATACTATCCATACTGTTGTGTTAGAATAACTGTCCTTGAAAGATTAATACTAGGAAAACTGCCTTTCTGGTCCAACAACTTGAATCTAATCCATGATCAAACTACAGTCCTGCCTCTATTATTCCTAGTTGTGAATATGGTCAGATACTCCTAAGAACTCTAAAATGATGGAAACAAAAATGTCCTTAGGGCGGGCCGCGGTGGCTCAGCGGGCAAAGTGCTTGCCTGCTATGCCGGAGGACCTCGGTTCGATTCCCGGCCCCAGCCCATGTAACAAAAACGGAGAAACAGAATACAATAAAACAAGAAAATGTTTAAAGATGTTTCCCTTTCTTCCTTCCTTCCTTCCTTCTATCCTTCCTTCCTTCTCTCTGTCTTTCCTTTAAAAAAAAAAAAAAAAAAAAAAAAAAATGTCCTTAAAAGAAAAACATATGAAGGCAATGAATATGTAATGACTATTGAGTGACTGAGTGAAGCAAATTGGTGGGATCAGTTTAATTCAACAATTCAATTCAATTACCATTTACCCTATACAAGGACACTGTCGTGGATATAAAGATACAAAGGACAGGAATCCAACCATCAAATTGTTTACGGTAGACTACAAATAGGAGATAAGTGACCAGCTAATTATAACATAAGAATGATATCTCAGATTCTTCCTAAAAAATAGTACTGATACAATGGAAGATCAGACACCAATATGGACCTTTGCTTTTATTTTATTTTATTTACCTAGGTATACCTAGTTATACTTTAAATATTATCAAAAATTTAGTTTTGGAAACTGAAAGCAGGGATATGAAGACATCTTTGCACATTGATATTCATAGCAGCATTATTCACAGCTGCCAAAAGGTGAAAGCAACCCAAGCGTCCATCAACAGTAGAATGAATAAAATGCAGCACGTGTCCATACAATGGAATACTATTCATTCGTAAAGAGGAATGAAGACCTGAGACATGCCACAAAGAGAACTAACCTTGAAGACATCGTGCGCATGAAATAAACCAGGTACAAAGGACGTTTATATGAAATAATTAGCATATGCAAACTCATAGAGTCATAAATTAGAATATGGGGGAGGGTGGGCAGGGGTGAGGGAAGGGAGTGAGGATTTAATGCTTAATGATAAAAAAATTTCTGTTCAGGGAGATGGAAAGTCTTGCTCGTGGATGGTGGTGATGTGAGCACAGCACCGTGACTATAAACAGCACCACCAAACTGAACACCAGAAAGTGGTTAAAATGGGAAATTTTGAGTTGAATCTATGCTATCAGAATAAAATAAAATAAATCCATAGAACTGTCTAACCTGAAGAGTAAACCCTAGAGTAAACCAAAGACTACAGTTAATAATACAATTAAAATAATATTGTTTCATCAACTGTAACAAAGTTACCACAGTAATGAAAAATGTTAATAGGGAAAACTGCATGTCTAGGTGTATATGAGAACTGTATATTCTGAACAATGCTTCTGAAAATGCACAACTGCTCTAAAAATTTTTAATTTACTTCTGGGAAGCATTTAGTAGACAATGATTTATTTTTCAATGATCTCCTTCCCTCTGCCAAAAAAAAAAATCTAATTTATCTAAGTATCTGCCTTATATGACATCATAATCCTATTAAGACAGAAGTATTTCACCCAAATTTACAGGGCAAAAACACAGGGAATAGTATTCAGCTATTCAATAATACGATGTCAGACCAGACCAAGTGGCATGTTAGTGGTTAGGAAGGGAAAGCACTCTCAGATCTCAAAGCAACACAGATGCGGGAAGATTCAAGGTGGCAGAGAGCAAGTGATGTGATAGCAGTCATTAATTGTACGATGTAAAGGCTTAACAAAAGATCCACTTAAAAATTTAATTATCAATATTATCTTGACATTCGTAAAACTGATTTTAAGCAGTTTCCATTGTAGAAGGTTTCTAGGGAGAAAATAAATTTGTCATTAAAAAGTTCAGGTCAAAAAGTCATCGTAAGAGAAATGGTTGCAAAAAAAAGTTTTGCAGCCACCTCTGAAATACAGTCCAGTCCTTGAATGACATTATAGAACTAAAGGTAAGTTTAGAGTTATTATTACTGTAAGGACAGTACTTTCTTCTACCATTTTGACTTTTGGATTTTATATGTCATATCTAATTTTTCCTCTTTTTATCTTTACTAATAGTCTTCATTACTATACTCTTCTCCACACCTCTCTCTTTTGTCTTTTCCTATATGTTTCTTGTGTTCCCTTTTGTATTTCTCATACAGCCAGTTTCTTGGTCACAAATTCTCTCAGTCAGTTTTTGTCTGAAAATGTTTGAATTTCTCCCTCATTTTTGAAGGACAGTTTTGCTGGATATAGAATTCTTGGGTGGCAGTTTTTCTCTTTTAGCATCTTAAATATATCATATCACTGTCTTCTCACCTCCATAGTTTCTGCTGAGAAATACACACATAGTCTTATTGGACTTCCTTGTATGTGATGGATTGCTTTTCTCTTGCTGCTTTCAAAATTCTCTTTCTCTTTGACATGTGACATTCTGATTAGTAAGTGCCTTGGAGTATGTCTATTTGGATTCATTCTGTTTGGATCTGTAATTTTAAGTCTTCATAAGAGTTGGGGAATTTTCAGTGATAATTTCTTCCATTAATCTTTCTCCTCCTTTTCCCTTCTCTTATCCTTCTGGGACACCCACAACACATATATTCTTGCATTTCATGTTGTCATTCAATACCTTGAGTCTCTGCTCAATTTTTCCATTCTTTTCTCTATATTTTCTTTTGCTTGTCAGATTTCAGATGTCTTGTCCTCCAGTTCACTAATCCTTTCTTCTGCCTCTTGAAATCTAAATCTGATGTCTTGGCATTTAATTTCTTAATAGTTTATTCTGGAGATTGTTTTCACTGTTTGACCTAGGATTTTCTTGCTGGGTGGCTTTGTTCCCTATCGGTTCTTTGACACTCAGTTCAGCTTATTCTAAACCTCTAGCATAGGTTTTGTTTAATGAATCAAGTTTTTCAGTTTTTGTTTTCTTGTTTCTTGCCCTGCCTATATGGAGCCTTTTTTTTTTTTATTCTTAAGAGGCTCTGCATAGATATTATAGACTCCAGTCAGATTTTTCCAGACCAGACTGAGCTCTTCTCAAGGAGGAAAGTGTCACCTGCATCAGCACTAGCTGCTCTGGAGAATGAACTAAATTTCACACTTCACTAATCCACCATCTTGGAACATCTTCAAATAAATTTTAAAAGATTGAAATTATACAAAACACTTTCTCTGACCAAATTGGAATGAAGCTGGAAATCAATAACTCAAAATCAAAACAATCAATGGGTCAAAAAAGAAATTGCAAGATATATCAGTTAATGTGTCAAGATGAATGAAAATGAGAACACAACATGTCAAAATTTATGGGATGTAGTGAGGACCTTTTGAGAGGGAAATTTAAACCCCTAAATCCGTACATTAAAAAAAAGAAGAAAGAATTAACTCAAAAACCTAAGTGAACACCTGGAGAAGTTAGAAAAAGAACAGTAAACTAAACCACAAAGTAAGAAGAACAGAAATAACAAAAATTGGAGCAGAAATAAATGAAATTTAACAAAAATTGGACTTAATTTGTACAGAATTTCGACTGAACTTTTTTTTGTATGGTGGGGGTCACATTTCATTCTTTTTCCATATGTGTATCCCATTATTGCAGCACCATTTGTTGAATTATTGTTTGTTTCATTTTTTTCTTTCTTTGTTTGCTTGCTTGTTTGTTTTTTTGGAAGTTCATAAGTTGAGAATCAATCCTGGATCTCCTGCACAGCAGGCAAGAATTCAATGTTGCACCCCCTGAGGTTGATTTTAAATGCTTGGAAATGGGAGCACATTATTGTGAATGTTATTAACAGTGCTAAATGATGTGTGTGAATGTAGTTGATATGGGAAGTTTGGGGCTGTGTATGTTAATAGGATGAAAGTTAGATTATAAAACATGTGAAACAGTGACTCCTATTGTAGATGGCGGACTCTAGTTAATTGTACAAATATGACAATTTTCTTTTATAAATTATAACAAATATATGGCACTTTATAAGATGTTAATAATTTGGTGGGATACGGGGAAAAGACACCTTATATAAAAAATAAACCTGGGGGGGCCAAAATGGTCGCTTAGGAATGCATGCGCGTTTTTAGTTCGTCCTCCAGAGCAACTGCTAAATAACCAGAAACAGTACAGAACAGCTCCCAGAGCCACGACAGTGACCAGACACACAGCGTATCCCAGTCTGGCCCAGCTGGACCGGCTGCGAGTCTCCAGAACACAGGAAGAGCCTTCCAAAGTTAAAGGAGCCACAACATCTTTTGCTGGTGGGACCCGCAGACAGACAAGCACCACATACTGGGCAAGATAAGAAAAACAGAGCCCAGAGACTTCACAGGAAAGTCTTTCAACCTGCTGGGTCTCACACTCAGGGAAAACTGATGCAGGTGATTCCTTTCCCCTGAAAGGAGGCCAGCTTAGTCCGGGAAAACCTGGCTGGAGTCTGTAATACCTATGTAGACCCTCCTAAGGGTGGGGAGGGAAAAGGCACCTTACAAAAAGGACAAGAAACAAGAAAACAAGAACTGAAAATTAACCCTCTGATAAACAAAACTTAAGCTAGAGGGCCAGAAAAAGCTGAACTGAAGGTCAATGAACAGATAGACAACAAACTCATCTAGCAAGAAAACCCTAGGTAAGATAAGTGAAAGCAATCTCCAGAATAAACCAATTAAGGTAATTAAATGTCCAGACGCCAGCAAAAAATAACAAATCACACCAGAAAAATTGAAGATACCGCCCAGTCAAAGGAACAAACCAATAGTTCAAATGAGATACAGGAGCTGAGACAACTAATTCTGAGTATACGAACAGAAATGGAAAACCTCTTCAAAAACGAAATCAATGAATTGAGGGAGGACATGAAGAAGGCAAGGAATGAACAAAAAGAAGAAATGGAAAGTCTGAAAAAACAAAACACAGAACTTATGGGAATGAAAGATACAGTAGAAGAGATGAAAAAAACAATGGAAACCTACAATGGTAGATTTCAAGAGACAGAGGTTAGAATTAGTGAACTGGAGGATGGAATATCTGAAATCCAAAAAGAAACAGAAACTATAGGGAAAAGAATGGAAAAATATGAGCAGGGGCTCAGGGAATTGAATGATAATATGAAGCGCACAAATATACATGTTGTGGGTGTCCCAGAAGGAGAAGAGAAGGGAAAAGGAAGGGAAAAACTAATGGAAGAAATTATCACTGAAAATTTCCCAACTCTTATGAAAGACCTAAAATTAAAGATCCAAGAAGTGCAGCGCACCCCAAAGAGATTAGACCCAAATAGGCGTTCCCCAAGACACTTACTAGTTAGAATGTCAGAGGTCAAAGAGAAAGAGAGGATCTTGAAAGCAGCGAGAGAGAAGCAATCCATCACATACAACGGAAACCCAATAAGACTATGTGTAGATTTCTCAGCAGAAACCATGGAAGCTAGAAGACAGTGGGATGATATATTTAAGTTACTAAAAGAGAAAAACTTCCAACCAAGACTCCTATATCCAGCAAAATTGTCCTTCAAAAATGAGGGAGAAATTAAAACATTCTCAGACAAAAAGTCACTGAGAGAATCTGTGAC